>NW_027555625.1:93625394-94112894 GCF_003287225.1 Phascolarctos cinereus
TCATAGAAAAGAAAACAATGTAGGGGTTAATTCCACCAACCAGCAAAGTAGGATTCATTCACAGTCCCCCCCCATCCCCTACTCCCACCAAAAAGTGTAAGCCTCAAGTCTTCTGATATATACTATATATATATATATATATATATATATATATATATATAATATATGTATGTATGTATAAAACACATATATTTGTATAATATTTGTAAATTACTCAGTACAGTGCAAGGCACATAGCAGGCGCTTAATAAATGCTTGTTCCCTCTTCCCCACCCCCTTCCCCTTATTCTCTAGGAAATCGACCACAACTGCAGGTTCTTAGTAGGACACAAGACAGTGGTTGGAAGGAGAAAGTTGTACATTCATTGGAATTTGAACAGGCAGAGGGCAGGAGAAAAAATGAATAAAGCTTATTGGGTTTTCTCCTGAAACAAAAAAATCCCTTCCCACTCTAAGATTCTATGTTTTAAATGTATATTTTTAAAAAAATCTATTTTCTTTCATTTTTTTGGGGGGGGGTGTTAGGTAATGGGGTTAAGTGACCTTGCCGAGGTCACACAGCTAGTATGTGTTACATGCCTGAGGTCAGATTTGAACTCAGGTCCTTCTGACTCCAAGGCCAGTGCTTTATCCACTGCACCACCTAGCTGCCCCCCCAAAAAATCTATTTTCAAAGCCATAAAATGAGACCATAGATTTGAAAGCATTTAGAAAGTTTAAAGAGCTGACACATATATCAGCCAATCATTTGTAAGGTAATAAATGTTTGTTGAACTAAATCAAATCCAAGGTGCAATTTGGACTGGCACTACTAAGAAATGTGAAACATTACCTTTTTTCTTTCTTTTTTTTTTTTTAAAGGGTTTTCTGGAGGCAATCAGGGGTAAGTGACTTGCCCAGAGTTACACAGCAAAAAAGTGTTTGAGGGCATATTTGAACTCAGGTCCTCCTAACTGCAAGGCCCATGGTTCTATTCTCTGCACCACCTACCAGCCCTAAAACATTACCTTTTGAGAGCTCTGGTTAGGAATATTTTGGGGAAATGGAAAGACAGCGTGTCTGGATTCAGGGCCATTCCAGAGTCTGTTAGGTTGGCATACCTAACCCCAGTGCCAAACCCTCTCTCTGTTCCTCCTGTCTTAACCTTTGTACTGACTGTCCCCTATCCCTGGAAGGCACTCCATCCTC
The DNA here is from genome assembly GCF_003287225.1 of Phascolarctos cinereus. NCBI lineage: Eukaryota > Metazoa > Chordata > Mammalia > Diprotodontia > Phascolarctidae > Phascolarctos > Phascolarctos cinereus. The sequence continues at coordinate 93,626,583 of NW_027555625.1, forward strand.
ACCTCTATCTCAGAGTCTCCCTTTTCCTTCAAGATGCATCCCAAAAACTGTCTCCTACATGAAGCCTTTTCTGATTCCCCCCAACTCCTGGTGTCCTCCCTCCCAAACTGCCTTGTATTTAACTACTTTGTATACATTTGTATTTATTAACTTCTTATTTATGCTGTATATACTTTCATATGGACATATCTTCCCCCTGTTAGAATTGAAAATAGAGATTATTCCACCCCCCCAGCAGCTGGCATGGTGCTTGGCACATAGTAGGGAACATAAGAAATACTTCCTGGTTGATTGATTAATTATTTGATTAAAAGTCATCTAGGCCCACTCCTCATCAAATGCTGGTGGGGCAGGGTTAATTGCTGTTCTTTGAACCTCTCACACTACATTGGTCACTAAAGCCACTGCCCCTCTGGGAGAGCCCTCTTTTCTGACTGGTCTCTATTTTCTAGAATACTCACTGAACGAATTGGCAGGAATCTAGGCACTTTTGACTGGAAACAGGATGTGATAGGATTTACATTTGATCCCTTCACATCATAATAAGCCGGTCCTGGGCCTTCTTTCTAAAGGAAAAATGAGTTTTTCATTATTGTGAACATGAAGGATTTTTCCATCTTCTTGCTCGACAATTAGGTTGTATGTAACACATTTAATTAAAGTAGACATATCTCTAAAACAGTTGATTGATACTTTTTACGCATGGCACACTAATCACAACTCAAGGCAGAATCTTGAGAATTATAGAAGAAAATGTTTGCCGTGTCACTGATTGGGAGTTGGATTAGCTTTGAGCGTGCATATCTGGATACTTGAGGTGATAAAGCTGAGTCATGCGTACATCCCACCACTGGGTGTACACAACCAACATACAAGCCAACTGCAAATCTCTGTTCTCAGATAATGAGGCACCCCCCCACACACACACACAGAACAGTGAGCGATGCATCACTCTCATAAGCTCCCTCAGAAGTTCAAAAGATTATATACTGAAAACTGAAAGAGAGCTTAGATGCCATCAAGGCAAATGCCCCACCCCCAATTTTATAAATGAGGAAACTGAGGCTGAAAGAAATTAAATGACTTCCCTACAGTCACATAGCTAGGTAGGATGTCTACTCCTATCTCCTCTTAAATTTTGTTTCCTAAACAAACTAACTGCTTGGGAGCAGTTAAGTCTCCTTTCAAATTGCTTAAAAACAAAGCAAGCAAACAAAAAATGAGAATTAACCTTAAGGACAAAGAAAAGGAAGTTCTATACCCATCCTTCAAGGCCTGTCTCACCTCATTGATGAATTTTTTTTCTGTCCATTCATGCCAATCAAGTCATCTTTCCCTTTTCTGAACTCATTGTAGTCTCATTACACACAGCCTTCTATTTCTTACTAGTTACTTTTCTATGTGCGAACACTCTCTCCAGTATGTGTGAATTCACACTATCTGTGAATGCTCTCTTCACTCTCTTTCCCTGGGGATGGCAACTGCTGTTTTATATTATTTTTGTAAACCCTCAAAAGGTCTCATACATAGTAGCGACTCAATAAGTATTTCTTGATTGACTGAAGGGAAAAACCAACTTTTAATCCATCCAGCAGTTGGCCATATACCTGAATCTGGAGCTGGAGGGTAGCCCCTGAGGTCCTCCAGTTCAATGCACCACACTATTCAGGGACAACCAACATGAATAATCCTGAAAGTAACTGTCAACCTCTCCTTGACATCCGCTGCGGTTGTCTTACAAAGTACTAGACTAGACTAGAAAAACAATTCACTCAATGCAATTAACTGGCCCTGGTCAGGGGCCAAAATCATAGAATGGAGACTAGTTCCAACAATAAGATGTCCCCTTACTTTCTCGAACATTCACCTGGCATCATATGGATGTGGCTGTGGGGGCCACCTCCAGTCATCCTGATCTATATCCAGCTACTGGACCCAGATGGCTCAGGAGGAGAGAGTAAGGCTGGTGACCTTGCACAGCCCTCCCTCACTTAAATCCAATTCACTTGCGAGTCATGGCATCATCTTCCTGATGTCATGGTCCTCTCAAGAATAGAGGACAAACAACAAAAACAACAATGTAGGTTGAAAGCTTTAGGCCTTGGTACATTCCATCGGAAAATGATGGACATTAATTATGCCATGGTCCAGATTCTGGGTTTTGACAACGAATCACTTTAGGAGGATATTAACCTTTCAGGTGGAAAGGGGTACCATTTAATCAACTAGAATAATGAACTTGTAAAAATGACCACATTGGGTCAGTTTGATGGTCCATGCAACCCAAGAGTCTATGTATGGCATTGGCACCAAGGAGCTATTTCTTTTTATTTCCCATTAGGAAGGTATCATAACCTGTACCACCTATATTTTGAGTGCTATACTCATCTTGGAGAAGTCTGAGCAAAAAAAAATAATGCAAAACTAGCTCAAACTGGGCAAGGACAATTATTTATCACTTTTGTTTGGTATGACCACAATTTTTTTTCTTTCTTTTAATCAATTTTTTTTCAATTAAAAAGCATCTCTCTCTTTCTCTCCCACCTCCCACAAGAGATATAGGGTGTGGGAAGACAGCAGAAACCTGCAAACATAATAAGCCACAAACCCATAGTCAAGGAAAATAAATGCCCACATTGGCCACATTAAAAAATGTATGTGTTACTATATGTCTCTCATTTGTGTAGATTCCTACTTGCACTCTGATTATGTGAGATAAGTCTCTTTCTCATTCCTCCTCTTTTCTCCCTTAGTGTATCCTTTCCCCCTTCCCTTTCCTTTCTTCTTTAAGATCATCAAAACAAAATGAAAATCACTCTCAGATTCTCCATCATATTTGACTAATTCTATGATTCCTAATGACATTAAGGTTTTTAGGGGATACTTGAATCATCACCTCCCCCCTTTCCATTAGAAGGCAAGAATTACAACTTTATAAAGTCTTTTCTGATTGCATATACTGTTTTATGTTTCTCTTTATTCAGACATTTCTGACTTCAAAAGTTTCTAGTCAATTCATTTCTGAAAAACAAAGTATTTTCATCAGGAATGCTTAGAAATCCTCTCTTTCATCAAAGGTCCATTTCCCCCCTATAGTATTATATACAGTATTCTGGTTAAGTTACTCTTGGTTGTGACCTGATTTCTTTTGGCTTTTGGAATAGCATGTTCCATTCTCTGTTTCTTTAAAGTAGGAGCTGCTAAATCTTACACAATCCTGACTGTGATTGCTTGGTATCTGAACTATTTCCTTCTGCTGCCTGCAGTATTTTTTTTCCCTTTGATCTGGGTGCTCTGTATTCTGGCTGTGATATTCTTGAGAGCTTTCATTTTGGGGTTTCTTTCAGGGAGTGATCAGTGAATTCTTTCTAGTTTCACTTTGCCCTCTGGTTCTAAAAGATCAATGCAGTTTTCTTTCATGATTTCTTGAAATATATATAGGATTTTTTTTTTGTTTGTTGTTTTTTGGTCATGACTTTCAGATAAGTCAGTGATTGTTAACTGATCTGTTTTCCAGGACAGTTTTTTATATGAGACACTTTATACTTTCTTTTATTTTTTCTATCTTTTGATTTTGTTTTAATATTTGTTATCTCATAGTTATTAACTGCTGTTTAGTCCATTTTAATTTTCAGGACTTTTGTTAGTTGGGCAAGGTTTTATACCTCTTGTGCTAAGCTGTTCATTCTCTTTGCAAGTCTCTCCTCCAATTCTTCCCTTTATCACTCTTATTTCATTTATATAATTTAAAACTTCATTTTAAAATTCTTACATCATTTGTCTAAGAATACTAATTGATCTTGATAGCAAGCTGTGTTTTTTCTTTGAGGCTTTGCTTGTAGGTATTTTGGAGTTATCTTCCTTTTCTGGGTTTGTGTCTTGGGCATCTCTGACCTCATAAGAGTGCTTTACCATTTTTTGTTCATTTGTTTAGTTGGTTTTTTTTTTTTCAAACGATCAGCTTTGGGCAGCCATGACATTGCTGGTCTAGCTGAGAGCTCGGGGGTGGGGGGGTGGGGGGTGGGCTGAGTCTATGAGTTTTCCATTCTGGAAAGACTCCCCACCCTGCACTGTCCCAGAAAATTGAGGTGCTAGGTACTAAGTCTGAATTCTTGGGTCCCTTGGGAGACCCCGTGCTAACCACTCTTGGTAGAGTACTGATCCTATAATATGCTCAGGGTGTCCCCCCCTGCCGGCCTAATTCAGAATTCTTAGCTGAGTCCATGTCCCTAGTCCTCTCCAATGCCACCTTTGTCCCCTACCCAATGGTGCTGTTCCCCAGTTCCTGCCCTGGTCATTTGCCTATAGGTAGAATTTATGATCTTCATCAGGAAAAATGATGCATTGTAGTTTCTCCTTCAATTTCCCAATCACTTCTCAGTCCAGCATTCCTCTTAAATCATTATTGGAATGGCTGTCAGAGAGGCTGGGCTATATTCCTTCCTCAAGCTCCACCATCCCACCATATGGCCACAATAATTTAGTACTCTTTGGCTAGATTAATCAATATGTCAAATGAATCATGCTAAGTGTTTTTGCATTGATTAGGACAACACATTCCATGTGCTTATTTCTTACTGTGTAAAGTAGATCATCTTTTTATGGGTCCTAAATCTACTTCCTTCAAACTTTAAAGGGTGTTCCCTGGTATTATGGGATTGGTTAGAATTGGCTATGGTTTCTCCTTTTTGTGTACACACTTCAATCATTCTCCCTTTTGGCTTTTGCCAAAATAGAAGTAATCCTTTCCAAATAGAAGAATCCTTACTCTTTTCTCATACAGAAGCCTTCCCACAGCCTTGAGAATTTCAGTTGTCCTTTTCTAGAACGTCTCCCTGTTCCATTATGTCTTTCTGGAGTCCTGGCAGCTAGAACTTCAGTGGTTTACCAAATCACACCACAGAAGCTGAAAGGATTCATGGCACTTCCCAAGATGCCTCACATCCACACAGGGCACAGCAGAATCTGACCATTTTTATAGCTAGCTTCTGATGGACAGATAAATTTACCTAAGGTCATAGGTTCAATTCATTTGCAGACCTAGGGAGGAAGCCTGGATTGTGACTGTGACTCTGGTGGTAGATTACCTGTTGCAACACTCCCATCCTCTGTGAGAGCTACAGTGATGGGTTGCCAATGCAAACTGCACCCATCAACAGCTGGATGATGCTAAGTCATGACGCTTCCCTTGTTTACTGTTCTATGTCACAGTGGTGTAATTAGGGCTGCCATTCTCAATTCATGAACTCTCACTATGAATGGAGCCGGTTATTAGCAGCAAAGCACAAGTCTAATAATAAAGGGATGGGAAAGGCATCATCATTTTAGATCCTGTGGCAGAAAGAAAGAAACAGCAATGTTTTCAAACTGATGGACGTGTGGAACAAAGATCATCAGCGAGGTGAAGCTGCTGGTGCTCCCTCAGCTCATCGCTCATCTCGGAGAAATATAAGCTCCTGTAACAGCTCAAACTGGGTAGGGAGAAGCTCATTGGGTGCCCCCAGAAAATGGAATACTACTGGGTGAGATTAATAGATGTGTCCAAGTAGCTCCTGCTAAGTGTTTTACTATTGATTCAACTCCAATGACGATATACAGATCAATTGCTAGGGTGAAAGAAATACTGTAGCCTACATCCTTTCATCACATCCAACACTAATGAAGCATTTGTCAAACCTATACTTTCAGACATCAAGATCCTTGGGAGACCCATTAATAAAGGAATAGGAATATTCAGGTGTCTGAGTCTTCCATTTAATGGAGCCATTTTCATTTAATGTACCATTACTTCGTCAGTATGGGTTCACTTGTTTTATTCAAATTAACTAAGACATGCTAACAAAGGTTACTTTGAAATAACCATTATTCGTCCCATGTATGTCTCACTGTTTGTTCTTCATTTTCAAAGAAGACCAATGACATTGTAGAGTGATGTCTTAACTCAAGAGTGAATTGGCTTTAAGTGGGGCAGAGTTGCACAAAGTCCTCAGCCTCGCTCTCTCTTCTACAAACTTCAAAGTCCAGTGGAAAGACAAAAGTCAGGATGACTGACAATGGCCCGGGATGTAGTGGATGACCTTGGCGTCTTCAGTGTCTGACCACCGCACCTACTTCAGCCACCTTCGTGACCTTTGGAAAAAATTGTTCTCATCTACCCATTCCAATGGAGGAAAATCTTCATATACTTGGGGTAGATACCTCCCTAACTCACCTACTCTCAGCCTGGTTTAGCCCATTTGTGAGACGGTTTATCAGGGTGTGGCAGCTGTGCATGTTACAGTCTCTTGGAGCTGCAGGTAAGAGTTGAGTGCCAGGTAGACAACAAAGGTGGATGAGCAGCCCTGAAAAGGGGTTAGCAAGCAGTCATACTAGAGGTACTAGTCCTCCTTGACACCTCAAACACCTCTATATGTCCCTTACAGTGATTAAGAAGGACCATTTATGAAACTGGACAGAGACCCAAGACAATACGTAGTCTTAAGCAGCCACAGGAAAGGTAAGGTAAAACATGTCAACCTGTAAATGCACATATATTCATAGCAAAGTTTTTTTGGTAATAGAAAACCAGAAAAAAAGTGGGTGCTCATTGATTGGGGAATAGAGGAACAAACTGGCAAATGAATGGATTTGTTGAATTATAGTGAAAAGAAACAATGAAACACACCTCTGTCCTTTCTGTAGAGAAGTAGGAGGCTACAGATGTGAATGCAGCCTGTATTAGCAAAGGCTGTTGCCCTTTGGGTTGTATTTGCTTATCTCTTGTTCTTTGTTAAGTGGAAGGCTCAATGTGGTGAAGATGGTGGGCTCCAGAGGCAGAGTATTTCCAGAAATAGCTGTGATATAAACTTGAAAGACTACTGAAGGCCCTAGAGAAGAGGTCATTAAATACTTCCTTATAGAAGAGAGGTGGAGGGACTACCAGGTCGGATAAAGTTTGAGTATCAGGCATTTTTACTTGTCTCTATCACAAGGGAGGGTTCAGTATGGAGTGGTGTAGAAAATAACTGTGATCCAAAGAAAAAGACATCTGTGGGGTCCTGACTGGGAAAAAGCCATAAAATCCAGAAATAAGTAAAAAGCAATAAAAACCTAAACTCTGTGAAAGGTAGAAGAAGCCCAGACATGGTGACCTGTTTATATTCATAACTTAGCTACTGAATTATATTTTAGACAATGAGTCATAACTTAAGATACGATGACCCATGAAAGCCAAAACAAGAATATTGTGACCTGTATGTGACCGAGACATGACCAATAACACAAACTTATATTTGAGCATAACATTAGCTTAACTCCCAAGCTCATTACTAAGTAGAAAACCAAAAATATCCACCAATCAGTAGTGATGCGCTCTGTAGCTCTTCCTGCCTTTGTCTGATTTCTATAATTGTCTGATTTGGGGGGTTCTTTAGCGAGGATCCACAGAACTCTCTGGCTGCTGCCCCAGACTGAAGATTGCCCCTATTTGTACATATTCATAATGATGATCCAACTACTACCTATAATCAAACTGGAGGTATCTGGCCTCCTCCTTTGGCATAAAAAGAATGCCCCACTGTTATGAGGGAGGTACATGGTTCCCCAGCCAGGGGAATTCCAGACCTTACAACATCCATGAAATGTATTTTTGAAAATAAAGCAAGTTATATCTATTAAAAAAAAGGAAACAAAGGCACATTAAGAGGAGGTAGAGGAAGACCTGAGAAAGAGGAGCATCATGAAAACCTAGAGAGAGGTGAAGAAGGATAATGACCAGGAAAAGGCTAACTGTGTGCCCTCCCACCCCTAAACATCCATCTGAATGTTAGGATTCTTCTGTAGTTGCTCCTCCATGATTGCAGAATCATGGTCTTCACTTTGTTGGTTTATTACCCATATCCCTCCCTGTATATATCCCCTTGGTATAATATCCCCTTGGATTCTTGTACCCTAAGGATTCCTGGTTCTGGTCCTATCTAGCGAGTTGTATTCCAATTCAGATCTTGTTCTTTCTCTACATACTCCATCTTAGTGATTTCACCTGCTCCCGGGTTCAATGACCATCTCTACAAAGGTGACTCCCAGATCTATGTATCTAGCCCCAATTTATCACCTGAGCTCTGTTGTTGTTGTTCAGTCATTCCAGTCGTGTCTTGACTCTTCGTGACCCCATCTGGGGTTTTCTTGGCAAAGATACTGGAGTGGTTTGCCATTTCCTTCTCCAGCTCATTTGACAGATGAAGAACTGAGGTAAAGAGAGTTAAGTGACTTGCTCAGGGTCACACAACTAGTTGTATCTGAGGCCAGATTTGAACTCAAGAAGATGGGTCTTCTGACTTCAGATTTAGCACTCTATCCACTGTATCACCTAGCTGCCCCGAGCTCTAGTCATCACCATCTGCCTACTGGACATTTTGAAATGGATGTCCTGGGGCCATCTCAGATTCAACAGGTCCTAAACAGAACTCATTATCTTTTGTGGCACAGTGCCTGCACATAGGAAACACCTAATAAATACTTGTTTGCTGATTTCCTCCCAAGCCCACCCCTCTTTTCCTAGCTTCCCAATCTCTGTCCATCTGTAATTCTTTCAGCTATTCAAGTTGACAACCTGGGGGGCATCCTCAAGTGATTCGCCTTCATCCTCCATATCCAATCAGTCTCCAAGCTTTCTTGATTTTACCCCTGGCAACATCTCTTACATTTATCTCCTCTCCACTCACACAGCCACCACCTTACCTTTCACCTACCCTATTTCAAATTGCCTCCTAATTAAGTCCCTTCCCTCACCCCTTTCATGTCTCTAATTCTCCCCTAGCTGCCAGATGGACATTCCTAAAGAAAAAGTCTGACCTCGTCTCTCCCCTACTCAATAAACTCTCCTGGCTCCCTCCTACTTCTAAGATAAAAGACAATATGCCTTTGTTTGGCATTTAAAGCTCTTCACAAAGATGGGCTCTAGACTATCTTTCCAGACTTACTATGCATTACTCCCCCCTTCACTTATTCTATATTCTACTTGCTATTCCTTACACATGACATTCTATCTCCCATCATTTCTCATCCCATGCCTGGAATGCACTGCCTCCTCACTGACACCTCTTAGAATCCCTGGTGCTCTTCAGAGCTCAGCCCAAATGCTGCCTCCTACCTATGTGATACTTTTCTTGATCCCTCCCCTGAAATTACCTTGCATTTAATATGTAAATATTTTATATTTATTTATATGTGCATATAGCATTTCCCTCCTCTCCCCCCTAGATTGTAAGCTTACTTGAGGGCAGGGCCTCTTTAATTTTTACCTCCCCAGCACTTATAGTGCCTGGAACATAACAGGTGTTTAATAAATGCTTGTTGAGTGAGTGAGTGATTAGCAGAAACTGCCACTCAGGATGGCTCAGAAAATGTTACTTAGATGAGGCTGCTGACATTTAGTGTGTTTCTTGAAAGGCTAGCTTCTGATAAAACGATCATAACACACAAATGCCACCTCTTGCGAAGTAACAAATACCTTCCCAGTGTCACAGAATCCTAGAGATAAGTGAATTCTTCAAAAGATCATTTATTGCACCCTCTGCCATCAGGCAAGATCCCACCCAAACTGAACTAACTAGATAAGGATGTTCTCAAATTTCAAGATTTAAAATGTTGACTCAGTCTCTAATCGGGAATAATATTAATTCACTACACTACTTCATGGGTAAAGTGACAGATGTGGGTTTCCAGGAGGAAAAGCCTGGAGAAAAAGAGAAGAGAGGGTTAAGAAGGGAAGGCTCTAGCAGAATCGTGTGTGTGAATGGAGTTTGTTGCAGGCATTTAACCTTGAATGCCGGTGACTAATTTTTATACAAACAAGTTCTATTCTCAGCCTCTGAGGAGAGCAGAAGGAATGAGGATGATGTGAAGATTCCTGTAAAGGCACCTTTGAAGTGAGTGGAAATGGGGGGAGGGGGTCAGATCTAATGCCTTTCCCCTACATCGACCACAAAGATGTTCCAAAGCGGAATCTCTGAGATTCTCCTCTGAATCAGGCAATAGTTTAAGACTCATTTAATAAAGCTCCAATGAAACAGAATAACTCCTCTGCCTCAACCCAGGCTTACAAATGCAGGCATACAGTCTATTTCTCTCATACCAACAGGAGGCTTAATCATTTTACCATAGTCCCTAAATGAACTTTTGCCTAGCATCATTATAAACATTGGACACCAGGTGACACGCCAGCCTTTGGTAATATATTTATCCTCAAAGATTTACATAATAGACTCCAATATCCAATCTATAAAATACAGCTCTGAATTTAAAAGGAAATATGGGAGGCAGCTGCATTCTGATTGCTTGAAGGATGCCCGTGTGTTTTACTCATTAAACTAATTGACCTATGCTGATGCCATTTGGTACAGAAACAAACAAATTATCATTGAGTTCTGAGGTTCTCTTTGTTATGACCAAGTCTGAGAGTAGGAATTCTCTTCCATTTTGTACTCCTTTTGACATGAAAAGTCCCAGAGGGTTAGAGACTGCTGGTCCCAGACCTAGGTCCAGTAAAATTCTATTATAACAAAATACATTCAATCAAATACAATAGACATCTATTTACTGCACTCATAGGCCTGCAAGGCTATGTATGCTAGGCTTTGGGAAAAATAAACAGTCCTTTACTGCCCTCAAAGAGTTATAGGATCACTTTGGAGAGGCTAGCAAGGCTGAATAACAACACCAAATTAGTAGCAATTCAAGGTATTGTTTCCTGTTTTTGTCTTTGAATCAGTGCTTGACACACAGTAGGTACATACTTGTTGGCTGAATTGAATTTCTTTTGCCCATAAGCTTGGAGGTTCACCACTATGGATCTGAACTTGAGATTGCTTTGAAAGACATGTAGGGACTTACTTACATGGGAAGGGTCCATTGGAAGCCACCGCAAAGAGATAGGATTGGTTTGGAGGTTAGTGAGCTGATCAAGTCTACATGGATTAGGAAGTGGGGCAAGGCAGGAGTGGTAAATAGAGTTGGAATGGGAGACTGCAGAAAACCCTAAATGCCTGACTAAGGAAACTCAACCTTACTTAAGACCATTTTGTTAGAAAAACAAAAACCGCCTCCGTTACCAAAACCAAAACAAACCCAAAAAACCTCAGTATAACAAAAAGATATCCTAGTCTTTCATTAGTCCCTTTAATTTGGGGGAGGGGCAGCTAGTCAACTGTTCAAATGAAAAGGACTTTGGGGGGTGGGAGCAATTAATAGACTGCAAATTCAAAATGTAATGTTATATTCCCCCCACCCACCCGCCTTAGGGAATATTGCCTAATTAAGGTAAGCAGCCCTAATCACCCTCCTGGGGAAAAAAAAAAGAACAAAATCTGTATTGGAATACAACTGATTAGATAGGACCAGAGCCAGGAATCCTTAGGGTATAAAAATCCAAGGGGCTAAAAGGAGAGATTCAGGCCAAGAAGATCAGTATTAGATTAGGAGATACAATGGCTTGCCAGTGAACTGACGGCCTAACTCGATCTGCTCCTTGAATTTCCAGCCTTTTATTTATTTATTTATTTGTTTATTTTGTTTTTTATTTTTCCAAATCTTTTTAATTTTTATTTTTTTAATTTTTTTTCCCATATGCTTTTGAGTTGAAAATTTTTTCTCCCTTTTTCTCCCTCCCACCCTCCCCAAGACGGCGCACAATCTGACATAGGCTTTACATTTACATACCCATTAAACATATTTTCACATTAGTGAAGTTGTAAGTAAAAATTAAAACCAATAGGAGGAACCATCAGAAAGATGAAACAAAACTCAACAGAAGGTAAAAATAAGTGAGAGCGATTCGACTTCCATAGTTCTTTCTTTGGATGTGGACAGCATTTTCCATCCTGAGGCCTCTGGAAATGTCTTAGATCCTCGCGGTGCTGAGAAGGGTTCAGTTTAACATTCTTAGTCATTGCACAAAGTGGCTGCTATTGTGTACAAAGTCCTCTTGGTTCTGCTCACTTTACTCAGCATCAGACTATATAAGTCTTCCCAGGTTTTTCTGAAGTCAGCCTGTTCATCATTTCTTATAGCACAATAGTATTCCATTACATTCATATACCACAACTTGCTCAGCCATTCCCCAATTGATGGGCATCCTCTCAATTTCCAATTCTTTGCCACCACAAAAAGAACTGCTATGTATGTTTTTGTACATATGGATCCTTTTCCCATTTGTTTGATCTCTTTGGGATATGGCCCTAGAAGTGCTATTGCTGGATCAAAGGGTATGCACATTTTTGTAGCCCTTTGGGCATAGTTCCAAATTGTTCTCCAAAATGGTTGGATCATTTCACAACTCCACCAACAATGTATTAGCATTCCAATTTTCCCACATCCTCTCCAACATTTATCATTTTCCTGTTTTGTCATGTTGGCCAATCTGATAGGTGTGATGTGGTACCTCTGAGTTGTTTTGATTTGCATTTCTCGAATCAATAAAGATTTAGAGCATTTTTTCATATGACTATAGATGGCTTTAATTTCTTCATCTGAGAACTGTCTGTTCATATCCTTTGACCATTTATCAATTGGGGAATGTACAGCTTTTTTTTTTACCTGGTATTTAGAGACATTTTGAGGCCCCATCAATAACATGGAGGCCTTAGCTCTGTAGACTGAGGTCCCTCCTCGTCCTCTCTTGTGTTGGAGAAGCTGTGGATAAGTGGACCCTGTTTCACAAGCATCATGTCTACCTGAAGGATGGAAAGCTGGGCCTGAATATAGGTACCCTGTGCCCACTGCTGGCAGATTAGCTCTAATTTGCTGGAACAAATGATCTGGAAGGTCCCCAACCTTGACTTTTCTTGATTGTACATTACACCTGGGAGCATAGGTGAGAGTCAAGTCAAACCTGTTGAAAATAATGTCCAGAGGAACGAACATTGATTGAGGTGTCAGGTTAATTAAAGGTGTTCTAGGTTCTTAAGGCCAGAGTGTTGATGCTAGGCAGTGGCTCTCCCTCCAGATGGTGCCTCCACACGTCAAATGCAGCTTTGACTGCAAGTTGATCCTACTATATGATTCTTTTTTGCATGTGTCCATTTCTCAGAAAAATATGTACAGGACCAGGCACACAAAGGAGGATGGGGAAGCCTGTGGCAGAATGGATGCATTAGTCTCCACAATGAATCACTTATGAAAATCCAGGTGCATATAAAAAAAAAAAAACAAAAACAAAAAACAAAGTTCTCCAGATTATCAAATGAATATCACCTCTGATGTCTACTGGTGAAACTTTTTTTTTAACAGACCATTAAGAAGTGCTGTCAGGATGAAGAACCTGATAATGACAAGTTGGAAATGCCCTTAAAGAGCTAAGAAACAATTGCAGATCTTCCCTGGTAGGGAGGGTCCTCCATTGCCCTATGGTTTCCATCTTACATGGATCCACACAGATCCTCTTTCAGTCTATTATGTTTCTCTAGGAGCTCCTTGTCCTTATCACACCAGCATTTCTATCTATTAAATAACAAATGCTAGTTTAGGCAGAATGATGGCAACCAGTTTTAGAATAGGATGCTTGAGCTAGATGGTGTAGTGGTTAAAGGGGTGGACCTAGAATTAAGGAAGACCTGAGTTCACATCTGGCTTCAGACTCAATCCTCATTGTCTGCATTATTTGGAGATTCCTGCTATAATTTATTCATGGACATAAAATCTGAGTGGCCTGACCTGGATATTCCCAGTTACAGTCCAACTAGGTGCTGCCTGGCCAAAGGGATCAGCAGCAACTGGGTGATTTTTGTAGCAGTCAATAAGAACTCTTTGCGTAGAACTAGATGGTGACTTTGCCAGAGTTCACAGGACATTTCAGGTAACAAAACTCATTTCAGACTTTAAAAAAAATCAGATCTCATACGATAAACAAATATTCTTTTTGCAGTCTATTTAGTGTCATGGTTTTTTCATTTTTGTGCTTTTTGTTGGTGATTTCATTGTTTAAAGTGGCCCCCAAGTCATACTGAAGCGCTGTTTAGCGTTCCTAAACGCAAGTAAGCTTTACCAAGAGAATACATGCTCGTTCGGCTCTAAGTTATAATGCTGTTGGCTGCTGTTGAGTTCTATGTTAATGAATCAACAATATGGTGCATTTAGAAAAAGGCAAAAGGAAATACATCAAGATGATGCATAAGGCTGCTCCAGAAAGCACTACTATCAATGCTGTGACCAGAGGTTCTTAGGAACCTACAGAAGCAGTGGTTCAGTATTTGCATATTCAGTGTTTATGGAGACTTTCTAACTCTAGCCAATGTTGGGAATCAACTGCACTAGCTGTGTGACCCTGGGAAAGTCACTTAACCTCTGTTTACCTTAATCCACTGGAGAAGGAAATGGCAAGTCACTCCAATATCTTTGCCGAGAAAACCCAGTATTGGCACAGTATTGACATCATTGGTGCGCTGTGGTCTGTGGTCAAGAAGTCAGACGTGACTGAACCACAACGTGGCTATCCTACTAGACACAGCCAATTGTAGAACGTTATAGCTGGAAGGGATCCTAAGACAGTTCAAGCACTTCCCAACTCCATTCTATCAATGGGGAAAATTGAAGTTGGGAAGTTAACTGACTTGCCTAAGCGCACACAGAAAGATAATGCTAGAACCTACGCTTAAAAAAAAAAACAACAAAACAAATTTATGACTCCTAACCCAGCATCCTTTCCACTATATCATATTGCTCTTTTATTTATGCCAAAAAAAAAAAAAGATTTCTTGGGATTACCTCCATACTCTGGAGAAAAAATCCTTCAGAAAACAAAACCTTTGATGTTATATTCTTTATGTATAGTAACAAAGTTACTAAAACCAACTTTCCTTTTTAAAAAATCTTAAAAAAGAAAAAAAGTCCATACTCAATCTTCTTTCTCTTTTCAAAGATCTCAGGGCTGGGGAATTCAATAGCTGGTAATTAAATTTGATCAGACTTCAAGCTGTATGCACCAAGACTCACGAGGCTATATTAATAACAAGATGTTTGCGTATGCTCCTGTCAAAAATACAATTAGGAATTTAAAACTAAAACTTTTTTCACACAAGTACCATCTGGTTATTCGCTGTATTGGCATTAACTGTCAGGATGGTTTTTATAATTTGATTGCAGCCATACACATTTTTTAAATGTCACTGGTATATTTCTGACCTCCCCAAGACCTCTGGTATTTTTAAGCATTTCTAATTGCCTACAAACGGACTTTAAAGGATCATCTATTGGCAAAGAGTAGTGATACCCCCTACTGCTCCTCTGAAGGGTCTGAGATTGTAGGTTTCTCACAGGACATGCCAACCTTAACAAAAAGATTATGTCCATTTTAAAATATAGTCTTTCTTTTTCAGCTTATTGTGTGTAACATATATATATGTGTATATGTGTGTATATACATATATATGTGTATATATACATGTGTATATATATATACACACACATACATATACATGTATATGAGTATATATATTCTCATATTTATATGAAAATTTTAGAATGATCTACCTTGTATTGATATAAGAGAATTTTTAGAATGATCTACTTTTACATACATAAATAGTTGCATTTATATGTATATGTACATATAAACATATAAACACAACTCAGTCTAGATCTACCCACTGGGTAATCATCCTAAAATTCTACTTCTTCCTGCTAAATTATTCATACTGCATCCTCAGGTGTTTTCATTTATAATAACCAAACTGGAACGATCCTTGAAAGGTCAAAGTAATCCATCTCCACTTACTCCAAATATTGTCAACTTTCAATTATCCACTTTAGAAGAGTAGATCCCTTCTAAGACATCTCCAGAGGCCTTGGGATGGAAAATGCTGTCCACATCCAAAGAAAGAACTATGGAAGTCAAATCGCTCTCACTTATTTTTACCTTCTGTTGAGTTTTGTTTCATCTTTCTGATGGTTCCTCCTATTGGTTTTAATTTTTACTTACAACTACACTAATGTGAAAATATGTTTAATGGGTATGTAAATGTTAAAGCCTATGTCAGATTGTGCGCCATCTTGGGGAGGGTGGAGGGGAGGAAGGGGGAGAAAAATTTTCAACTCAAAAGCATATGGAAGTGATTGTTGATAAATCAAAATAAATTAATAAAATTTTTAAAAAAGAGAGAGATGAGAAGCATTATCATTATCAGCCCTCTTGAATATTTCATTGATTAGTTATTAAGTCTTTCAAAGTTGTTTGTCTTTACAATATTGTTGTTATTATATAAATTGTTTTGGTTCTGCTCAAAAAAAAGAGAGTAGATCCTTAATACGGCTCATTCTGAATGGCAAATAATTCAGAAATTGTTTCATTTGGCTTTGTAATACATTATGGGATATTTTGGGCCTGAGATTTGCCTTCCTAATTATATTTTGCTTTCACTGATATTAAAATTAATTTGCATTCCCCAGCACGCTTGGTTTTTTTTGGTAACATGTGATGAAGGTGGCTGTGCTGGTCTGACTGGGAAGGAAAAAACTTTAGTCTAGGGGGTGTGGGTGGAGAGGTTAGGGAAGCCACATAGCTTACTATCACCACCTTCTCCTGCAAAGAGTTCCTATATCACTTCCCCTGAGCCAAGTATCCCCAAAACTTATTGTTATCTTGTCATTGATATCAATAGTCTTCATTTGCAACATTTCTTTGTTGTACAATGGTCAGGTTAAAGAAGAAACAGGCAAATGAATGGGAGTCAGAGACCAGGATCTGAAACCCATTTTTGCTACTCACTACCTATGTGACCTTGGGTAAGTCACTTAACCTCAAATGGCTCTTGGTTTCCTGAATCTGTAAAACAAGGAGTTGGATGAGATAATATCAAAGTTTCTTCCAGATCTGGGTCCTATGATCCTACAAGAAGTCATGGCTACAGTGGTCTGAATGTCAAAGGGAAGAAATTCACTGAAGTGCAGGTAAACAGCAGAATTAACTATGACCTTCTCATGGTAGCCAAATGCCTTGTCATCTAATGAGTGACACACATGAAAAGATGAATAAGATTCCTATTATGGTTAAGGAAACAGTTTTCGATGAAGAAATCAAAGCTATCAATAATAAGGAAAAAGTGCTCTAAATCACGATTAGAGAAATGCGAATGAAAACAACTTTGAGGTAATATGTCACATTACCTCAGATTGGCCAATACGACAGAAAAGGAAAATGACATTCTGAAGAATGTGCGGAAAAATAGGGACATTAATGCACAATTTAGAACTGGTCCAGCCATTCTGGAGAACAATTTGGAACTGTGCCCAAAAGGCTATAAAACTGTGCATACAGCAATCTCACTATTAGGTCTTTATCCCAAAGAGATCAAAGAAAAAGGCAAAAGACGTATATACAGAAATATTTATAGTGGGTCTTTTTGTGGTGGCAAAGTATTGGAATTTGAGGGGATGTCCATCAATTGCTGAATGGCTTGAAGAAGTGGTTGCATATGATTCTGATGGAGTACTGTTGTGCTCTAAGAAATGAGGGGGATGGATTTGGCAAAACCTGGGAAGACCTACATAAATGGATGCAGAGTTGAGCAGAACCAGGAGGTCTTTGTATACAGCAACAACAGTATTTTAATGATGTCTGCATGATCAGCTATGAATGACTTAGCGACTCTACCTAAGAAAATGATCTAGGACAATTCCAGAGGACTCATAATGAAAAATGCTGTCCACCTCCAGAGAGAGAAGTGACAAACTTGGTGTAAACTGAAGTATATTTTTACATTTTTTAATTCTCTTGCTTTTTTATGACATGGCTAATATAGAACTATGTCTTGCATAATTTCACATGTATAACAGATATATTGCTTGTCTTCACAAAGGCTAAGAGAGAGAGAATTTGGAACTCAATTTTAAAAAGAATGTTTAAAATACATAATTTTTATAAATAAAAAAAAAGAAGTCATGTCTAGCTACTTCTACTAGATCTAAATGGACTAGTCGCCTCTTTTTGGAAGGTGATGAGGGCCCCAAAGCCCTCCATGACCTGCCATGATTTAAGAACTCTCATGGAGATCACTGCCATGTTCTGACATAAAGGGAAGGAAAATAACTAGGTTTCTATTTAGTTTTAAACTGATCCAGTGAATCCATTTTGACAGCTTTCTCTTCTCATGGAACTTTGCTGCCATTTTGTCAATGGATAAGTGAAATGAGTTATTTAACTTAACAAATATTTGCTTAGTGCCCACTATGTATTAGTCACTGTGCTGGGTGCTGGATATGCGAGAGAGTCTGCGGGCGCAGGCACACACACATACACACACACACACACACACACACACACACACACACACACACACACACATGAAACTGATCCTCCCCTTAAATAGTTTACACTCTACTGGACTTACATTAGCTGTCTTTCACATTATTAGAGTTTTGCTCAGTTTAAATTCACAGTGGACGTTGTAGGCCTTCTATACAGTTTCTAAATGACTAAAAAAATTATGTATTTTAAACATTCTTTTTAAAATTTAAAAAACTTTATAAATGTTATCAAGTAAAAAAATCAAATAAAACCCATTTATAGCTATACACAAGCTTTTTTCTGTTTATCTAATTCTGTCCTCATTACTAGTTTTTCATATATTTCTAAAAAACACAATATTGTGAAACATACGGAACCCCACATTACAAATTTATTATATATGACTAAAGGAATTTTTAATCCCAAGGTTTTGCTCCCCACCCCATCAAGAACATCACACATTTACTATCTTGTTCTTAATAAGTAACTGGAAGAAAAACACCCATGACAACTAGGCTCAGCAAAAATGATGAATCAATTCTCTGAAGCACCTCCACGCACAACTGAGTTCTAATCACAGAGTGAACAAGAGTGACTTACACAAGATGGGAGAACTATTTTTCATCCATCACATTCACAGGTTGAGCCTTGCAAGGTGCACAAAGGCTGAATCTACCCTCGAGTCCCACAAGGAAAGGAACATAATGGAGCAGAGAAGAGAACTTTCTGCTGATCTGGTTCATTTAAGGACTATGAAGGGTTTCTACCAAAAAAAAAAGTGGATTCAACTATGTTTTCTCAATTAACTTCAAGATATATTTATCAAATGTCTACAGTGTGCCAGGTAACATGTTAGGCACTGAGGGGTATATGAGTAATGGTTTACATGAATATAGTGTTTTCCATTTTCAGAATACTTTACACATAGTATCTTGTTTGGTTTTCACAACAATCTTGTTAGGTAAAGAGTGCCCATGCTTCTCTGTTTTATGTCAAGTTAATTAATAATCAGAAAGGTTAAGTGACTTGTCTAAGGTCATTCAGCTATCGTCAGAGCCAAGATTTGAACTCAGATCTTTTGATACATCCATACTATCATCCTATCTCACAAGAAGAATAAGAAATGGGTCATTTGGCCAAACCGCCCACTGTATTGTAGAAAAGAAAAGGCTTGTATATATCACGAGGGTCCATAAGAAAGGGGCAAAGTGCTGTGAGGGCCGCCACATTGGCTCACACAGCCTAAGCCAGCTACCATGGTTCCCCTAGTAGCGGCCATGATGCTAATGAGAAAAACCAAGCTCTGAATCTGAAGGGCTAACTTCACAAACCCCAAAGTGATGACAAACGTTGTTTCCAGCTTATCAGCTTGTCTTCTCAAACTTTGGCTTCATAATTCCCTACTTTGGATATCAGTGACAGCAATAAATGGCAAATTAGGATAGGGATAGGAACTCAACCAGCAATTTCATTTATGTTACAAGGAAATTCTAGACGAGGAGGTAGGTGGCACAGTGGATAGGGATTGGGCCTGGAGTCAGGAAGACCCGAGTTCAAATTTGACCTTAGATACTTCCTAGCTCTGTGACTTTGGGCAAGTCACTCAACCCTGTGTGCCTCATTTTCTTCATCTATAAAGTAAGCTGGAGAAGGAAATGGCAAACCAATCCAGTATCTTTGCCAACAAAACCCCAATGGGGTCTCCAAGAATCAGACACAACCAAATAAGAATTCCAAATGAGGAAAGTCCCTCTAACAAAGCAGTTTGGCACCTTTTTTTTTTTCAATAAACTTAAAGTCTTAGAGAGGTGCCCCGAGGAATGAGAAGATAAGTGACTTGTCCAGGGTCACCTACACAGTATGCATCAAAGGCAGGGCTTCAACCCAAAGAATGAGAGACCATTTTCCAACCAGCAGCCAACAACCAAAGCACCAATTGTACCTAATAAAATCTTGTTGCACATTTGTGAACTAAAGAGCTTAGCAACTGTACTGTAAAGAGGCTATTTACAAACTGGTAAATAAATGGATTTTCCACCGCTGAGGGTCCCGGTCACAGAGACACAAAGGAGGAATTTCAAATTCAGGGTTAACATCTACTTTATCACTCCAAAGGAATACCCTTCAAGAATGAACTAAAAACAGTCTGTTGCAGCTGCATGCCATCCCTTCAAATAAGCAGTGATGGATTTTTTTCTCCCCCCACACGCATGAATGACCGAGTGAGAAGTGATTGGGAACTGGGTTTTGAGTATTTTTTCCCCAGGTCTATAAGGAAGGATAAAAGTAATGTTTATGCTTCAGCAAATCCTACAAGGAAGCTGATGGGCACATGGAGGTCTTTTTGTGGAGACAAACAAAATGGCAAGCCTGTCTCTATTCAGATGTCAGCCTGACCACATCCACACAAGGTCGTGCAGTTTAAATGACCAAGTGGGGGTGGGAATGCAACACAGTAGAAGCCAATTCTCTCATTATACTATTTTATATTTAGGACAAATTGGATCAAAAGAATTGGAATAGTTAGAGAAAAATATGTCCTATTTGAAAAAGAAAAACAACTTTGTGCTTATGGATTTTTTCAAATTTTTTGCTCATGAATACACAAACACTATTGTATTGTGCCTTCGAGGTAACTTTGGGATCCTATTCAACCACAATTCTATTTATGAAAGTACATTATAATAAAAACTATAACAACTTACAATTTATATAGTGTTTTTCAGTTTACAAATTGCTTTCAACAAATGAAATCAACTCAAATGCATTTGTTAAGCACTTACTATGTGTAATGTACTGTGTCAGGTGGTGGGGATACGAAACTGAAAAGTGATATAGCCTTCGTCCTTAAGGAGCTTACCATCTAATTGAGATGGGGTACAACATGTGCGCCACCAGGTAGAATGTAGTAAGGACAAAGGAGAGAGACAGACAAAGTACTCTAAGGAAATTTGAGAGAGAGTGAACTAGCTGCAAAGAGCAAGGAAGGGCATCAAGGAGGAGGTAGTGGCATCTAAGCTGAGCCTTGGAGAAAAGACAAGGATTTCAACAGGCAGAGGTGGGGAGGGAGTATGCTCCAGGCACGGCTGAGAAGGCCTATACAAAAGTCCAAAAGCAACAGACATGCAAAGCCAGGTCATGGAACAGCCATGTGGCTGGAGCCCAAGCATGTATGAAGGTATTCTGTGGGTCTATTTGGTGGATTGAAAAGGCGTTTACCAAGATAATGACATAGGGACGAGTAGCCACAAAATATTAACTCCACTCACCCCCCATAAGCTTGAGATGCACACAGAGTGAGCAAACACACAGGGTACACTAGCAGAGAGACACACAGCTGGGGAAACACACACGGCCATGCCAACTCATGCTTCTGATGTTCCAAGGCCCCTTTCTCATGACGTCCTCTGGGGGTAGCATCTCTGATGGCTTTACTCCTTTCTTCCTGATGGTGCAAGATGTCATGGATGATGGGGGACAGAGGAGAGGATAGAGAAGTCTCTTCCTTTCTAAGAAGTGAGAGATGATTTCCTCTCACGAGGGAATTTTTCAATAGCTGGCTGTCTTCTCCACTCCCAGAGCTCATACTCTTAGAGATGTCTCCTGTCTCAATTGACTCCCTAAAGAGTGTATTGCTTTTTTTGTTTGTTTGTTTGTTTGTTTGTTTTCTTCTTTTTGGTGAGGCAGTCGGGGGTTGTGACTTGCCCAGGGTCACACAGATAGTAAGTGTCAAGTGCCTGAAGCCGAATTTGAACTCAGGTCCTCCTGACTCTAGGGGCGGTGCTCTATCCACTGTGCCATCTAGTTGCCCCTGCCTTGCTTTTTTCTAAAAGGCCAACAGGGGTATAGGCAGTCAGTGGTTTTTGCTGTTGTTCAGTCCTTTCGGTCATGTCCAACTCTTTGTGGCCTGGAGTGGTTTTCCATTTCCTTCTCCAGCTCATTTTACAGATGAGGAAACTGAGCCAAACAGGGTAAAGCTACTTGCCCAGGGTCACACAGCTAGTAAGTGTCTGAGGCCAGATTTGAACAGAAAGATGAGTCTTTCCCACTCCAGGCCTGGCACTTTATCTGCTGTGCCACCCAGCTGCCCCAGCTAATCAGGGGCCAGCAGCGATGTCATTAGTCTTCCCCCAAGGACCACCACTACCACCACCACCAATTGCAACAAACACCCTCTAATTCCATCGAGTCTGACTGAACTTCTTTATCTCTCTGACATGCCCCTTACATTCTTTCATTTCATCAGACCTCACTGTATCTCTTTTACTCGTCCCTTACCTTCTATAATTTCACTATGTGTGTGTATGGGGGCGTGAGGGAAGAGATCAAGTGATCATGGATTTAACTGCCCAGTCCCTCCTCCCCATATCCATCATTTCTCAAAGATCCCCAGGAGTGGTTCTGTGATGACTTATGCAGTTTCTTTCAGTGCTCTATGATAAAGCTCCTCCTAGGAGACCTGGTCCTGTTTAAAGCAACCGTGTTCTTTCTCTTTACCTGACTTGGAATTCAAATCCTCTTCATCCCATCTGTTCTGTCCCTCACCTGGATGTTCTAATAGATCATACATATTCAGATAAATATAGCACTCCCCCCCAAAAATGAGAAAAACCACAGCTTTATTCACTTTATAATCTCCTCATCTCATTCCTCTATTGGAGCTACCATATGAATATTAATTTTTTTTACATATCCTTATTCATCTTCCAGAGAACCTGTCTATTTTAGCCACAATTCACTAACAGAAGTAGAAATTTTAAGAGACAAAAAAAGCATTTTTAAACTCCTAAGAGGGAAGAAACCAGGCATTCTTGCTTATTTCCTGAATAATCTTGTCTGCTTAACCTCATAATTTGCTACAAATGACTCAAGATTTATAAAATCTTCAATTTATTTTCAGCATTAAATCAAAGAGTAGCATCCATTTGCTATTTGCTTCATTGGCGAAATATTTTTCTTTAAATAGCACTGAACTGGAAGCGAGGAAACTGATCTCTACTCCCCAGCTCTGCCACTTACAGGTTGGGTGCCTTTGGGCAGGTCACTTACCTTCAAGGGGACTCAAGTTTCTTCAAATATAAAATGAAGGTGTTGGACTAGATTCAAGGTCCCTTTCCGTTCTAGCCTCCTATGACAATGTCTCAAAAGGATCAGCTAGAATGTTGGAAACCAAGTGTCTCTCTTTTCAAAATCAAGAATTAACAGTTATCAACAATGTACTTACTGGAAGAAAATAATATGTTGGAAACCTCTGAACTGTAGAACGGAACACATAGTGCCTGTATTTTAAAAAAAAATTGCAACATGTCATTTTTTAAACCTATTTTTCTTTTAGTCAACATTTTATTAATTTCTGTCTCTTGAGAAATATTAGAATTCCTTCATATTATTATAGTAAAGGTTGAAGAAATATTATGCTCGGCAGAAATGAAAATTTAAAACTATCATAATTGTTCTTAAGGAGTTTTTAGAGGGGAATTATATAAATTAAATAATCAATTTAATGATAATAAATAGTGATTACCTGGCAAGGAACTTGGGAACTGGTGCTGAAACAATATTATATTGCCCTGGTGAAACATCAATTTTCTGTAAGACATGGACATAGATTAACAACACTCTAATAATAGTAACATAGTTACAACAGATGATATTATAATATAACAATAATAGATTCACACAGGTCTTCAAGTCATTTTGTTGTCATTTGTAATCTTTTATCTCAAGATCATAATTCATATAGAATTACTTTCTCTATTTCAGCAGTGTAAGAAAGCTGTGTTTAACTTTTTCAAACCACATTTTCAAAGATAGATGTCTAAAATACTGTTTCATGTCACTAATAATCTGTATTTTTATCAGTATGGGAACTCCCTTCACTAATTCACATCACAGAGTCTCTGCAGAACAGCAGAGAAGCCTCCAAATCTGAGGCTGAGAAAAGTTAAGTGATTTGGCCACTGCCATTAGCTAAAGGCAGGAACTGAATCCGGTTCTTTCTGGTTCAAAGCCTACAAGTCTATCCATTACACTATATTTCCTCTTTGTGGTCATTCAATTGAAATCTACTGCATTTCACGAAATCATGTGTCCTTGAGCATCATAAAAGGTTATAGACATATAAAATTATTGGAAAATAAACCATACTTTAAGTGTACTAAAGCGGCTATTATTAAAGAGATTCTTTGGTAAATTATCTTCTAAAGTTAAAAATTATCCCCTAAGGTGTTTTTTTTCCCCTTCTAAATCAGGTTTTCATACATGTGCTAGCATTGTCCATATGTGATTGGCATTACCCTAGTTACCACATAGCTGCTCTTTATAAAATGATATGCATTTCTGGCCCCAGATGCAGATTTTGCAGTAGTAATGATGATCAGAGTAAATATGAATTAATTTTAAATTTTGCTTTTTAAATGTAATTTTGATTTTAAAAGGTATAAGCTGCACTATTGCTGTGGCTTAGTATTTTCTTGATATTACAAACTCCAAAGAAAAATTGGTTATGGCTAAAATTTAGAGCTGAAACACTGAACCCTAAAGATAAAACAACTGTTTGTTCATGTACAGTCAGCAATCAGAATCAGACTTTTGGAATGAAGCGTCATGGAAATGCCCTGAAATATGGGTCAGGGCTTTAGGCAACACGGCTGAAACTGATCGAGAAGACTGGGGCTCCTTAGAGGATCTGACACCTCAGCTCTTTTATTTGGCATTAACTGCAAAAACGGTTTCGTTTCCTTCTTTTTTCATGGTGCATTGAGCAGTCCAAAGTCTTAGTGCAGGGACCATCTCCCTGTGCATCATGGTCGCATTGTCAGTATGTGTGACTGTTAACTGTGTGTATTAACTTCCTGCTTCGGCATGGGATTTTCCTGGAAAGGCTTCTCCTGTAGAATTCTTCCTATCACAATTGGGCTTCCATAGTCCAGTGATAATAAGGAACTGGGCAGTACAGAACATAGAAACACTCTGTCTCAGCCAATTAATGTTTCTAATCGGGTTTTACAGGCAGATGCCCAGAGGTCTTGCCATAACTGAGCACCATAAATAAAGCACAGCAGAATCGGCTATTAACCTAGATAATTAATGAAGTAATGTTCATTGTGTTCCACAGACCTCAGGGTCAGTCACTACTTCTAAAATCACCTTGGGTTTATATGAATACAGGAGGAGGCATAGCTGTAAAGGTGCTTTGAAATAATGTCTATGCAACCACCGTTTATCTATTCAGCACCTACTTATTGTAGGAAATGCACTGTGCTAGATGCTGATAGAGATAAAACCTGATCCCAAGTTCTCAAGGAGTGTCTGACAACCTAGTAGTCAAATAATCAACGAGTATGGAATAAAGTGGCTACTAGGTGCCTGGCACTGTTCTGGGGTTACAAGGATAAAGAAGCCTCCAGCCTCAGTCTTCCCAGAAGCAAGGATTGTAATAGGCACGTGCCACACTGGATTTTACATTATGACATGTCAAATATTTTGTGTTTGTCTTTTGTGGTAAGGGAAATAAGACGGGCACAAAAAAAGCAAAACAGAGTGGCAATCTGAGGCTCGGAGAGGAGCTGTGAAGACTGTTTCCTGTTCCACAGTGGGCCTAAAAGAAGTGACAACTAGGGGGGCAGCTAGATGGCACAGTGGATAGAGCTCCAGCCTTGGAGTCAGGAGGACCTGAGTTCAAATATGACCTCAGACACTTGACACTTACTAACTGTGTGACCCTGGGCAAGTCACTTAATCCCATTGCCAAGCCAAAAAAGCAAAAAAAAAAAAAGTGAAAACTGAGTGGAAGACAGGATGGCGGTTCAGGGAACAAGCGGGCATCTACAGAAAGTTAAGAGGTCATTTCACAACTCAGCCCTGGCTGGAGCAGGAAGGATCACTCAAGCTGTCCCTCACATTGAAAGACAGTCCGTGTGACTCAAAGAGCTGAGTCCAGATTGTTGAGGCATAAAATTAAAAAATAAATAATTAAATAATGAATGAATAAATAGATAATTTAATAATAAATCCCATTCAGCAAATGGAAGAAGAGTCTTAATGGCCCGATGACCATGCCTAGAAATTTAAGACAAAAAGCTATTTAACACTAAGTGGAAAGATGTGGAGAGGTTTAAGCCATGGTCCAGTAGTTCAACCTTAAACCCAAGTGCCACTAAAGTAGGCCACTATTTGAGTGACTACAACCAAGAAAAAGTATCTCCCCAGACTAAACTTCAGAAAGATTTCAAAGATAACCATTACACAGGAAACACACTAAGCTTACAGAAGGGGAGAAGAGGTTGTAGGAAGTGAAACAGACTCAAATAATGGAAGGAGAATGAGTTCCTGAATGCTGCCTACACTGCATCACACCCACGAACTTGCAATGCAAAGAGGAATCACTTTTTCACAACCCTGAATTTCAGTTAGCATACTCAATATGATAGAAGTTTTTTGGGGTTTTTTTGAGACTAGGTCTCCCTAAGTCAGCCATGCTGGAAGTACTGCAGGCCCTCCCATTCTCGATCTCACTGCTGATGGGCATGGAAGCTTTGACTTGCTCTGGTTTGTTCTTCCTTAGGAAGCCTAATTGCTCCCAGCTCCTGGAGACCCATCACGTTGGTGTTGGAGAGACTTAGTGTGGACACCCCGATGGCTTTAGCCCTGCTGTAGCTCAGAAATCCGAATCAAGTGATCCAACAGCCTAGGCCTATCCAGGAGCTGGTATTATGGGTGTGTACCACTGTGCTTTGCTTGAAATGATGACATTTCAAGTATTTAGTGTGTCATTTGTTTTTCTCTAATTTGTATTAATAAAACATATAAAAATACATTTTGTTATATCTTTATATATAATATAAAATAAAAATATAAATAACAGAATAAATATATACTATATAATAAAATAATAAAAATATAAATCAAATTTAAAATAAAATAAAATAAATACATTCCCTGATCTAGATTCTCTAGTAACTACATTGGATGAACGTTTGATTAGACTGTGAGCTTTTTGAGGGGAAGGGTTGTCTTTTGCCTCTTTTTGTATCCTACCACTTAGCACAGTTCCTGGCACATAGTAGGTGCTTAATAAATGTTTATTGATTGACTGATCTGAGATTTAATTGGTAGTGCTTATGAAAACTTCTTTAGTTATTATGAACCCTGAGTTTTTCAATTATAAATGTTCACCTTAACTCAAGTTATTATTTCTTTTGAGTTTTGCTAACAAAGCCAAAATATTCAGCTGTTTATGTATGGGGGGAAAAGGTTATAAGTTGAATATCTAAAAAGCTCCACCCCCATTATATAATACTTCAATATTTTAAGGCTCTGTGATTTCATCAGTATTCGCATTCCCCCACCTAACATATATCTAATACAGATCACCTAATATAAACCCCTTTAGAGTTTTTACTAAGAAGTAGTGATGCTGTGATTAAAAAAAAAAAACTGAGTCATGTGGTAGCTAACACTCTAGTGAGGAGTCTCTCTGGGTTTGGCTAAGAGGGTTCTCAGATCACAGAATTTAGACCTGCCAAAGCCTCTGGAGCAGAAGTTTTCTAAGTAAGTCTGCAGCCCTCAGGGATTTATGATGATTCAGTGCCCCCAGTTTTTATTTGAGTTTGACACCCCTGCTCTAGAGAACCCAGGGACACCTTTAAAGCCAAAATGAAACATCAAACTAGGGCTTTGGTGAAGGTCATTTGGTGGATCTATGGAGGAGGAGGCAGTGTGGGGCAGTGGCTTGAGTGTTAAGCTTGGAACTTTGGAAAACCTGAGTTCAAATCCTGTCTTAGATACTATCTTGTGTGACCTTGGGCAGGTCACTTTATCTCCTTTTAGTCTCAGTTTCATCTTCTGTAAAATGGGGATAATAAGAGTATCTACCTCATTGGGTTGTATGAAATAAGATAATGTATGAAAAACAATTTGCAAAACTTTAAGCACTATGAAAAATCTGTGTGTGTGTGTGTGTGTGTGTGTGTGTGTGTGTGTATTTGTCAGGTAAAATAACTATATGTGTTTTCCCAATTTTTTTAAGCTATATTTGAATGATATAAAATGGATATAAAATGACAAATCCTTTCTGAAAAATAAATTGAAAAGACAACTGGATCCACCTATTTGGTACAGGGGAAAAACCACTGGCTCCATAGTCAGGCCATCTAGTAGGTATTTGAAATTATGAATGAAGTCATCTGGAATGAGACTCTGACCTTCCTGAGATAATATTCATAAAGTGCCCAGCACATGGTAGGTGTTTAATACAGGTTTATTTCTTTCCCCCATGGCTGTCAGGCCAGGTCTCACTTCTACCAGATTATACAGCCCATGATAATTCTTTAAAAACAAAGGAAAACAAGGCATTGTTATAATCAGGTTGATTGATGCAGGCACTTAACAATAGAAATAATTTTTTTTAATTATAGAGGCAATTGTTTAAAATAAGAGGGTATCTAAGTTGGCTTTAAAAGAACCCGAAACTTTATTCAGTGAACCTGGCCCTTCTGAACTGAAGTTATTAAGGGGCCAGAAAGAAGCCCTCTATTTATTTATACAGAATTAAGAGAGCCTGTAGCCTCCCATGACCAAAGTGGTCAAAGGAAATTTCAACAGGGGAGCCCCATGGGATATTCACGCTGAGTATACTGTATTTGCAAACAGATACTAACTGCTTGACTTCTTTTAAAAAATCTCTTAATCATATTTTTATTCATACCTTTTGTTCTTAATAATTAATTCATTTTAATACCTTTGCTAATGCCTCTCTCACTTTCTGAATACAGGCCTCTCTACTTGCGTCCTCAGAGAGCCACCCCAGGTAACAAAGTTTAAAAAAGAAAACAAAAATTAAAAGCTTGATTTCTAAAGGACATGATTAGCATGGAGATCGATAATGGCTCTCCTAGGATCACCTCAAGTCTCACAAACAAGAGATAGAGCTTTACCTGATCTTTGAGACACAGCGTGCTGGGGTTTTGCCTTGGGGTGTCTTTGAATGAGTAAGAAGCCATCTGCTTATTGACCAGGTCGATGAAGTTAGGAGGCACGTACTCGGGTATATCAGGCAGTGTTGCATCTCTCCTCGATTCCACAAAAGAGACTTTGGATCTACCTTCATTTTTAAAATTGTATGTATTGCTCACCGGGTTTAAACGGGATTCTTCCAGAAAGTCTCGCACTGTGTAGGTACCTGGTATGGGAGTTTCCTGTTGAAAAGCAACATTGATTCTGAGATCATCTGCATCTCTCTTCACTGCTGAGTGCTTTAATGAAACCCTGTGATACAACCCAAATGCTCTTGCTACAACTAGACTTTGAGGGTGGCTGGACCCTGATTATTTTATTTCTGATATACTTGTTGCAAAAAAGCTTTAGCATTAGCATCGCTGGAGTCCCATATTCCACCAAACCCTACTGCGACCATCAGCAGGAGGAGGGACTGATCCATCTGCCCTGGCACTCCTTCCCCTCCACTCCTGCCACCAGTCCAGGGCTAACGATCCCCTTGAACTCCCTCCCCAACACTGGGGGAGTTCATCTACTTAACATGAGAGTGGGTCTTAGGCAGAGCTGATTGTGGCTGGTGAGCAAATAAAAATGCTCCACCCCTCTAAAATCATCGAGGGCTACCTCCCTGGCTTCCTTCAGGACTGACTCCAAAGCCACCTTCTGTAGGGGAATCCTACCTGGCTTCCCTGGCTGCAAATGCTTTCCCTCTCAGATTGCCTTCCGTATGCTTTTTTTTTTTATACATCTTGTATGGGCCTCATTATTTGCATTTTGTTTCCCTCTCCTTGAACTGTTTTTGCCTTTATTTGTATTCTAGGCACTTTGTACAGCCCCTGGCATATATCAAACACTGAATAAGTGCTTACTGACTAATTCTGCTTACCCCGTCTTGACCCTAAGACAAGCCCAGCAGATTCTCCATCTGCCCTGAACCAAGGCTTATATGTACCACCCCTCCCTCCCCCTTTTCACCTTTTGTTCAGAGATTATTAAAGTCAACATTATTGTTGCTACTATGAAGAACATGACAATCTATTTTCCTATTGCTTCACTAAGCATCCCTTGGATTCTGACTGGTAGGTTGCCTAAGCCCAAAGGTTCCTTTCCCTGACCACTGTTCAAACCTACTACAGCTCCCTCATGCCAATCCATATTAATTCCATCTTTCCCACGTCCCTCATTGTTGTTGTTTGGCCCTTCGGTCCTGTTCGACTCTTTGTGACCCCACAGACAAATCCATTTCCTTCTCCAGTATGTCCCCATTCTACAGATGAAGAACTGAGGCAAATAGAGGTTAAGTAACTTGCCCAGGGTCACACAGTTTCTGAGGCTGGACTGAATTCATATCTTCCCGACTCCAGACCCAGTTCTCTATCCACTGTGCCACCCAGCTGCTCCCTCCCATGTCCCTTATCCCACTCTATCCTACCCTACACTGTGCCCTCTGATACCCTCAACGATTCTCCACATTACACTTGTGCCCTCTCCAGGGGAATGAGCAGAGGAGACCTGTAAGTGTCGACCATTTCTAGTTATGTGTTTGTCTTCACATGAACAGTAGCTAATGGAAAGATAGGGCAACTCTCCCTCCGTCGAGGCTGCCTCACTGTATCCCATCCCTTCACCCTAGGTCCCCACCAAACGAGTCTGCTTTTAAATACCACTTCCTAGGGGACATTGGAATCCAAGCTTCCAAACGTTCAGGGTCTCCTCTGCATTCTGGTGAAGGAGGAGACTAAATGGTGTCATCAAGGGATTAGTAGAAAGGAAACGTCATAGAAGCCAGTGTGGAGGGGAGGCCAGGTGTTCTGAGAGAGTGAAATGAGCCGGCTTTTCTACCATTGTTTCTGGGATCCCTGGATCCTCTCCCTCCCTAGCCACCTGGTACTCCCAAACACCAAACACCGGGATAAAATTTTTGGAAATCATGGTGATTTCTCTAATCCTGCTGATTTGTTTCACTTTTCAGAGTTTTATATGAAAAATTAAAATTATATTTCTAATTCCTATGGCTTTACTGAAATGATAAGTTTATAATATGACTGATAGATATAAACAGTTCCTCCTTTCATACAGTTTCTATACAAAAAGAAAGAATAATAAGGAAAAAATAGAAATATACATACTTTTAATGTTGTCCGCCACCACATTTCTCTTTGATCTACTGGTTCTTTAATTCTTACTTTCTAATAATAAAAACAGATTAGTTACATACATGTATACAAATGTAAAAATGGATTTGGGGAATTATTTTTTCAAGTTATGTATAATTTACAAAATGTACTTATTTAAACAAATTAATATCTTCACCAAAAACAATAATCTCCCCAAAGGTTCTTTTAATCTTTATGTCAAAATCAAGACTACATAAAAAATTTTTCCCTGAAAGAAATATTTGCTTACACTTTGCTTTTTATCTTAAATTTTTTTTTTGCCTTAAAATTTACATTGGTCAAATTTGGATAATTTACCTTGCCACCAGAAGGAAATCTTAACTATGAGGATGCTTTGGATTTTTAGGAAGAAAGCAGCTGTATAAACACAAGGTAGTGTTATAATTATGCTTATAGCTGAGATGATTATGGTCTGAATAATCAACAACCATTTACTAAGCATCTACTATGTGCTGGGCACTGCTGGAGGACAGAAAGACAGAAGTGAAACAGTCTCTACCCTCAAGGAGCTTACTACATAGCTCAGGTAGACACCCCACACACACATGGGCATTGGCAAAATAGATAGAAGGCCATTTGGGGGAGATCAGAAAAGGTTTCATGTAGCAGGTGTCATTTGAGCTGAGCCTTGAAGGGAGCTAGGGCTTCTTAGAAATGGAAATTAGGAAAAAGCAAATTTTAGGCACAGGGAAGAGAGTCTCAGAGAAAGGATGCGAAATGGCATGTGTGATGAATACTAAGAAAACCATTTTGGATTGACCCTAGTGTATATGAAATTTATATTAATATATGTATACATATATTATATACTTATATATAATATATATAAAGGAGAGTGATGTGAAATAAAGCTGCAAAAGGTGGAGGCCAAACATTTGCATTTGGTCTTATATTCTGGTCTTGATCCTTGATGGAAGAGGAAGCCACTGAGGTTTATTGAGTAGGGAATGACATGAACAGATCTGGACTTTAGGAAAATCTCTTTGGCAGCTTTGTGGAGGATGGATTAGTATGGGGACAGAGAGACTAATTAAGAGGTTACCACAAAAGAATATCAAGAAGTAATATTGTCGGAACTCAAGTAGTAGCTGTATTAGTGGAGGAGACCTAAGTAAAGATATGGAGGCATAAGTGATGGGATCTCATGACTGATTAGATGTGAGGGTGAGTGAGAATGAGCAATCAAGAATGACCAGGTACACCAGCTCGGAAGGGCAGGGGAGATGGTGGCGCCCTTAACAGAAATAGGGAAGGTCGCTAGGAGGATGGGGTTTTTGGGGAAAGATCATTAGTTCTGTTTTGTGCATGCTGAGTCTGAGATGCCTATGGAACATGTGTGAAATGTCTAATCAGTATTTGGAGATATAGGACTGGAGCTCAGGAGACTAGTTAGGGTTGGATATAAAGATCTAACAGTCATCAACATAGAGATTACCATTAAACCCATAGGACTTGATAAGTTCACTAGGAGCAGGCATAGAGAATAAAGAGAAGGGGTCCAGAATGAAACCTTAAAATCAGGGGGTATGTTATGAATGATGAGCTAACAAAGGGGGCTGAGAAGGAGTGATTAGATAGGCAGGAGAAGGGCCAAAAGACAGAAGTATCACGAACACCCAGAGAATAAAGAGTGTTCAGAAGGAGAGGGTGATCAACAGTGTCAAATGATGCGGAGGTCATGAAGAAATACGATTGAGAAAAGATTATCAGGGTTACAATGAAGTGATCATTGGCAGATAGAGGCAAGATGGTGGAGAAGCAGGAAGCAATATGGTGAGCTCCACACTAGAACTCTTCCAAACTAGAAAACACGCTATACCAAATCCTGGTGGAGAAATCTAAGAAAAAGTCACAATTAAGTCCCTTTTCCAGCCCAGGTCATCCTAAGGAGACAAAGAAGTCTGTGGATACTGGGGACATCTCTGGCCAAGTGCACTTGCACCCAGGGAAAGCTATGGCCCAGGATAAGAAGTGGTCCTA
Organism: Phascolarctos cinereus; assembly: GCF_003287225.1. Lineage (NCBI taxonomy): Eukaryota > Metazoa > Chordata > Mammalia > Diprotodontia > Phascolarctidae > Phascolarctos > Phascolarctos cinereus. The sequence goes on from NW_027555625.1 coordinate 93,659,994, forward strand.
CCTAGACCTAGACCCATATAGGGAATGGGAAACAGGTGCCAACTGGCAGCTTTGTTGTTCCCTACCCAGTTCTAGGTCACAGATCTAGGTGGACAGTGGAAGGGAACCTGCACCCAAGGGTGGTGTTCTGGGTATAGGCTGCAGACTAAGAGAAACAAATTCTTCTGAACTTGTGTGATGCCTACCCTAGGAGCAGAGGAGGGTTTCAGTTCCAACTCCTAGCTGAACCTGAGACCTGAAGAAGAATAACCAGGGCAGGAATCCCTGACAAAAAGGGAAGGAAAGTCACCCAGAACCAACAGGGCTTCCCAGTTAACTGATAGCAGATGAGTAAAGCAGCAATCTTCTGTTGTTTTTCATTGTCATTTAGTCATGCCCAATTCTTCATGACCCCATTGTGGGTTTTCTTGGCAGAGATACTGGAGTAGTTTGCCATTTCCTTCTGTAGCTCATTTTACAGATCGAGGAACTGGGGCAAAGAGGGCTAAGTGATTTGCCCAGGGTCACACCCCTAGTAAGTATCTGAGGCTGGATTTGAACTCAGGTCCTCCTGCCTCCAGGGCTAGTATTCTATCCACTGCACCACCTTGCTGCTCAGACCCAAATCCAGATCAGGGAATTGCAGAGGTCAGGCCGGGGGGAGGTGATCAAGATGTTGCCCTGGATCAGACCACTGTAAGCTTGCAAGTTTGAAGTCAGAAGGTAAGCGAAGAGCTTTTGTGATTAAATTATTTTAAAAGGCCTAAAATACTCGTCTCTTTTCTCTCCTCTCACTCTCTTCTTAACCCCTTACAATCTGGATTCCAACCTCATTGTTCCACTGAAACAGCTCTCCCCAAAATTACCAATGATCTCTTAATTGCTAAGCCCAATGGCCTTTTTCCATCCTTACTTTCTTCTATCTCTCTGAAGCCTCTGACACTGTTGATCACCCTCCTGCTCCTAATATTTTAGATTTTTGGGACACTGCTCTTTCCTGGTTCTTCTCCTGCCTATGTGACCACCCCTCAGTCTCTGCTGAATCCTCATCCAGATCTCATTTTCTAACCACAGGTGTCCCATAGGGTTTTGTACTGGGCCTTCTTCTGAAAGAGATAATTTCAGAGAGACTTTGGAAGACTTGTATGAACACATGCAGAGTGAAGTGAACGAACCAGATTGTGAGCTCCTTGTGGAGAGAGAGACTATCTTTTGTCTCTTTTTGTATCCTCAATGCTTAGCATAGTGCCTGACACATAGTAGGGCAGGCACTTAATATTTATTAACTGACAAAGAACAAATAAAAAAATTGAATCCCATTGTAAAAAACTTTTATGGTGACAAGGATATTCAAGAAAAAACACAGAAAACCAAAACATCTAAAAACAAAACCAAACATAAAACTCCAACTTGGACAAAAACTTAACTAGAATTCCAAGAAAGGATGATATGAGAGTTTGCTTTAAAAAAAAAGCTTTAAAATGTTTTTTCAATCAATAAATAAATGCTAAAGGGAAAAAAAAAACTGGAAAAGAAATGAAATCTATGGAAGAAAAAATTGGAAAGAGAATTAATAACATGCACAAGAGGTACAAAACATTGCCAGAGCAACAACTTCCTGAACTTCCTGAAAATTAGAACGGACAAAATAGAAGCTAATTAATCCATGAGATAATAAGAAATATTAAAACAAAGTCAAAAGGCTAAAAAAAAGAAAATGTAAGGTGTTTATTAAAAACAATTGATCTGTACAACAGATTTGAGATGAAAAAAATTAAGAATCATTAGACTACCTGAAAATCACAACCAAAAAAATAGTGCTAAAACATGATATTTGAATAAATCTTAAAAGAAAATTGCCCAGATCTCTTAGAAACAGAAAACAAAGTGGAAATATAAAGAATCCACTGGTCACCTCCTAAAAGAAACCCCAAAATGAAAACTTCCAAGAACAGTGTGTCCCAAATCCAAAGCTTCCAGGTCAAAGAAAAAATGCTGCAAGCAGCTAGAAAGACAGAATTCAAGTACCAAGTTGCCACAGTAAAGATCACACATGATTTAGTAACCACCACCATAAAGGAGCAGAGAGCTTGGAATACAATATTCCAGAAGGCAAAAGATGTGGGCTTACATCCAAGAATAACTTACCCAGCAAAATGGAATATAATGCTACATGGAGATGGATGGATCTTTAAAGAAATAAAGAACTTCTAAGCATTCCTGATAAAAAGGCCAGAGCTATATAGAAACTTTGAAGTTCAAACATAGGAGTTGAGAAACAAAAAGTAAACACTAATGAATGATAAAGGATTAAACAAAAATATAAATGATTTGAATTCTAATGTGGGGAAATGATGCATGTGACCCTCTGAACTCCATCATTATCAGAGAACACAGAAGGAGCCTAATTAGACAAGGCCTAAGAATGATTTCGTTATATCTTGATGATCTTAAGAGAATAAAAAGAGAGGGGAAGAGGAATATACTAGGGGTTAGGGAAAATTATCTCACATAATCAGGATACACAAATAGACATCTATACCAACAGGGAGGAGGGCCTCGGAGGGAGCATCTAACATCTGAACCTCACTCCCATCTGAACTGGTCAAAGGAGAGAAGAATATATGCACAGTTTGGTACAGAAATACATTTTACTTAACAGAGAAATAGAAAGGAGAGGGAAGAAAGGAGCGGAGAGTAGATTGAGAGGGGTCAATCCTGAGCATAACAAATTCTAACTAAGTATGTACAAAAAATATTTATAGCTCATTCTGAGGTGGCAAAGGATGGAAATCAGAGAGTACCCATCAGTTGATGAATGGTTGAACAGGGTATTGTATATAAATGTGATGGAATATTATTGCTATGTAAGAAGTAATGAAGGAGATAATTTCAGAGAGACTTTGGAAGACTTGTATGAACACATGCAGAATGAAGTGAACAAACCAGCAGAACAATTTATACAGTGACAACAATATGGTAAAGATAAAACCAGGCTGCAAAAGAGATTGATGAGTGAATGAAAGAAATGGAGGCATAGATAGCTACCTAACAAAATATATAAGCCATACGTTCTCTGAGTTTAAGTTTCCTTATCTGTAAAATGGGAATATTACCTACCCTGAAGGGTCAGTGTGAAGATTACATAAGAAAATGTGCCAGAAAATGTCTTGCAAACTATAAAGACCCACACACATGAAAGGCATCATCATTATTATTTTTCCTAATGTTATTAAACAGGAACTTAAGAGTTTCATTTAGGAATTAGATACAAGATCCCTTAATTCTTTAGTATCCCACATTTCCCTAACTCACCCTTTCATTATGATTTTTTTCCCCCCATTTTTAAGCTTATCACTTTTTTTTTCTTCCATCAAAATGACAGGTAAGCAAAAAACATTTCTTCCTCACTTCCAGCCTCTGGGGATTCAGTTATGGGGGTTGGGCAGAGAGAGATATCATTAGAAGATCCCTGATAATGGATAGAAAAGAGAAGAAAGGATTCAGTTTGGCCCTTCGACCCTCAGTTTCTCATCTGTAAAATAAAGGAATTGATTAGGTGGCCTCTTAGGTCCCTTCTAGCTCTGTGACCCTATAATCTCTTGAGAATAGGAAAGATGGAATGAAAACTAATCATCTACACATAACCTTTCTTCCTTGATGTTCCCCACCCCCACTCCATTTTTCTGTAAATACTAAGAAACAGCATAATAATAGCAGAGAGTGTTAAATACAAGTTCAAATTTTGACTTGAACACATATAGTAGCTATGTGGTATTGGGTAAATCACTTAATCTCTCTAACACTTGGCTTCCCAATATCACCCATGGATCTTAGATTTATATATATATATATATTTTATATATATATATATATGTATATATATATATATATGTGTGTGTGTGTGTGTGTGTGTGTATTGTATATGTATATGTTATATGTGTGTGTGTATATAACATACATACATACATATGTATATACATACATACATACATACATACATGTGTGTGTGTATGTATGTGTATATATATATATATGATGGGATGGGATGGGATCCGAACCCCTAAAAGGAAAAGACCATGTCTTTGGAATCTGGACCCCAAAAAAGGAAATCCCTGGACTTTTTCCAAATCTCTGGCTTTTACCTGAGGCTGTAATCCACTCAACTGGCCTTTCATTGTGGTTATGCCCAATCTCCCAATTCTATTCTATTACCTCCTGATTGCCCCTGGCCACTTCTCACCCTTAATCCTATCTAGACCCCATTCTGTGATCCAGGTCCCTGGTGTTCTGTTTGCTCCAGGTTATTGGCCACTCCCACCCAGATGCCCCTTAGGCCCTTCTTCCAGTCACCCCAGACTACTTGGCCACTCCTGGATCCCTCCCACAGTCTTTCTGTATATAAGATTCATCTTGTCTCCATTAAGATGCTCAGATTCTTGAAATCTAGCCAAATACTCAGATTCTTTAAGAACCTAGCCAAGGGCTCAGATTCTCATAATCTCACCAATCGCTCACAAATGCTCAGATTTCTTAAGAGTCTGGCCAATATGGTGGATCTTTAATAAACCTTGTCCTCAGTTGAAACAATTTTTGGGGGGGTTGGTCGAATTCATTCAGACAGGACCCATGTATCGTGATTTTGGGGTCCCAGCATCCCTAAACCTCAACATATATGTATACATACACACACAAAATATATATGTATGTATACATGTGTGTATATGTATATGTATATGTATATAGTAAGGCTCAGATGAGATAAATTAATATTAAATGTTTTGTAATTCATGTTTTTATCATTCTTGTAACTACTCTAGGAATGTTAGTTGCCATTATTTTTAGATATGTGGCCAAAGACAGAATAAGGAATTACAAAGGGAAGTAAAGAAAAAGAAAATATTTTTAAATTACAAGGATCTACCACGGATTAACTTTTTTCAATTGTGGACTTATTTCCCCAGCAAACCTAAACTGTCCAATTACTAAATTAAGAAGCTAGGATTACAACTGAGATCTAGAGTACAGCTCACTGTACTTAGGTTTTTTTTTTTACCTTTTTATGAATTATATCAACAGTGGTATATCATAACTATCTGAATTGCCTTACAGTTTGAAATATTAATAAGTTGTAATGCTATGCTAACCAACTCATACATAGAAAAATAAGCAAATGTATGTATGAAGTAAATTTTGGGTTGCAAGTTGGGGTGGGGAAAGGAAGGTATCAAACCACAGAATATCAAAATAGCTATCATCATGATCAGCCAACCAGTAGATTTCTATACCCTGGGAGGGTAGTTTTAATGTGCTGGGGCTCTATCATAATTTTGGTGCTAGTTTAGAATATGGTATTTTTCATCATTTGCCTTATTACTACTGGTTTTTATTCCAACAACAAATTACTATGATGTACACGCCCTGTTACAATGAGTTCACATTGTAAGTGTTCTGGGATACAAAGAACAGTTCACAGTTTAATAGCGCGTTAGGACTTAGAAAGTGCTTTCTTCAGAATTACACTGAGAAGTAGTTAGTGCATATATTATTCTCTCCATTGCATGAATAAGGAAGTTGAGCCTCATAAAGGTTAAATGATTTGCCCAATAAGGATCAGAGTCAGTACTCAGATCTGAGTCCTCTGACTCTAAGTCAAAGGTTCTTTTCACTATAGTACAATACTATGAAATAATATCACTTTGGATTTATAAAGTTCTTCTGCCTATAGAACCTCAAAGGGCTGTCATATAAAATATCCCTTTCTATCCTATACCTCAGGAAAGGAAGTAAAATCAAGATCTATTTATCTCAAGACTCCATGTTTGATTATTAAATTTCTATGACTATTAGAAAAATACATATAAAATAACCAAATGGTCATTATGCTACAACATGATTCACCTTTTAGGAGATAATTTCTTTTCATGACTGTATACACAATGATAAACTAGGAAGAACATTATAATTAAAATGGACAATAATTCCAACTTAGTACAGGTGACTCCTACTGAGTAAAATGTTTGGAAATAATTAACTTTCTGGTAAGACCCTGAAAATTGAAGTCCAAAATTGGTGGTTTATTCAAGTCAATGACTAAAGTAAAAATTCCTTCAACAGTATCTTCACTTTCTGGCCCACCAATTCTTATACGTAATAGGACTTTAATGGTACCTTCATATTTATTATTATTATTTATATGTTTTGATAATCATTTAAGATCAACTGAGCCCCAATAAGGGCCAAAAACCTGAATTAATCTTTTCTGAGTGAACTAAAAATACCCCTTCCTATGTCAGCAACTACAGGACCAGATGGAACTGACCGGCATTCTTCCTGTTTGTGATCACTAAATACAGGATACCTGGTTCCAGACACTCTCTTGAATACTGGGACTTTTCTTATCTTTGTATCCTATGGACATATGTTATGTAGGGGAAACACAGATATCCTGGATCTATAATTTTGATTAATACTTTGCCATTCTTCTATTGTATTTACAATCTATGCAATTAAGAAACTTCCTTTTTTATGCTATATGTTAAAAAACATATGGATGCTGTATTTTTTTTTTTAGTAACACAGTCATCCTGAGTTAGGATTTAAATGTCCTCTTAAAATTGCTTGAGTCAATCAGAGTTAAAGCTCTGATTCCATGTACATGTGCGCTAACTTAAGGGAATAAGGAATAAAACAATATGAATTTACTTATCACCTAGCTTGTTGTCTCTTTAACCAACTTTCAGGTCGACAGTGACTATGAAATACTTTTAACAAATTATTATCTATTGTAATTTTTAGTAACACCTCATTTTACTATTAGGCTGTTTTTTTTTTTCAAATCAATGCTTTTTTAAAAAAATCTAATCTAAAATATTCTAGTTAAAATGCTTCTTCCAAAAATATTAGATTCAGAAGGTGATCAGGAGGTCTGTAAACTTGGGACGGGGAAAACCTCTAACAGAAATTTAGCATTTCCTTCAACTATGAATGCAGGCAGCAAACCACTATCCTGAGAAAGAGTTCATAGGTTTCACCAAATTGCCAATGGGGTCCATGACAAACAAAAAGCTAAGTCCATGACACTTGAGCTTTAAGGTATAGTCATATAACAATTTTAAAAAACTTTTATAGGTCACGATAAATTTTATCTCCCAGTTATCTTCTTTCTTTCTTTCTTTTTTAGTTTCATGATGATGTTCAGGGTCAATTTGTAACTATAGAAGAACAAGTTGACTATGAGAGAGACATCTAGCCATCTTCTCTCCATGACAACCAAAATAATACATTTCAGTGCTAAGGATGAATGAACCACTCAAGAAATACATATTTGTTGATGAGATTTGAAAGAAAGCAATACCCTTGTAGAAGGCATTTTAGCACTTGAGATTCCAATGCAACAGCGGCAGCTTCTTTTGAAGTTGGTGACAGTCTTTTCTTCTTTTAGACTAATTTACTTCAAACTGAATCTCATTTGGAAATTGGGGAGGGAAAACCAGGAAAGCTCATCTTTCTTTTCCAATCTATGAATAAACAAGAAGATGGTCAAGGCATATTAGTTAGCATAGCAAGATGTCAAATTTCTCTTGCTATACTGGCTATAAAATTTTTTTATGTTTAAAAAAAGATTAAAAATGTTTACATAAATATCTTAAAATATTAACATTTTAAAATTATAGACTTTTTTCCTATATAATTCTTTTTGCTCTGAAAAAACCCAACCAAGTGCTTTAAAACAAGTCAAATATTTTTGCAATATGTAGTTACAGTTCTCTCTGTAAATTGTAATGTTATATATACATTCTGGCAAAAACATCTCTCAGACATTTATAAGGTCAAACTATTGAAATGGAGATAATTCTACTTCTCAATCAGTTCTCAAATAACTGTTTGAATTAGCTTCAGCAAGGGCAACTAGGTGATGCAGAGGATAGAGCACTGGCCCTGGATTCAGGAGGACCTGAGTTCAAGTCCAGCCTCAGACATATAACATTTACTAGCTGTGTGACCATGGGTAAGTCACTTAACCCCATTGCCTAGCCCCCCGCCAAAATATATATGTGAATTAGCTTCAGCAAATAAGAGAGCTAAATCATCATTTGATTTTCTTATAGTAGCAAAAGTATGAAAAAATGCAAAATAAATTGCATTTTTAAGATGCGTAATGTGCACTGGCTGCAAAGGAAACCTTCATTTATCTCTTGAGTTGTACTGAGGTTCCATCAAAAAAGCACAAGCATAGGAAAAACTCCTTTAAGTTGTATCTTCCTGGCTCTTACTCCCAAGTCCCTTTTCCCATCACTTTGGAATGGTGGCCTTTTCCTGAATATCTACCGATATAAAATCGCTCCTCCCTCCCTGACCTCCTCCCCACACCCTCAAAGTGTTGCACAAATATACCCACAAAAATATAAAAAATATACCTACCCTGGTCCCAATCCTTGGGATATCTCCCATACACAAAACCAAATTTCCCCGACAAAGGAAAAACAATGATAGCAGACTCTATGGCATACTGTTTGTTTGGCAAACAGGACTTGACTGTTGAAGATTTTGCATTTATTGGTCCATTTACATTCATTTATGGGGAAATTTTCTTTTCTTAAAATCTGATTAAACTTCTGTCCCCCATGCCTGGAATGCATTCCTTCACTTCTGCCTCCCAACATCATCCTTAACTTCCTTCAAGTTTCTCTTCATGTGTGATCTCATACAAGAGAGGAGAGCCCCAGAAGGCTCCTTTCCCAGCCTCTAGTTATTACAGCTCTCCCCTCAAATTATTATGTGGTTACTTATCTCTTTACAGTTGTAAAGTAAAAGTAAAATGGAAACTCCCTGAGGGCTGGTGCAGTTTTTTCATTTTCTTTGTATCCCCAATACCAGGCATATAGTATGTGCTTAAAAATATTTTTTTGGATTGCACTATATGTGAGATTTACTAAGAAAGAAAAAACCCATCTTCTCATGGGTGCTTTGGGAATTTAAGAGGGCAGTGTGCAATAACAGAAATAGGTCCCGGGTCAGAATCCTGTCTCTTCCACTAATTAGCTCTGTGACCTTGAGGGAATCACTTAGTGACCCTGGGCTTCACTTTCCTCGTTAGAATGAAGTAGGGTGAGGGAGTATTGTTATAAATAATCTCTAAGGCCTTTCCTGGCTCCACATCTATGCTCCTATGACCCATTCTAATGGAACGAGAGGAAGGAAAAAACTAATCACTTTTCGAAAATAGCTATGCAAGTGAGTATAAAGCGGGAGGGAAGGATGTGGCAAAGGAGGGAGAAGGAACTGGGAGAATCGGGTGCCCTGGGGAGGAGGAAGTGTGGATGCCCCCCGAGCTGAGGATAGGGGCGGTCAAAGGGACCTTGGTCCAGGTTAAGTCCTCCGTTTCCCGTAATACCTAGCTGCTGGTGGATATCCCGAAGAACAGCTACGGCAGAGACCTTCCTTCACGACAGTCTTGACCTCTGCTTATGGCATCCCGTTGCTAGGAAACAGATGTCCGCCCCCGCTCTCCAGCTAGTGTGGTCCACCCCCAAGGGCTGCGCCTGGGGTACACGGGGGTGCAGGTGGAGAGGTAACCAAGGAGGAAATTTTCTCTGGGCCCAGAGTCCTTATAAACACACAGCACAGGCAAATGGACTAAAAGGGTGAAACAAGACATAAGGACTAGGGGGACGCAGAACTATAAAATGTAGTCAGATTCACAAAAGGTAGGGGAAGTCACAGAGGATGCATCCAAGGTGTGAAGACATAAGACGAAAAAAAAAAACAACCCAGACTTGGCTTTCTGCTTAGAAACCCCTGGGAAGGGAAGAACATGTAGGTACGAAACATAACGTCCTCAAGCTGAAAATATTCCACTCGAACCTTTTAAAGTGATAGTCCCACGACAGCGAATGAAGTGAAAGGGCTGGACTTAGTGAAGACCCGAGCTCTAGTTCCAGCAGTTCGTCAGCAGCTAATGGAATATCACCAAGTCGCACACTTCGGCCTTGTTCTGTTAGTCATTTACTTAATCTGAAATCAGTAAAACACCCCCTTTTGGAATGATGAAAGAAAGCCATTCACTTCATGTTGCCCCTTTTCTTTCTATTCAAAATTCTTTCACTTTTGATTCTAGGAAACTGACAGGACAAGGTCACACACACATTGCAAGGAGGTTCAGACCAGGGTCTAGGTCTTGAGATGTAGAATGCCGGTGAAGCCAAGTAGTCTGTCAATGCATGCTTCCTAATCTGTATGAAAGGGAATAGGACTTCACTAGACAATATGATGAAGTTCTTTGCAGCAGTTTCTCTGCTAGCCAAGAAAATCCCAGAGAAATCTCATTTACGAAGGGCTTTAAAATATCTTGGGCAGCTTCCTCATAACAAATCTATGAAGTGGATAATAACTTCAAGTTATTATTGTCCCTATTTTACAGAATAGGTAAGAGAAGGATTAGATCCTGGAGGCAAAACTCCTGGGCTAGTGTTAATAGACCTTTTAAATAGCTTTTTTCTTCAAATGCGCACAAAAGTTTCAGTGAAATAAAATATGTTGAATAGAGGAGGCAGGGTTTAAAGGGGGGCCTAACACGTTTATATTAATGTAGGCAGAAGACACATTGTTTCTTCTATAGGAGGGAGTAACATCTATCTATATGAGAGACATTTTAGATACTTATAGTCACATCAAAGACAGCAATGTATGGACCTATGCTTTCAGGGTGCTTAAAAGCCAATTGCAGCAAAGGGACAAAAAAAGTCCTTTAATTAAAAAATCCTAATGAAATGTTTTCTGCATGGAAAGGCACTAATGAAGGAAAAGGCAAGGTTGGATGGAGAAAGCAAACTTCCTTGAAAAGTTCTCTTGGCTGTGTGACCTTGGACAAGTTACCCCATTGCAGTAAAGATACTATCAGTTTCTTTAACTTGTACAAAACTAAATTTTAACAAAAAATGTTATCAAGTATTTTATTAAAATGCATCCTTCCTGGTTTCTCTACTACACCTTCTTGATTCCAATACCTTTGCATTCACCTTACTGGGTTCCAAATCCTCAGGTGACTGACACACCTGAGGCAATTGTTGGTATTTTTTTTCCCATCTTCTTTTTCCCTTTTCTTTCCCTCCCCTCTTCCCATGCCTTTGAAGTACCTGACAGCACTGCTTCATTCTACTTAACACTTGCAGCTAGAGAAATCATTTCTTATGCAAGTAAAATTAGTTTTCTGTTTTCAAAAATATGTGTTGGCCCTAATCACATGGGTTTTTTCCAAACTGTGCTGAGTCTAATCACTCTAATTCCATTCCATTGCAGTTACAACTTCTAGGGAACTTATGGGGCCCCATAAAACTACGCCTGAAACATCGAAGGTGTGTTGCCTCTCATCTCCTGTGTTAATCTGTAAGTCACTTCTTCTACTTGTGTTCACAAAATTAAGTCTTAGGTAGTGCTCTGAATCCTACCATCAATCTCCAACAAAATCCTTCTGTGCAGATTTCTGGCAGCCACCGATTTCAGATTATAGAACAGGGACCCGTCTTTTGTTTCTTCTTACCTCTTAGCAATTTAAGTCAAGGATCTCTGATGCTGTTGGTGTTAATACTCCCTCAACCAGCCAACCCAAACCCCATTATGACAATGTTTTTTGAGAATTATGAAAGAAAAATCCCATTGCTATGAGGCCAGGCCCATGTTTAAGCCTTTACCAAGCAGTCTTCAAGCTTGGTTAAGACCGATGAAAGCTTGTTTTGTTGGCATAACCTTCAAGAATCCAGTCACCACACCATGAGGTACCAGAGGACTTTAATGGAGGCATTACCCATACCAGGTACTTTTTTTTTTTTAACATAGGTATAGGGATTGGACCTATAATTTCATGCTTCCTTTTAGCTGGAACAAGTTACACAGTTGTAATCGGCACATACCAAAGTTAATAGTAAAAAGACTGACTTTGGAGAAGGGCTATTCCAAAATTTAAATAAATATTTGTTGAATACAAACACAAGGAATAAATGGCACACAAAACAGTGAGGGTTGTTCAATAGTGACAGTATAGAATGTTCCAAATTACTAATAAGCAGAAATTGGGCCTAAGTACATTGTCATGAACAATCAATTACACACTTTAAATCTTTTGGAACATCAGGGAAAGGAAAAGAGGACAGAGGCAGTTGGACAGTCTAGGTAAAACTAAAAAATCTGAACCCTCATTTTATCCAATGAGTTTTCCTATCACAGACAAGGACAGCTTCAAAAAATTAACACATTTTATAGGCTTAAAAAAGCTTAACATATTTGTTTCTTTTCCTGCTCTAGCTTTGTATATGGAAATCTCTGATTTTCGTTATATGCAGTATAAAAAAAATTCAGATAATTAACAAATAGCTGGCTTCCCCTTTTCTTTTTTCCTCTCCCAACATCTACACTTTATTACACTCCTGTCTAAAACTCCAACCAGTTTAGAAATATAGCCAAAGCACACAATTAGTTTCATAAAAGATTACTAAGCCCATACAATTTCCCACAACTTGATAATTCTGATTATAAACTAATTCCATGCTAATAACAGAATTAGAGTGCTTTAAATAGGTTGTATAATAAAGTGATTTTGTAATGTTAATGCATTTTGATGTTTCAGAATCTTTTCATTTGTTATTTAACTAATATTTCCTTTTAGAAACAATTCTTTATTCAAGATTTTATTCCATTTTACTTTAGTACTGCAAAATGGCGGGGGGGAGAGGGGAGAATGACACGGTGGCACAAATGCCTCACCTAGGAAGTTTCTATTTAAAAATTCTTTGAGGAATATGAACCAATGATCCTTTGGCACAAAAATGGAGCCATTATTAGATTGTGAGCTCCATGAAGGCAGGGACTCTTATCTTCTGTCCTCCCTCCCCTCCCAGCTTTTATTAGCACAGTGCCTGGCACAGAGTAGGAACTTAACAAATGCTTACTGAACTGACTGAATTTCAAACATAGAATCAACTTCCATTAACATACCTTTATAAAATACTGTTTTGTATTTATCCACTGATCTAAGACAAGTTCTTTGATGGTTAAGACAACATAATTTTCTTTGCTTTTGCCCAGGATAAGCACTTAATACTGTGTAAAACTAGAAAAGAGTAAAGCATCAATTCTGAGGCCAGAAGATGCCAGTAACTTTGACGTCTCTTGATCTCCTGAAATCACAGAGGATAGAGACATATTTTTATTTTTATTCTTTTCCCCAAAAGGACTCAGGTCAAACCCAAATATCAGATTGATCATTCCTATATCTAAAGGGCTAAGTTTTCTAAAGATAAAATCTTGCAAATCATTACACCTAGGTCAACAAGAAAAATATTTGTATTGTTAAATCTGAAGACTGTTTTCTACTACTTACTATCCATGACATATATGCTTTATTCAATATGAAAGTTAACTTCTATCGAGGATATTAGTCAAAATAGTATTCTTAAAAGGGATTAAAATGACACGAATGCAAAAAGTACTCTCCAAATTCTTTTACATTAGTAAATTTACCCTGACTTGCCTTATTTTCTAACAGATTCTTAATTCTGAAGATAAAAGTATTTACATAATTTAAATAACTCAAAGATACAAAGAAACAATGGATAAATTGTAATTTTTTTTATTGGAAAACAAATATACAACTTGGAATGGATTTGAGGCAAATTGTGCCATAAGCAGATTTTTTTTTTAAATAAGTGGCTAAACAAAGTTTAAAAAGCAAGTAACAATAGAAGAAAATGTTTTCTGGTACAGGACCAGCAGTACAAAAAAATAGTGTACGAGTACCTGGATAATACACCCGTTTTGCAATAGTGCAACTTTAAGTACATATTGTTGACTGTCCATAGTCCACGCAGAGTTACAACTCCACACTTCAACAACAACATGCTGACAGCTCCTAAAGAAAACTACTTCTTTAAAAAAAAGAAAGGCATAACCCAGATGTTCCCTCATTTGACCAACTCCATCTAAGTTCAGATGTGCAGAAGGGCTTAGATATATCCAGAGTAAGCCACATGCAACATATCAATTTTCCAAAATAAAGTTTCAGGACAATGACAGTAGATAAGGGGAAGAAAAACATGGAGGAATGAAGTCCTAATTACTACACATGCATATCCTTTTGACAGTAGGGGGGAAAACCTTTTACAGATAAGTTACAAACAAAGAAAAGGCAAATAAACAATTTTGTACAAGAAATTTAACACATTCTGTACAATGTCTTCACTTTGCTGTCATCATTTGTACAAACTCTGTAAAGAAAAAGTACATATAAGTTGCATATTTGACTTCGCAAAAACAAAAAACATATTTCCTTTTATCATCAATTTAAATTACCCTATACTTTTTCTCCACTACTCCACAAATAAAGATACCAGAGATATACGACCTCCCCTCTCCCATCAAAACTTTTTAGACTTGTATGTGAAATAAAATAAGAGAAAAAATTGCAACCAATTTTAATTAGCTGAAGTAGTCTATGAGATTTAGGTACTTAATGGTTATATTACTTGTGGATAAAGCAGTTTATGATTTTAAGGCTCAAATAACTAGTTACTACATATATCTTAAGACATATTTTTAAGAGCGCCCCTTTCTTCCAAGTTCCAGACAGCCTTGAATTTCAAGTTGTTATTCTCAAAGGCCATGGGATACTCTGGTGAACTTTAAAGACAAATCCAGTGAGGAATAAAAGAAGAAACTATTTAAAGTTAGCTGTGGCTATGTACCAAACTTGGTTCCAAATAGAGCAGTACCAGTAACAAGATAAAGGCCAAAATGAATCAAGACTGGACTGGTAAGAATGACAAAACTCTGCTTTTTTTTGGAGGGGTGGGGATGGACGGGAACCAAGAAGGGATGGATGGGACAAATGGGACAATAAACCCAAGAATGAGAAAGAAATACTCAACATTTTTTTTTGTCTACTTTTCCTAAGGAAAATTGTTTTCAGTTTTGGAAACATTTTATACAAGTAGTTAACAAAAAACTGTAGCCCCCAAAATTGAGGAGATCATAAGAGCACCTATTTGCTTCCAACAAAAAAACAGTTTTGTAGTTTCGGGAAGCTCTGATTTGGATCAAAGAATATGGCTTTGAATCCTGGCTCTGGGACCTTGAGGTTGTGAACCAGTTTCCTCATTTGCAAACTGAGGGAGTTTGGCTAAATAACCTAAGGTTCCTTCTAGCTCTGCATGTTTCCCATGATCTTAACTTGAACTTTTATATCCTACAGCACTGAGAACTTGTGGGTATGATGGCTGAACCACTAAACCGGTGATACAGGCAAGTACTATATTCATTTTCCAAAAATGGAAAAAGAGGGGGCAGCTAATTGGCACAGTAGAGAGAGCACTGGCCCTGGAGTCAGGAAGACCTGAGTTCAAAATCTGACCTCAGACACATGATACTTATTAGCTACCAACTGCCCCCCCCATAATATTGAAAAACTAGTTTATGACTATTTAGGAAAGAAGCTGATGATCACTAACAGCCAGAAGGAACAGGACAGGTTTACCAAAAACATGTCATGCTTAAAAAATACATTCATTGTTCACTTATTCTTGTCTATCCTCTTACAGATATTCCATTCATCTATCTCTGCTTTTGGGGTGTGAGCTGGGCAGAGTCTCATAAAGGTCTTTCTAGATTTCATTGTATTCCTCGCATATGTAGTAATGATATTGTAATATCCTATTACATTAATGCATTAAGATCTGACTATACTCTGTTGCTGGGCAAATCTTAACATAAATAGCTACTAAGCAAGCTTGGTTGCTTATATCAATGTATCATGTTAGGCTGCTAATAAAAACAACAAAAATGGTCACAAACCTCATTCATTACTTTTCCTGACAATTTTACTAAGACGGGCACATTAGGGGAATGCATGTTAAATGCTGTCCAATATCTTGCTGATATCCAAGCATAGCAAAGTATCTTATTTTTGATGTATATAGATTTAAAACACTTGAATGACTGACCAACAAAATAATAACCAGTGGATAGAAAATGTATCTCAAAGACAAGCTCTGGTGAGTATCCTGGAGATCTGTCCATATCCTAGTCCAGTTCAGCATTTTATAAGTTAGGACTTGAAGGCACAGATGACATCAAAACTACAAAGATTGTCACTTGTGGTACCTATTCTCAAAAAATTTGTAAAGTTCAAATGAAAGAATATAAAATATTTTACAAATCTTAAAGTGCTAAATAAATGTCAGCTTATTATGGTTAGGAATAAAAGCAAAGTTCCACCCTACCCTCCCATCTAAGAACTCAACTGTCCAAGTAAAAGAATGGGAGAAGAATGGCTAGGGAGATGCTAAGTGGATCCCAGCTTCAAAGGCCACGTGGGGTTGCATTAATAGAAGCCAAACTAACAGTTAACAGTCCATTACATTCCAATGTGGTCTGACCAGAATATTCTGGAAGGCTCTTTTTAAGGGACATTAACTAAAAAGGCTAGGAATACACGTGGGAGTATAACCAGAAGGATGAGAGGATTTGAAACCATGTCACAGAGGATTAGGGATGTAAAAGCCTAGAATTGTGAAGGGATTAAGGGCTGGTCTGTGAACAAATGATTTTGTTGTTCTGCTCTCTGGGACCAAGAAATCTACAGAAAGAAATTATGCAAACAAAAAGTTACACTTAGAAAAAAAAAAAGGTTTCAGCTCTAAAGGGAAACATGCTAGCTTGGCACAAGATGACTTACAATTGGAGCTACTACAAAGTAGACTGGGGCTATTTCAAAAGATAAGCTCACTCAACAGTGAGGGTCCAACCATCTTTTACAGCACTGGTTTAAGCTCACTTACTTGTTCCTTAGTAAATATGTGAACTTAGCCAGTATCTTCATTCATTCGTTTCATTCTTAACCAGTCTTGAAAAGTCTAGTTTTTATATAAGGTTTCTCTAATTAAGTAGGTAGCTTATAAGCAGGTAGTAACTACACCCTCCTCCTGTCCTCTTTCCCTGCCTTGACTTCCTAATTTCCAACTGTTCAATTCATTTTAGTTTTTTCATAGCAAACAATACTTCTGTTCTCTCAAGATAAAAACAATTAAAATCATAGAAGCAAAAGATTACCTTCATAGTTTACTTGACCATCCCCATCAATATCTGCTTCCCTGATCATTTCATCAACCTCTTCATCTGTTAACTTCTCTCCAAGGTTTGTCATCACATGGCGAAGTTCTGCTGCACTAATATAACCATTGCCGTCCTAAGACAAAAATTTAGTTGAGCCTTTAAATAGTGATAAAGCAAATGCAAAGAAGCATCTTTAGAAATTGACAGTTTGTCTTTTGTTCTTGCCACATTCTCAATTCTCCTAGCCAAAACAAACAAACAAACAAAAAAACCACCCTAAAAGTATAGAAAAGGTGTTGATGCCTCTGAGGGTACTAGAATGAAAGTGTTTGTGCACCTTGTCAAACACACGGAATGCTTCTCTAATTTCTTCTTCACTGTCTGTGTCTTTCATTTTTCTTGCCATCATAGTCAGAAATTCTGGAAAGTCAATTGTGCCATTACCTGAAAAGAGTTATATGGAAACAGATTATAATCTTTGAGCTCAAAAGCTCCATGACTAGGAATGTAACTTGTTTAAGTCTTACCATCAGCATCTACTTCATTAATCATATCCTGTAATTCAGCTTCTGTGGGGTTTTGCCCAAGTGACCTCATTACAGTCCCCAATTCCTTTGTTGTTATAGTACCATCTCCATCCTTGTCAAATAGTGAAAAGGCTTCTTTGAATTCTGTTAAAAAAAAAAGATTATAATTCAAGTTTTGGTTATCCCAATAAATAGTCATTGGATTCTTCTACTTTGGCTTTCACTAGGGTGAGTGAGTGGGAGTGTGTATGTGTGTGCGCGCGCGCGCGTGTGTGTGTGTGTGTGTGTGGGGAGGAGGGGGGGAGTGGTGGCACACACACATACAGATTACATACCCCCCCACCTCAATCACCAAAGCTCTAAAGATAACAGTAAAACTAGAGAACTATTCATTTAAGCTTTTGATTATTAAAAAGCCTACACTACCAAATTTCAAAGTACTAAAAATCAATTGATTATAGACCACGCTATGCATATGCTCTTTCCTCATCCTAACCCTTAGATTTGCTAATTTCATTCAAATCTCAACTTAAAACTACTCCAAGTCTACCCAGAAGCTTTCTCTTAACCACCCCCCTCCCCAATTTGGATACGTGTATACATGTGTCCCCAAACAGAATGTTAGTTCCTTGATGGAAGGGTGGGCTCAATTTTTGTCCATATTTCTAGCATCTAGAACTTAATAAATGCTTAACTGGTGAACTACTAGTTCTTATTAAAAATCAGCCAGAACAGATTACTTTAAGGAACTTATTCTTAAGGGAATGTTAATTTAAAATGCTGAATTCTGAATTGGGAGTTAACCATCAACTTTCATCTCATAAACAACAAATCCACATTTTTCTATTCTAACTTGGTAAAGTCAGAATGAAATCTCATCTTTTTCAAATTACTCATAGAACCCAACCATTGTGTATTTTCATACTGCCCCCCACCCTCAAGTTATAAAGTACTTGAGGACAGGACTGTTAATTTGCTATCAACTTTTCAATGACCTTTAATGTTGTCCCCTCCAGAATTTAAGGA
The DNA here is from genome assembly GCF_003287225.1 of Phascolarctos cinereus. Taxonomy (NCBI): domain Eukaryota; kingdom Metazoa; phylum Chordata; class Mammalia; order Diprotodontia; family Phascolarctidae; genus Phascolarctos; species Phascolarctos cinereus. Next base: position 93,678,629 of record NW_027555625.1, read on the forward strand.
CAAGTGGCTTTAAATCTTAAAATTAGTAAAAATTATTTAAGTAGACTTCACTTTCTATTGTAGGTAAAAGAAACTTATAAAAGTTGTCCAACTTGGCTGGTTAGGTCCTACAAATTAATGAGACTGAAAACCTCAGGACACACAGCATATTTTTAATAGGCTAACAGCAAAGATTCCAAGACATTCATTGATACGTAGTATCTTGATAATTAGCATTTAGTAATCTGAAGATTAATGATTTGGCACATTATACTCTCAAGTTTAAGGTTCCAGAATTATTTTTACTTAGAACCAAAGGAAATTTGTCAATTTATAGAGCCTACCAAAGACTAAGAGACATAATTAAAATCCAGGGATTAAAATACTGAGCCACAGAATAATTTTAGCTATGCTTTTAGCATGAGACGTCAGCCTCATAGCTTTACCTGATTCTGTGCAGGTTTGTAACCTTGCAACATAACTTTCCTGCTTCCACCCTTACTTTACTTTCTTAATGGATTTATAATTTTGGTCCCATGAAATAAACAGCGCTTGCAGGTGTTATTTGCAGGCCTCAGGTAGAGAAAAGAGGAAACAAAAGCAAAAAGAGGAGGGTAACAGCTTCTGACAACTGCCTCTTTCATACTTGTGATAAAAGGTTTGCCTATCCCTAGTAGCATAGCACTGCAGAACTGGTTATGTGAGAAACATCACAGAACTATCTCTAGTTATTTATTATATGCAAGCAAGTATTACAGTGTACAGATGCCATGTGTATATATCATCTGACAAACTGATAAACCAGTCACTGTTTCCAACAGATTCTGTTTCCAGAAGGCTATATTCATAATATGAGTGGCTACATATTAAGGAAGCTGCAGGTAATATTCATTTCATCTGCCACCAGTCAGTTTTAGCTTAAAAATCTTCACATTAGATCTAGTAGCTATATCTGATTTAAAAAATAACACAAAACCTATTAAACTCTTCGAGCTATTTCAGCAATTCAATTTTCCTCTATCTATATGGATGTGCAAAGATATTACTTTAATATTTCCCCCAATTATTTAAGGCAGATAACATTGAGTTTCCCTCTGATTTTAAGAAAAAAATATTAAAAGAAATGTTTTTATATAACCTACTTGTGCTACTTGGGGGTAAATAGTTTGACCTGTGCTATTTTGTATATCAATTTTGAGAACAATTAACACCAATACTCTGCTGTAGGTATTTGAAAATAAGCTCTGCTTTCCTATGTGGTATGGGAATATGGACTTTAGGAATACAAAAAATTGGTGGAGAACAAAAAGCTTCAACAGCAACCATACAATAAGCAATGAATTGTGCAAGTGAACTATTTGTACTTGGAGATATCTAACAAAGAACCTGAAGGAGATAAAGCAGACAGTGGCATGTCAAGTCATAATACAACAACATTATGGTTTATTTAATGCCAAACTGGGGGGGGAGGGGGAGATGGAGCAGGAAGAGAGAATATGTACAAGTCACTAAATTCAGGAATCCTCTCTACTTAAAACGACTCTGAATAGCATGAAGACACTTTATCTAGTTCAAATGCCTACAGCTCATCTATATTCCTGAACTAGTAACTGCAGTTAAATAGTATACAAGCAGGTAATCCTAGCTATAACTCCCAGGAAAGGTTTGGAACATGAAACCAAGAGTCAATTTTCATTCACACTGCTCTAGAATACCAAGTATCCTCAGCAACGTAAGAACAGCTATCTTCTACTGTAACTGATATTAAAAACAAGATCGGATCTGTTCTAGATATGCTTAAGTTGAAACTTTAACATGAAAATTCACATTTCTATTTAAAATGAAATTTTACTTTAACAACACTTGTACAGCCATCATCTATTCAACAGTCAAATTACCTATAATTAAAATCTGTGTGAACCCTGAAAAGATGACAGTTACAGAATATGGTCAAAAGCACTCAAGACTTTCACTGTGACTATAAAACATCTGAATGCTTATTAAACAACTTTTAACATATAAAGAAGTCTTTGGAAAGATCTTCCCTTAAGGTCATGCAACTTACTGTAGTTTATGCTTCCACTAGCATGCAGATGTTAAAACAAATATGTCATTTTTACTGTTATAAACTAAATTATACTAAATTCAGAAGCCACAAGGCATAATAGACAATAATGAACTTGGAAAATGACCTGGATTCAAATGCTGCCAATGCTCACTGTGTGATATCAGGCAAAATACATAACCTCAATTCAGTTTCTTCATGTAAAATAGCATATACGAATTCATTTCTCAGGAATATTTTCATAGTATTCCACCAGTATAACATGTAAGACTATTAAAAGCCCTGCATGTCCAACACCATCAGCAGCAGAGATAATAAAAAGCAACAATTTGAGATAGCACTGCATCCAATATTTCAACAAACAAAATCTGCTTTAATTATTACTCTGTAGTCCATATCCGCTCTACAGAAACCAAATTTTACTTTGAAAAGTTCCCATGACTGGCACTTGGCATATGCTTAATTTACTTTCTATTAGTCCATCAGGGGACCAGCATACTGTGAAGATACTACAAACATGATGGTCTAGGGTTAGGCAATTAAAGACTTGCTGAGAAACTGCTACCCAAGCAGGACCAACATTTGCTAGCAATATTTTTGCTTACCAAAAGATCAAACCTAAAACACTGGTAGTATCAAAGTACAAGACAGTAATGGTCTTCAGGGTACTTTACAGTCTATTTCAGTGACAAACAGCAAAATATGTGCTGAAGTCAGGGGAGAGACCTTCACAAGAGGCCCATATGGACAAGATGGCCAGAACTTTGATAGGCAGCATGACCAAAGTCACAGAAGTAAGGATAAGCACAGCATTTATAAAGGCAATAAAGAAATTTACCTGAGTAGAGCAAACTATATGTGCAAGTACAAAAGGACATTGGCAAAGACCAGTACACAGGGTGGAGTCAGATTAAAGCAGACCTTGCATATCAGAGTTTGGCCTTGATATATCAGGAAGAGTAAACTTCACTATAGGTTCTTAACTTAATGAAAGCATTCATTTATGGAAAGTAATGTTTCTGCATTCATTAAGAAATTCCAGATCCTAAACTTAAATTTTCTGCCCTTCAAGAAAGTCACATATCTTTGATACCTCTGTGCATTCTAACAAGTGATGAAACAGTACACATTCAATTAATCTCCCACCAGCAGGCTTAAACTTTGGGCTCGATTAGATCTGTGAGTTCCAAGATTATAACAACTATCTGAAGTTAGATGCCTTAATTTTGTACTTTAAGACTTGACCCAAGTACTGAAGCTTAGGGACTTCAGAGAAATAGCATAAAATAGCACCATTTTATAGAACACTTGAACACAGACATTCTTTTTGATGCCCACGACCCTGTGAAGTAATAAAATTATTCACATTTTTAACAGCCAAAGAATCTGAGCTCAGAAATGATATATGCCTGAGATCACAGCCAGTACTCAAACTCTTGTCTTCGACTTCCTAATCCATCACTCTCTTTCCACTATACCACAACAACCCAACCCTGCTGTTTCTATCAGTCAAAAACTTCATGCAAGGTCAGCAAGTTAAATGATACATAGAACACTTATGCTCTCAAATTATTTCCCAAGGGGTTATAGCACCATCACAGGATCATAGACTTAAGGCCAGAGGGGATCTGATAGGCATCAAAATAGGATAACAATCAGCCTGATAACCAAGGCTATTTTGAAAGATTTACCCTATCCTGACATGCTAATAACCCAAGTGACATCTATCACACATTAGATTAAATACCTTTAACATTTTTTTGGTGTCTTTCATTGGGGTAATATATGTAAATTCTTTAACAATGCATTCTATTCACAACATGTTTTGGATAATTACTATCCTTAGTTGACTATTATACAAGCTAAAATGTCAGACAATCCAATCCTGGGTTCATTCGAACCACACCATTTGACAGTTTTTCAAAAGGGTTACACAACATCTATCTGCCTGACCTTCCTTCCTAGCAGCAAGAGATAATTACACAGTTATAGAATGTTACCTATTCTATTTTAGAATATGGCTAAATTGTCCAGAACTAAGATATTTTATAACCAGGAGAGAGTGCCTACCTTCATGTAGGTATACTCAAACTTCAAATGACTAACGTGCAGCTCCCTCCACCCCCTTTCATACGCTTGCCTTCTCATTCTCCAAAACAGGTTCCTACGATCATGTATCTAAAGCTGGAAGGGACCTCTGAGGCCATCTAGTCCAACTCTCATTTTACAATGAAGAAGGCAGGGCACATCACTGTGCTCTATTTTCCATGGTTACTTCAATTCCTTAAAAACTTGTTATTGTTATTTTGTTAAGGGAATACCACCACCAATGCAAATCACAACCTGTCTATGACTATAGGAATTGCTGTGACTTAAAAAAAATCTATAGTCATGCAGCTCACATGCAATTGAACCTCTCCAAAGGTAGCTACATTTCTTTTCTTGATAAAACTGTCACTGGGCCTATACTGGAAGCTACTATGCAGCAAGAGGAAAAGGATTTTAAGGGCAATTAGGTAGTTTTATTACCTTTCTACAAGCGATGAAACCAAAAATCCCCCTAAAATTCAACGTTTTTATCTGAGGATAAACCAACAATTGAACTTATACCACTGACCAAACAATTTAGTAAAATCTATTTAGGTGTGATAATCATCAAGGCATTTGGCTTACCTGCAATCTGCTCTTCTGTCAGCTGATCAGCCTGCAAAAACAGACATATTTAAGAATTTGAGATGAAATCTTTCCACAAGCGCTCAAGAAAACATGTATAGTGTCTCTAAGTCTTTATGAAATTCAACATTTTAAAATACATGGGCACATGTAGCAAGCACACTAAGTAGTTTAGGCCAAAATAACTTACATCAGAGATAAAAGTCAATTACTGACTTCTATAATCACTATATTTAAAATATTCACATACTAGTTCACTTTGGAAGCCTTCCCAAAATTAGAGGCAGCTAAGGTGGTGCAATAGGTGCTGGACCTGGAATCCCGGGGTGGGGGGTGGGCAGCAGACACACAACACCCCAGAGTTCAAATTTGGTCTCCAAACACTTACTAGCCATGTGACTCTGGGAAAGTTGTAACCTCATTCTGTCTCAGCTATCTCATCTATAAAATGGAGATAACAGCATCTACCTCCCTGGGTTGCTATGAGGATAAAATTAACTATTTGTAGAGTGCTTTAAGCACTACATAAACAATAAAAAAATATTAAGGGGTGTTACTATGGTAGAAGAGTAGAAAAATAAGGGATACTTTCATTTTTCTTATGAGTTTTAGGCAATGAGAAAATTATTGCTGCCTTTCTCCGAAGGTGGGTAACTAAAGCCTTTCCCCCATTCACATCTCTCTCTCTCTCTCACATACTCACACACACGCTGTCTCATGCGAAAATTCAATTTTAAAAGTTAAGTTCACAAATCAGTTATTTTAAGTTACTCAACAATAATGCTTGCCATGTACATTTTCCCTGAGAAGAGCTGACCCACACCACTTGCCACATGTTATCTTCCTGGTCAAGGCTGAGATTAGAGAAGTCAAATAATTCAAGAAGGATTTACTTCAGGATCCGCTAATAAATCCAACAAATACTAAGGTTCTTAGAAGTCTGGGCTTTAAAGTAAAAAATGTTCAATGTTACAAGTTAATGACAACTTCACTTAAATCTTGACTCTGAGTTGATCAAATTTGTGGTTCATTTAGTTTTCTCATTTCTCTATTAAGCATTCATTTGCTTATTCTGTACTAGTTTAAGTAGGTGGGAAAGCCCTCTCCACCTTGAAATTCCATTTCCAGAATAATTTTTTTTGTAATAATCATTGACTAGCTATGGCAATTTCTAAAAATGCTGTGCAAAGAGCAATATCTTAATGTGAATTAAGTAAAGAGATGCTCCTTTTTCTAGATGTCAGGAACTTGGGGCTAGGAAATGAGTGGGGGAAGGGAATCAAGAGGGGAGGGAAAAGTCTCCAAAAGCTTGTATAGACCAAGGATTGCTATCAAATTGTTTTTAAACCTAAAAAGTCCTATGTAAATCTGGGTTATCTGCAGAGGTGTGTGAGCTGTTTCCAGAGGTGTCTATACTAAGAAAAAATAAAGCTTCTGGAATTTCAACTTCCAGTACCTAGGTTTATTTCTCAAAATCAAAGACTTCTGAATACAGAGCTATCAAATTTTATTTTCTTGTCCATTATCTTAAGAGTTCAACAGCTGTAGATGAAAACAAATCTTTATTATGACTTCAGACTACCACAATAATATTTTACTGTGGTGGTTTTCCTACTGACCAAAAAAGAAGCTAATACTCAGATGGGACAATGTCAATCTTTATCAACAATTGTTTCTATTAAGCACCTACTACATATACTTTCAGGTGCTGTACTATCAGTGCTGTGGATATAGGGGCAAAAAAAGTCAGTCCCTATATTCAAGGAGTTTACATTCTATCAGGAGAAAAAAAACCGTACATTTAAGTTGTGTATCTGTAACATAACATGTCTTTTTTCCATCCAAGTCCAACGACTCCCAAAATCCATCTATCCATGGACCCCAGAGTTTAAGAACTACTGATAACACTAAAAAATTCTAAAATGACGCACTAATTTAAGCCTCCTGAAAAAAAAAGTCTATTTCTTGTTAGAGTTTAGATCGGGGCTCAAAAAATATGCTTTGTCATCAAGGATCTTAATCCAAAATTTACAAAGCAGGTGAATTCTAAATACTATCATGTGGCACAGAAGTATCTCATCGCCTCAGGTCACCAAGGTTAGTTCAAGAAGCAATTGCACATTTCTTGCTAATATTAGGGAAATTTTGGATGAGCAAAAACCCTGGTCATCTCAGTTCAAGCAGGGAATACTCATCTGGAACAGAACCCAGAGTAAAACACAACCATGGCTGAGAAACCACCCAGGAAAAACTGGACCCCAAAATTGCCTATGAAGAATGGTGCTGTCAAGTGCTGCAACCACCTGCATTCAAATTATTATGTGCAAGCAGGAAGAACAAAGCACCATTTCTATAGTTGCTAGGCACCAGATCTATCTAGCATTTAGGGTCTGTAGAGAACGGGCTTTAACTACTCTGTAGTGTCTACAAACTGAAATTATCAGTCAAATCAGTTATACACAAAGGGAAACCAGTGGCACAGGCAATCTAAAAATTGTCCTTTTCACAGGAAACATAACTGATATAGCTGGGAATGTGTTTGACTACAAACAAATGGGAAAAAAAAGACCCAAATTACCAGGCATCAAGGAAATTAAATTGGATTAAAGTAAATTAAAGTGTACCAAAAGAGTTAATTCTCACATTAAAAGCTAATATGAAATAGTTGGAAAGTACCTTAAGTCATCTGGCCTAGCTCAAAGTCTCCAAGTAGAAAAATGCTTAAAGATATTTAAGACCAATTAAAAGGAGATCATAGCAGGTCTCTCCAGGGATGGCTACTAGGGACAAGAACAATTAAAAGACTAAACTATTTCTCCAAAGTTTGTCCCCAAGGCTCAAATAACTCAAACAGTATTTCAAAGGTTTAACAATTTTTGCTTAGGAAGTTGGAAACAACACAAAGTAACGTTCAAAAAGCACTCTTTATTATATCAGACTTCAGAATTCCTAAATAAGCTTTCCTGAGAGGGAAAAAGAAGTACATCTTAAGTTTAGTAAATAACACAATAAAATTCAAGCTTATAAACCTTATTCTATTGCAACTAAATGAATTTAATCTGGTTTTTAGTACCCGCTTATGGCCCAAATTAAGATGATTTCAACTTTTTTAGCTAGCGTGGTTTGTTTTTAAATTCAAGCTCATTAATGTATGTTTATCTCAAAAAGTAATAAGTCACAAGAGAGATGACTAGTTCTTACTCCCTTAGCACCCTGACTATTGGTATAGTTAGCTTCCTACTACTCTTGTCCCTCTAGAGACTGAGATGCAAAACATTAAATTTGATTTTAAAATGCTGGGTATTTCTCAAGTGTGTCTCCAAGAGCCTAGTGTTGTCTGAGATGTTCTAGCTATCTTCATTTTCTATATCTCTCAAGATCTAGACCACTTATGATTGCAACACTTGCACCTATTGAATGTCTTAAAATGGCCAAGAATGAATATTCCCTGTGGTCTGTCTATTGAAAAATAGAAGACAAAATTATTACCTTTTACAGACTAATAGCTTGTTATTTGAAAAATCATTCTCAACCCACAGAGTCAACTACTTGGCATACCTCTAAATCCACTTTTCTCCCAAAACCTGTTTTAGAAAAATTTACCTATCAATGTCATTAAGTACTTCCTTGTTTTGAAAGGGAAGATTTATATTTAAAAAGGACAATCTAATGTATTAATCCAGCAGTATTAAACCAGCCAATATTTAGTCTCAGTCAATGACCACAATTTCTCTGTACAGTAGAAGAGGGTGACCCCCAATTCTGTTAAGGCTATTTAACACTTAGGGTTAAGCACAGTGGCTCAGGGAAAAACAGAAGCATTTAAGAGAAAGTACCCCACCCCTCCCCCAGTCTTATGTCATTGCTTCTGTTCAAATTCTATAGAAACATTTGAATGTCTAGTTAGCTCACTTACACCTCCTACTTTCTGGTACAGCACTAATTAAAGATGACCCCTTTGCAAGTTAACAGAATAGCCAAATTACTCACTTCATATAGTTACAGGTGTGAAATAAACAATCATAGTTATCACACACGTTATTAGGTCTTTTTTGGAGGGGAAAGGGAAGGTCTGGATGGGAATACCTTCTTGGAAGCGTATCAATTTCAATAGTTAGCAGATATCAATAACTGAATGTAAGCAAGTAATCTGTATAAATCAGGCTGGATCACTAGCTCTTTCACACATACATAATTTCCTTTTCAGACCAAGGGCATGTTTATTTCAACCACCTCTCTCAAATACCCTCTTCCCCAACCCCAAGGACTCTGCAATCCAAGGCCCACACTGGTCAAATTGCATTGTGCTGGAAATAAATTATCTTCATTTAAAGGTCTCTTTATTAAAAGTTTAACTTGCATCAGTCTTAAAAAAACCAAAGTCTCTTAAGGTCTTCATTAGAGATAGCAAAATAGAGCTAAAAGTCCAAATTCACTCTTCTTAGTTAAGCCCTTGGGGGGGAGGGGGGAGGAGAAGGTAAGGGAATCGAGAGAAAAGGAGGGCACTTTTTTTAAGACCCAAGTTCAAAATAACTATAAAAAACTGACAGATATACACATTATGTGCAAATAAATACACATGTATTCCCATGTTTGTTTCCCATTCATCAGGGGCATTACACTTCACCCTCCAAGCCCTTAATGGTCCATGAGCAATTTCAGTCCTCAAGAGTTGAAAAGGGGAGGGACGCAACAAGCCTCAAACATACAATACATTAGAACTTGACATTTGTATCCTGCACCTGTTCTTCTACCCAGTTACCTGTTATTGGGGCAAGTACAGTTACCAAGTTGAATTGCCCTATCCAAATTCAATATAAAATACTCAGTATCTTGGTTTAGGCCACATTAGGCTGAAATGAACACTAGCTGGTCCATGCAGCTCGGTTCCCCACACCCACCTATGTTAGAGTGGAGGTTTCAGTTGGCAGAGACTCGTGTTTAAGATGTCACCTTGCCTCCTGGGCACACCCATCACAATAAGCCACTTGGCAGAAGGCAGCATAAAATGAGTATTGCAAATTACTGACCTCATTTTTATAGGAGAGAGATCTTTCAAGATCAACTCTCAGGTGTAAAAAGAATCCCTTAAAAATTTCACCCCACACATTATATTACAAGTATTTTTTATTCCCCAATACTGTTACAAGTGAATTGTACTGTGGCTATGCGGGCACGGCAGAAAGGTCCAGGATTTCTCCTGAAAGGCTGATAACACCAAATACTAATACCTACTGATTAAAAAAATAAAAAGACAAGGTAAAATATGTTTCTTTTTCTAAAGCATCCTTTCCACTTGGGACCGGTCTACATGCATCTCCCGAAAGGTAGTTAATGCACCAGAGACATTGGGCTAGAATGGGTTTCCCAGATCCATTTCTCGGGCTTTCTCATCAGTTACACCAAGAGCTTTCCTTATCACTCCCCATCCCGCCTTGGAAGGGGCGTCCAGTTCCTCCAAAGAGGAGAAAATGCCTGGCTGCGGGAGGGGGAAAGGAAACCCCGCCGGGATGGGGTGGAACCGCTGGGATTCGGCTCCGCTTCCCTCCGCCCGCCGCAGAGGGGGATGGGCCGCTGCGGAGGTCGGCCCCCTCCCCCGCCCATCCCATCCGGGGCTGGTCTCTTCCCAGCAGCCGGTGCGAAGCGCGGACAAGTCCGCAGTCCCGCAGGTGCCAGCGCAGCACTGGAGGCGCCGGGGTCCCGGCCTCCGGCGCAGCTCCCTCCCCCGTCCTCCTCCCCCACCGCCCCGCGGGCCCCAAATCTCCGCGAGGCACCTCACCCTCCACAGTGGTTTAAAAAAAAAAAAAGAGTAACAGAAAATTAAGAAAAAAAGAAGCCCCCGCCCGCGGCGGGGGGGGGCAGTGTTCCGCGCGCCCCTCCAGGCGCGGGGGTGGGATAAAAAAGGACAAAGCCGCTTCCGGGCGCCGGCACCAACTGTCCGTTTAGATTTGGAATCCTTGGGTCTCCAAGTGGCCCTCGAGGAAGCCGCTTCCCGCCCCTCCTTCCCCCCCGGCCCGGCCCGATTCCTTCATCTACTCCCTCAGCTCCGGCAGCGCCACCCCCCCAACACACACACCGCTTCCCTTTCATGGCAACCGAACCCCTGAAGGGACGACTCCCCGCTTCGGGTTCCTTCTCAAGTAGCCTCTAACCCACCCGAGGATACCTCCCTGAAGAAGGTGGGGGCGGGGGAAGGGACACCTGCGACACAACCGTTGCCGGGCCCCCTCGGTCCCCTCAGAGCCAACTCCCGGAAAAGGGCCTCTCCTTGTGAAGGGGAAGGAGAGGACTCTCTGGCATCCTGGCTTCGGTTTCTTCCCTGGAGGGTCCTGGTCCGAGCTGCCAAGAAGACGCACTTACCATGCTGTTAGCGTTACTAGTGCCCAAGTTCCTATCAAACAACCTCCACACTCGGTGGCTGCACTCGGACTAATTCTCCTCTGCCGCCCCCAGCGCCTCATAAACACCTCCCTCCGTCCGAATCCATCCGCTCCATGCCAGATAACGGAACGTTGCGAACGAACTCGAGCCAGTCCCCTCCCCCCACGGCGTTCTCGAGACCCTTTCGTCCCTAGATATTGGGCCAATGGGTGCAACGGTGACAAGTAAAGGGTTGAAGGGCATGATCTAAGCAGGTGCTAACCCTCTGGAGGCCGTTAGAAGAAGAGGGGAGCGTCGCCTCGGGGCGCTATTTTGCGGCGCGGAGGAGCACCGAGGTAGAATGAAAAGAAGTGCTGACGCGCCCGGAAGGCCTCTGATTGGTCAGTTTGTACCTGCAATGCGTCACTCGGAAATGCACCCGCCGGGCTGGGGCTCGGCGCTGCTGCCGTTGCCGTTGCCTCACGGGCCGGGCTAGCTTGGCCGCGGCTGGAGGGAGGAGGGCGCACCGCACGCTAAAGCGTTTCTCAGGGAACCCCCCCCCCATACATACCCCGCCCCTCCCTTACACACACCCTTCCGCTTACGGTACTACAGAGTGCGAAGGCTGGAGGGTGGGGTGGGGGACCAAGCCCGAGGCTGAGAGACGCCCCACCCCCCGCTGCGATCGCGTAGGCAGCGCCCCCTCCCAGCCGGTCCCTGCGTCCATGGCGGCCGCCTCCCCCAGTCACCTTCACTGGCCCAAGGAGACCTTCTTCGAGCGTCGCGGGGAGGGCCGAGAGTGGCGGCCGAGCCCCTTGGGCTTTCCCCTTCACCTTCTTCGCCCTGCGGAGCCTCAGCCAGGACAGAGGAGTGCCCAGGCCGATGGGGCCCCGAGATCCTTGCAGGGTCCGAGTCGCCTCCTGCCCCCCACCGAGGCCCCCCCTCCTCCCGGCTAAAGAGAGTGCCCCAGGACCCAGAATAACACTTGCTTTCACAGAAAAGCAGAAGATAATTTAAAAAAAATATTTCTATATAGAATGAGAAGCTAGCTAATAACCGTTTTCGAGGCACAGCCCCTTTTAAGTGATCCCCACTGATCCCTGTGCAATCTCCTTGGATGAGATCACTAACTGATCCATCTCAAGTGTAATAATCTCAAAAGAATCTCTCTGAAGAATTCTGCAGAGGTGCTGCTGTACCCAGAGGTTGCATCACCGATTAATCTCTTTTCCCTCTTAAATTGACTGCACTTAAAAAAATAATGCTCCAGTCAGACCACTGATAACCCTTTGCCTAGAAAGAACTACCTTAAACAGTATTAGGGCTAACAGGCATATGCATCCTTGTAATCCAGAACTTTCCTCTTAAGGAGAATTCAGCCATGCCAAAACCCAGCTTTCTGTAAATTCCCTAAGTACTCCAGAAGGCCTAAGCAAGATTTCTGTTAAATTGAACATTTTCTCATAGAATCAGAAGTATTCCTCTTCTGATAGCCTAGAAAGCCTTTCTCACTGGACTCCTGAAAACCAGTGAATACTGTCTTCTAAAGTTAAATATGTCATGTTAATAACTTACACAAGAAAAATGTAGGCTCAGTATGAGCATCATTTCTGAGCTGGGGAGGGATATTTTCAACATCACAAATATGTTGTTGTCCCATGTATATTGCTTAAGTTTTTGCTGGATTCAGAATCATCATGAGACAATATGTAGTAGGCTTCCCTTACATATAGTTCCACAGAATTTTGCCTTTGACTCTTTGGGAAAAGAGTCACTCAGTTTCTGCGACACCAAAAATCCTCTTTCTTCTTTCTCTCTTCCCTTCTACCTCAGAATATTTCTACAAACAATACTGTTTATGAGTGAAGTTGAATGATTAAATGAATAATCATTTTCACTAGAAAGCCTGCTGAAAATGAAAGCGTCTAAAATATATACAGCTATATGCATAAATCTAATCTGAAGGCCCTAGATTTTACTGAAGGAGGGACTTTTAAATAGACAGGTACTTGAAGCTGAGAATTTTCCCTTTTCCTCAAGTTACAGACATAGCAGGGATTGGGAAGAAAGAAAGGACTTGATGTGACAGCTGCCTAATAATTATTTGTGTCTGGTAATAGAGCACTGGATTAGGGGGTAGGGGTGTGTCAGAAAGACTTGTGTTCAAGTCTCTCATCAGGCACACTTAAAGGAGGATAGATTGAGAGCTGGAAGAAATTGTAGAGGTCATCTAGTCCTGTCATTTCACAGAGGTCGAAATTGAGGCCTAACTTGACCCTAGGAATGTCATAGCCTCTCTGAGTTTCAGTTTCTTCATTTGTAAAATGGAGATAATAATAGCACCTACCTCACAGAGTTTTTATGAAGATTGAATGAGATAATGTATGTAAAGTCCTTTGCAAAACTTAAAGCTCTACATAAATGCAAACTGTTATTGAATTTAATTGAATCTTTTGTTAAATTATAGAAAGCCATTTCCTCCAGAAGCTTGCTGTCTTCTCCAAGAAGAGAAGGAAAATAAGAAAATACTTACTTTTAAAGCCATTATGGTTTGTGTGTATTTGAGAATTTTCCAAGGCAATTTATTTATAGAGCATTTGGCTTCCAAAAACTTTGTGTACAGTACAGTTTGACTCTCAGCAGCTAACATATGGAAAGTGAAGCCCAGCCAATGACCAGCAAACTAGGACCTTCTCGTTAGTTATTAGTGTTCTTTCCCTTTCCAATCATGCTTATTAGTTTACTTCTATCTCCCCAGTAGAATGCAAGCTCTTTGAGAGAAGAAACTATCTTTTTTTTTTTAAGGCAATTGGGGTTAAGTTACTTGACCAGGGTCACACAGTAAGTGTGTCAAGTGTTTGGTCTCAGGTCGGATTTGAACTCAGGTCCTCCTGACTTCAGGGCCAGTGCTCTATCTACTGCCCCATCTAGCTGCCCCAAGAAGAAACTATGTTTTGCTTTATCCTTGCATCCTGCATGCCCAGCACATAAAAAGTACTTAATAAATGCTTGTTGGATTGGATCTGATGGATGGTTACCTTTATATTTCCAACACAACCACCTGAATTTGAGTTTTGTATGATCATATTGATGAGTCTCTCCTTAGTTTCACAGTATCCGTAAAAGAAAGCTGTTCTATCTGGCAAATTTGTGCCAATATTTGAAGTTACAAGTTTTAAAACTTTCCTTTGGGGACTAGTTGCTATCAGCATGGCATTGAAGAAATCACAGGGGTTGGGAATCAAGAAACCTGGGTTTCAGTTCCAGCCCCTTCTCCTAAGTGAGCTTAAGCCATTTAATTTCCTCTCTAATATGGGGATAACAGCTGTCCTACAAAGGCTTTTATGACACCATAGAGAGCTATCACTCTCATGTAGGGAGGGCTTAAGTTGCCTTCCATACCTCCCTTTGCATATTCATGTTTGCTGTGCCAACCGTCAGTTCAAAAGTATTTATGAAGTGCCCACCATATTCAACTTGTCCTGCTGCATGTGTAGTGGGGTGGGGAGAGCAGAGCAGTCCAGGATGGTTGGTAGAACCCTCCCTACCAGTAAATGTCAATTCAGGCTCTTACTTCTTTTATTTTACTGTTGTGGACAGAGCACTGCTTAGGTGCTGACAATGATAAAAAGTTTAGCTAAGATATTCTTTAGAGGAATACCAACAAGGCACCAGGGGTTTGTGGTTAGAATGCTTCAGTGAGTTCCAGTTTGGCCACAGACGCTTCTTAGCTGATATCAAAGCTCAGTTTCTTCATCCATGAATTGGGGTTCATAATTTGCCCTGCCTGCCCCTCAGGGCTGTGAGGAAAGTGCTTTGCAAACCTTAAAGTACTAAACAAATTAAATTATTAAGAATGTGTGATTATAGTCATTTAACCTCTTGCCCAACTCCTTTTCCAGTCACATATATCCTTAATAATAGTTTTTATACTGCATTTCCTATGCAAATTGTACCTTATTAACAGGCACTAATAAGTCAGAAAACATTTTGAAAAAACCATAAGCTGAATACAAATCAGAATGTCACCATTATTTACACACAGATATTGTATTGTGTTCAGATTGTAAGTCCTAGTAGACAAAAGGTAATGTCATTTCATAAGGTGTCTTGTACATTTAATAAATACTTGACTGACATCATTAATATGACCTATTTAGCAAATTTTAAGATTTGTTAATCAGTGGAAGTACACAGCAAAAGAAGCCAAATATTATTTCCTCCCACATATATTATTGCTTAAACAATGTGAACATATTCAAAATCACGGAATATTTGACCTGAAGTATTCCTGGAGATCATTAGTCTAGGTCACTCAGATAAAGAAATTGAGAGATGAATTTATCATATGTCACAAAGCTAGGACTAGAACTCGGGTCTCCTGATTCTAAACCAAGTTCTGTGTTAATTATGTGCTTAATTGAATAAAAGATTTGTCCTCATCTTCCTGTTTTTCACATTATACAGTGATTATGGTTTTGATGTGATTTTTTTTCTCTGTTGTCAGTGGGCATAATGACAATTTTAAGCGAATGATTGAGGAAGTTATCCATATAGTTCAAGTAAAAATTCCATTTCAATTTCCTGGATATTTCATGCAAAATAACTATTTTGGACTTTTAAAAAACCCAATAATTGCTGAAGTTCTCTCTTTAGTTGTGCCATCAGAAACTGGTTCAGAAGTTAAAGATCTAAATAAATATTCCTGAGCCTTTAGGGATAATGTGTTTCTGAAATTCTTCCTTTTACCCTACTACTTCCTAAAATCTCTAGCTCTGGTTACCATCTCAAGTTCCCCAGGTCATAGAGATTTTAAAATACTTTCCATTGTTCATTTGAGGACTTAAAATACATGAAGCTGGGATGAGCAGCCCATCCTCTTCTACCACCACTTTATTATTTGGAATACATAGCTTATAAGAACATTGGCTTTTTGTTGTTGTCCATCATTTGTGTCTGACTCTTTGGGACCCCATTTGGGGTTTTCTTGTCAAAGATTCTGGAGTGGTTTGCTATCTCATTCTCCAGCTCATTTTACAGAGGAGGGAACTGAGGCAAACAGGATGAAGTGACTTGCCCAGGGTCGCACAGCTAGTAAGTGTCTGAGGCTAGATTTGAACTCAGGAAGGCTCATCTTCCTGACTCCAGGCCCAGCACTCTATGCACTGTGGCGCCACCTAGCTGCCCCTAAGAGCTTTACAGATAATCATCTCATTTGATCATCACAACTATTGGAGGTAGGTGTTGTTATCATTCCCATTTTACAGTTGAGGAAACTGGGCAGACAGAGATTAAGTGACTTGCCCAGGGTCACACAGCTGGTAAGCATAAGAGGCTGGATTCGAATTCAGGTCTTCCTGACTCCAGGCTTAACTCTGACCACTGTGTCACCTATTTACCACTAAGTAGCCAAGATTATTTTAAGGAACAAATGAGATAATATATGTAAAATGCTACATAATTGTGAATTATTGTTCTTTGCACAGGGAAATATATATCACCCGAGGGGCCTTTCTCCGAGATATGCACCCTTGATCCCATCATCTCTTCCAGCAGATTGCTGTCATCCCCATTCTCTAATCCTTAATATCCCCCTTCTCCTTGTTTTTTTCCTACTGCCAATAAATGCATCCATGTCCCATCACTTGATCCAACCATCCTTACCAGCTATCATTCTCTGTCTTCCATTGTCTACTAAATTCCTTGAGAAAGCCATCTATATTATGTGCCGCCACTTTTTCTTCTCACTTCTGGACTGTCTGCCATTTGCCTTCCAATCTCATTGGTCAACTGCTCTTTAAAATTATAAATGATGTCTTAAATTGCCAAATCTAATGACCTTCATCCTTCTTGACCTCACTGCAGTTTAGTGCTGTCAATCTCCATCTCCTCCTGGATATACTCCCCAGGTTTTTGTGACACTTTCTCCTGGTTCTCTTACCTGTCTAACTAGGCCTTCTTAGTCTCCTTTGCTGGATCTTTCTGTAGGTCCCACCAACTAGGGGAGCCCCAAGGCTCTGTCCTGGTTCCTTTTCTACTGTCTTAATATCTCCCTTAGTAGTCAAGTCAATCCCCCCTCCCCCAGTTAATCATCTCTACTCAGATGATTCCCAGATCTTTGTATTCAGTCTTAACCTCTCTCTTGAGCTCCAATTCTTCATCACCAATTGCTTTTTGAATATCTCAAATTAGATAGTCTATTGACACCTTTTTAAAAAAATTAATTTATTTTCCCAGTTACATGTAAAAACAATTTTTAATATTCGTTTATAAAACTTTGAGTTCTAAATTCTCTCCTTTGCGCCCTCCCTTCCCCCCTCTTGAGAAGGCAAGCAATTCCATATAGGTTATGTATGTGTAATCTTGCAAAACATATCCATAATAGTCATGTTGTGAAGGAAAACATAGATAAAAAAAACTCTAGAAAAATAAAGTTTTTAAAAAAGTATGCTTCAATATGTATTCAGACACCATTAGTTCTTTCTGTGGGGATGGATAGCATTTTTTATCATAAATCCTTCAGAATTGCCTTGGATTGTTGTATTGCTGAGAATAGCTAAGTTATTCACAACTGATTATCTTACAATATTGCTGTTACTTTGTACACAGCCCATGCAAGTCTTTCCAGATTCTTCTGAGACCATCCTGATCCTCATTTCTTATAGTACAATAGTATTCCATCATAATCCCATACTACAACTTGTTCAGCCATTCTCCAATTGATAGGCATCCCCTCAATTTCTAATTATTTGTCCCCAGAAATAAGCTGCTGTCAATATTTTTGTACATATAGGTCCTTTTCCTTTTTGTTTTTTTTTAAATCTCTTTTGGGATGCAAACCCAGTAGTAGTATTGCTAAGTCAAAGGGTATGCATGGTTTTAGAGCCCTTGGAGTACAGTTGCAAATTGCTCTTACTCTGTAGGCATCTTATACTCAATATGTCCAAAACAAAATTCATTATCTTTCCCCTAAAACTCTTTCCTCTTCAAAACTTCCCTATTACAGTAGTCAAGGGCACCACTATCCTACCAGTTACCTAGGCTTTCAATCTCTGTACCATCCTTTACTCCTCTTTTGCAATCCAATCTTACCTGGACTATTTCAGTAGCCTGCTAGTTGATATCTGTGCTTCAAGTCTCTCCCCACTTTAATCCACTTTCCCCTCAACTGCCAAAGTGATCTTCCTAAAATGAAAGTCTGATCATGTCACTCACTCCCTTACTCAGTAAAATCCAGTGACTGTCTATTACCTCTAAGTACCTCTACGTTTCCAGTCATTTTCCACTTTAATCCCCTCCATACACTCTATGGTTCAGCTATACTAGCCTGCTTCTATTGCTTGTATGCCTAGAATACTCTCCTCATCTCTTCAACACTCAACACAAATCCTTTCTTCAAGAGGTCTTTTGTGTCGTTCCTCTTATCCTCCCAACACATACCTTGCCTTCCCCCTAAGATTACTTTCCATTAATACTGTATATATTTTTGTATGCACGTGGTTATTTTCATGTTTTCTCTGTTAGAATGTGAGCTCTTTGAAAACAGGACTATGTATTTGTATTTCTTTGTTTCCTTAGTCACTTAGCATGGTGACTAGCACATAATAAGTTCTTAATAAATGCTTATTGATTGACTGATCAATACAAATGCCTTTACTCTTCTTATATGTTCTTCCTTTTCTTAAATCTTAGGTATGGATTAGGGAAGAATGGCATAACTACCATTGGGGTTGATAATCTTTGCCAAGCATGGTGATTCTTGTGAATACACACCCATTTGTAATGTTAAAAGGACAGACTAAAGCTTAAAAAGAGAACCCCAGAGGATCCTTTCTTTCTGCGTTTCCCATTGCCGTATCTCTCTTGGGGACAAAAAGCCAAACATAGCAACCAGCTGTACCTTTCTCTCAGATATTTTAAATATTTCTGGGTTTTGTTTTGTTTTTATATTCCTATAAATGATAAATGCTTAAACCATTTGAAAAAAATCATTGTTTGTTGTACTCTTATAATCTATAAACTCTTCGGTGGCTTCCAAAACAGCTTTAGAAGCTTTTCTTCCAAGCACAATCTTCCCTTCAGGTGCTTTGTTCTCAGTGCTTGATCTCCTATAATACAGTTGGGTTATTTGTAAAATTTAACATTTCTTAAGGAAAAGTGTGTGGTTAGAAAACTTCTCCTTGGGACTTGAACACTATCAATTATTGTCATTTCTTGACTAGGTTGCTCTTATTGTTCTAAACTTTTATAATAGCCCACTGTCATCTTTCCATGGGGGGTGAGGTTTAACATTTCAGTGGTGCAGAAAAAAAAAGTGAATATATGCTGAAATTTGAGTATGTCTAAAATTGTAAAACTTTCTGTGATGTTTTGGAATTAAAGGAATGCATAAGTGGAGACAGGGATAAGAATATGACACAGGCCCACAACTGGAAGAGTTTCAATCTTAACTGCTATTGTGAAAGCCCCTAGTATGTATCCACTAGCACTGGCCACGTAAGCGCTGCTGCTGTCTTTCTGCACTCCCTGCTTTCCATCCTTCTCTAGGATACAGAAAAGATTAGGAGAGGTACTCTGAGGCTGGAGGAATTATGGAGACAGATGGACATAAGAAAGATGGTTATTTCCATAGGGACAGAAATTTCCCAACACCTCCACCCCCAACACACACACACACACACACACACACACACACACACACACACACACACACACACACACACTTTCTCTCTCTCTCTCTCTCTCTCTCTCTCTCTCTCTCTCTCTCTCTCTCTCTCTCTCTCTCTCTCTCTCTCTCTCTTTGTGTTTTAATAGGGAACTGGCCAGTTGTGCTCCATCCTTAGAGAACACTTAGCATGCTCTGCCTGCTGCCAGCCCATATGGAAGAGCCTAGGGAGCCTGCTTCCAGAAAGACATGATGATATGTAATGGAAGCTCCTTATTTGTAGCATGCAGACATTCTCTAACTGCCTCTACTTATAGACTGGATCTAGCTGTATGGTGGTGATGGGCTGTGTAGCTGGGACCAGGGCACATTCCAAAGGCAGCGACTAGCTGAAGTGAGTCTTCAAATGAGGCCTCAGCAGGGAGGGAGGCCTCAGGCCCGTGCCATGTGGCCTACGAGCACATGACATTGCTGTTGTTTCAGTCTCTTTTGTTCTGTGTTGGAGATGCTTGTGAGCCTCCAAAGGTTGGAGTGGCAAGCCACCAAAGGTCTGGGAACCAGAATCCATGCCAGCCTAGGCAATGAGGAACAAACTTTTTAACCCCAGGATGGATGGAAGGCAACTAACAGGAGACTAACAGGTGATTCATCTGTGGGTTCTGCCAATTTTGGAAGTGAACTTGGTAGTGCTAATTCTTTGTAGATGCTACTTTAAGTTTGAGCCCATTCTCCCCAGGGACTGAAGTAGGGAGACTGTGGCCACAGGTGTTGGGGGGGAATCTCTGTATTTCCCACCTTCTGCAAAAACCTTTCCTGTTCCCCCTTAATGCTAGTGCCTTCTCTCATTTGTCCATAGCTGTTTGCATATTGTGCCTCCCACGAAACAAGTTAGACTGTCAATTCCTTGAGAGTGGGACTGTCTTTTCCCATTCTTTGTATCCCCAGCACTTGGCATAGTGCTAGCACATAGTAGGCACTTAATAAATGCTTATTGATTTGATTTTTGTTTTTGCTATAACTTCTCAATAAATATCCCGTTGTAAAAGCTAATTGATGTTAATTGATGTCAGTTGGTGTAAGGAAAGTGGAAGAGTGATCACTGATGGTTAACATTAGAATGGGGCCTGAGCTGCTAACCTTGGGGAAGAGATACCCAAATCCCTCAGGCATAGCCGTAGAACTAAGAGGTGGAGATGTAGCAGACTTGACTTTGGGAGAGTGAGTCCAGACATTTAAATATATAAAACCTCGTTATTTTTACTAAGTTCATATAAATGTAATGTGTTAATTGTTCATTTTAACATTTTAGATTTGGATATAGTAGTTGAATAACATTTTTCAAATAGATTTTTTTAAAAAGTGAGCTATAATCTAATAAATGAATTATTTTTGTTAGGAGTAGTTTCTGAATACCTATATAACATCATAGACATAGTTGGAAGGAATATTAGAAGTCATCCAGTCCGGTAGGGTCAGACTCAAATAGAAAGGAGGCTGCTAAACTTGTACCTAAGAATAGATCCCTGTTAGGCCACATATTGCTTTGAAAACTACATATTAACATTAAATAAAAATACAATGGAACATAAATATTTTGTTAAATATCTTCCAATATTTTACCCCATATTTTATATATTGGGTAGATATATATATGTGTATATATATGTATATAAATGTATATATATACACATATATATAACCAATATTTTATATTATACCAATATATTTTAATTGAGTTTGGGCAGTAGTGGGGAGTGTTGCTGATCACATGTGGCCCTCTGGCCTAGTTTCTGACACATCTGATCTACTCCAACCCCTCCATTTTACACATGAGAAACTGAGGTTCAGAGAGTTTAAATGACTTCACCAGAGTCACACAGGAGGAAGGTTCCCACCATCCTCTGCCCCTCTCTCTATCTATTGGTCCTCAACCCATTTCATTCTACCCCTACAAAAATTTATTTTTGTCCTTGATACAATATATCCTCTTTTACCATCTAGAATGCCCTTGTACTCTTCTCCACTAAATCAGTGAAATTTAAAAAAACTGGAAGAATACTAGCTTACATAACACACCAGGATTTACGAAGTGCTTTACATACATTATCACATTTGATTCTCCTAATAACTTTGTGACGTAGGTCCTATTAGTAATATAATACAAATGGAGTAACTCAAGTACAGAGATTTTAAATAATTTGCTGGTGATCACATGCCTAATAAATGACTAAGGCAAGATTCAACCCCATGTCTCTTCTGACTCGGAAGTCCAGTGTTCTCCTCACTGCGCTACCCAGTCCTCAAGAAGTCACATTTTAGAGAGCATGCACTAATCTCTCATTTTGCAGAAACAGAGACCCAGAAAGATTAGGTGACATGCCTAAGGGTGCCTAGCTAATTAGCAGCAGAGGCAGAAGTAGAACCCAGGTATCCTGACCCCCCCCACCTTAGTCTGGTGCTTTTTCTGTTCCCCCAAGCTGTCTCCCCTGTTTTCAACTTTAGACTCCTGTTTAAGATTCCCTTATCCATGAAGCCTGCCTAAATTCACTGCAGCTGGTTACTAAGGCAGTTCCATCCATCCTTATCCTGCCCACCTCTTCATTACTTAGCACTTACGTGTGAGTTTGGGCAGCTGGGGTTGGTCGGGTTATGTTTGTATATTTCTGCATCATGATTACGTGTACTTCATTCGCTCAGCAGTTATTTACTAGGCACTTACTTTATACCCATTCCTTTTCTGGGCTCTGTGGAGCACCAAAACAGGTTTCTGCTCCCAAAAGGGAGAGCAAGATCTTCATGCCCCAAACAACTGGACCGCAAAGCCACAATGGTTGACAATTTATTACTAACGTAATAAATTAGGCAAGGCCAAGGTTCAGAGGGACAGCTGGTGGTTCAATGAAGAGAGCACTGGGCCAGAGTAAGGGAAATCTGAGTAGAACTGAGTTCAAATCCCACCTCAGACACTTGCCACCTGTGTGACCCTGGGCAAAGCACTTAACCTCTGTCTGCCTCATTTTCCTCAACTTTAAAACTGGGATCACAATATCACCGACCGCCAGGCTTGTTGTGAGGATCAAATGAGATAACATTTGTAAAGCATTCGGCACAGTGCCTGGCACATAGTAAGTGCCATGTAAATGCTAGCTATTATTAATAATAATGATAATAATAATATGCTAATTACATAGAAATCAGACCATTTAGGACAGTCAGACATAAAGACAAGATGAGGTATGTTTTTGTATCATCTTCCCAAATAATTCATCATAAACTCTACCAAAACATCTTCCAAAATATCCCTGAGTAAATATTTTCTCATGAA
Source organism: Phascolarctos cinereus (assembly GCF_003287225.1). NCBI lineage: Eukaryota > Metazoa > Chordata > Mammalia > Diprotodontia > Phascolarctidae > Phascolarctos > Phascolarctos cinereus. Next base: position 93,701,696 of record NW_027555625.1, read on the forward strand.
TTCCTGGGATTTACTGTCCTTGTAACTTAGGAAGGTGGAGGGATATTGGTTTGGGTTTGTTTGTGTGTGTCTACATATATATATATATGTAGAAACAAATACACTTTGTATACACACATACACATGTATTTGTCTGTATCTTTGCTAGGTGGTCTTGATAGAGAGGAGACGAGTACGGAGTTTGGGGAAGCTGATGCCATCCTTCATCAGGATTTGATTTGCATTTTTTATGATATTCTAGACTGACGCTTACTACTAAAAGTGCGACACGTGTGAGTAAATAGCCAAACTCTCTTTTTTTTCTAACTGACTTTGAAATAATTCTGTCAAGTTGTAATCACAAAATCAAGTTTATCCAGTTTGTTGTATGATTCATATTTAGTTAGAGCTGAAGTACAGGTCATAGGGTTTTAGAGGTAAAGGAATCTCAGAAGTCATCTAATCTAATCCTTTCATTTTACAAATGAAGAAACCAAAGCCCCGAGAAATGAAGTGATTTGTCCAAGGTCACACAGGTAGTAAGTATCAGTGCATTTACTGCACTGACTGCAATGATTTTAAGGTCATTGTATTCTGGAATTCACATGTCAGTGTTAAGATCAAGATAAGATGGTTTTCACTGCATATGGTTATGTCTGCAGTTTGGATACCATAGAGTAAAGCAGTTAGAGAAATAGGTTTCTTAGTGAAATCTTTCCTGGGGACAACAAACTTTCTAAATTAATGTACAATCCTTCCTGGAGAGGGTTGGATCAGCTGACCTCTTTTTTTTTAGGTTCATTTAAAAAATTCATTTTAAATTTGAATACATAAAAACAAAAAAGAGAATATTTCCATGTACACAGCACAACATAAAAAGAGGATTCACTATAAAACCACGAATTTACATTTCCCATTGTTACTTTAAAAAAACAACCACACAATAAGTACTACACATCATTTTCAAAGCTATTCTGCTTTCTATGCTTCCTTCTAAAGCTTTCTTTTATTCTCTGTTGTGCACTTTTTATATATACATATTTTTCCCTTCCTCCTCACCTTGTCCTAGAGATGGCTACCACTAAATACAAATATGTGTATATATATGCAGAACCACCCTATATATACTTTTATTTATTAGTTCTTTCTCTGGAGGCAGATAGTAACCTCAGATCAGCTGACCTCTTAAGTTTCTTTCAGCACTAGGATTCTAAGATACTTGAGGTAGATACTAATTCTTTGTTTAGTGTTTTTATGTATGCAGAACATTATTGCAATAAACACTGGGCTGTGAAAACCCAAGTTCTTTTGTAAAAGGATTAAAATTGGACAAATTTCTACCATGTGATAGTTATTTGGAGAACCATCAATATATAGGTCTCTAGTAGTATGTTTCTCTACAAGGAACCAGTTTTAGATAATTCTTTAAATTGAAAATACAAAATATGAGAGGTTTTTGGTTAGTTTTAAGAATAGTACATTGAAGAGGAATTAAGAAGCCTCTTTATGAGGGGGAAAGAAGAGAGTGTAAAAGCTGGCTTAAAGATTAACATAAAAAAAAAATTAAGATCTTGGCAAGTGGTCCCATCACTTCTTGGCAAATAGAGGGAGAAGAAATGGAAGCAGTATCACATTTTATATTCTTGGGCTCAAAGATCACCACAGATGGTAACTGCAGCCATGAAAATAAAAGATGCTTGCTTCTTGGAAGGGAAGCTATGGCAAATCTGGACAGCATACTAATGAAGGGACTTCACCTGCTGACAAAGGTCCCTATGGTCAAAGCTGTGGTTTTTCCAGTAGCAGTATATGGCTGTGAGAGTTGGACAATGAGGAAAGCTGAGCACCACAGAATTGATGCTTTTGAATTCTGGTGCTGGAGAAGACTTTTGAGAGTCCCTTGTATCCAAGGTGATCAAATCAGTCAATACTTAAACAAATTAATTCAGGCTGTTCACTGAAAGGTCAAATACTGAAGCTGAAGCTTAGATATTTTGGCCATATAACGAGAAGATGGGGACTTATTGGAAAAGATCCTTACTATGGGAAATATTGAAGACAAAAGGAAAAGGGGATGGCGGAGGATGAGATGGTTAGATAGTGTCATGGAAACAATGAACATGAGCTTGGACAGATTTCAGGAGATAGGGGAGGACAGAAGGGCCTGGCATGCTATGGTCCATGGGATCACATGATGAAACAACTGAATAACAACAACAAATTTCTCCCGTGTGCAATGACCTACCTAATAATATAGGTGTCTGTTAGCATGTAAATTGAGCAAATGTTCATGTAAATTATGATTTTCATCTGTGACTTTCTGATATCTCTCAATAGAATCTATCCTGAAAGAGCAGACATTTTAGAATTTAAAAGGGAACCAGGATTCTCATTCGAAGAAAAACAACTACTCTGACATGCTTTATGATCCACATGAGCATCAGACCCTTAGAGGTTATGTATTCACTTTTTTATTAAAGAGAAAAAATTGATGACAGAACAAATCAAATGTTGTACATTGGAAGCCAAGAACAACAGCACAAGCCTTCTAACATTAATGGAGAGTTTGCTTACTTTGTTTTCTTTAGGAAAACAACAAATCAGGTAATATTTCTATAGAAAGCCATTTGTAGCGTATTCTGAAATTGTATGCATAATCTTTATTGAAACCTGCTTGTATTGGAAATGAGGACATTTCAGCATAAATACATCTGAAAATTATGATAAATTGGTTTCAAATACAGTACCAGTATGTTATAAATGTTTTTGTGCAATAACTCAGATAAATGTCAATCATGTTTTACCAATTTCCTAAGTTCAACCCAATAATCCCATATTTATTATATAAAAGTAATTCATATTACCATATAATGGCAAGAAAAATAAATGTCACTAGTTCTAGTTTTTCAGTTTCCAGAGTGACTTTATTTAGTATAATATGGGAAGTATTTACCTTTAGAAGTATATAATTTTGACATGAACTCTAGTCGCACATTGTTTTTCTCTAAAATATCAATATAGCAGAAATTGACTCTAAGTGTTAAAGATAACAACTTTAAAAGATAACAAAGGATTCCTAGGATCCAAGTCTAGGTATATGTTAGCTGTTGAGCTGTGTATGAATTTCACTGAACAATAATGAATGTAAATTCCTTTTTGTTTCAAAATCTTCCATATCAACTAATCACTAGATGAAAGCAAAGGGGAGAAGACTGATTTTTCTTCTGCTGGACATCTCACTTTTAATAAAGCCATCATAAGACCATACACAAATCAGGTCAGTTAGAAAGAGATTCTGCTCAGGGAAGACAAAAGAAAAACCACATGTGACCTACTGAGAGGGGGGACGCACATACGAGGTCAACTGTCTGTTGCCTGGTTCTCACTAATCCCCTGTCATTTGCCTTGATGCTGATTTCCTCCAGCAAATTAAAACCAAACATCTTACCTCTCACTGAAGAATGCACTGAACTCATCAAGCCCTTTTTCAGTCCTTTGGCTCTGGAGGCTGTAGAAGAGTCACGTGGAAACATGATTGCTTGTAACTGGAAGTCATTGGCAGAAGCTGTGGAAGCATAAAACAGTAGGAAAAGAGACTAGAGAGTGCTCCTAGCTTTGTACAAGCATCATTCCCTTAATCTCATCTCCCTTGACCTGATTTTCCACATTTTGGGAGGATGAGGCCTTAACTTTCCTGTTCATGTTCAATACCCATGTGAACTCATAATTTGGGCCATTCAGAAGAGTGGCTCTGGCCTTCAGAGTGATGCCTGATGAGGGATGTAGAGCAAATGTAATAGGCCATCTGTCTCAGGAGGTGCTATTGGTAAACCACATGAATCATCTGGTGTGGAGTGAGGCTCTCCCAAGAAAGTCCAACTAAGCCAAGGAAAGGGAGGCAACTGGGCCTTAAAATGTTCACTCTAGGGCCATACTTTGTCCTCATAAAGGCTACTCAGCTCAGCAGTGTTAGCATCAGCAGGGTTCCTTGATATACTGTGCTAGATAACTTCTCCCCCTTTACAAAGGAGGAAAACCTGCCCGGAAGAATAAAATCTTGGAGACGTGTTCTTTGCCTCTGCGTCCTCCTACTTACTATTAGGTGATGTTAGAGAATCAAAGCAGTGGGTGAGAAGCATCAATGTCATTGATTTTGATCTCTTCAGTCTTCTCTTCATTAACATTAATTTAGTTAAATGTACAAATATTGTTGTATGTTTCTCATTTTGTAAATTTCCACAGATATATTACTTGCCTATTAGCGTAGAAATGCATACATGGATTATGCTAAATTTTGAAGGGGCTTCAGACATCTAGTCCAAACCATACCTGATTAGGAATCCCTTCTATGACATCTCTGACAGGTGGTCATCCGAAGGCCCCTTGGAGACCTCCTGTAACAGGTAATCCGGTGCCTCTCTGGGCAATTTATTTATTTCCTTTTTGGATAGCTTTAACTATAATTTTTTTTTCCTTACATTGAGCTAAAGTCTATTTCTGTGCAACTTCTACCCACTGCTTCTGGTTCTGCCTTTCAGACCTAAGAAGAATAAATCTCATCCTTCTTTAACATCACAGATTTTCAGACACTTGAAAATAGCTATCACAGAACTGCTAAGTTTTGTCTTCTGACTAAACATCCTCAGTTCCTTCAACTAACTGATCCTCCTACACTCTTATTTCCAATATTCTGGTCTCCCTGTTCTGGAGTGTATCACTAACAATAAAGTTATTTCAGACCATAAGTGAATACAGGGGGATTGGCAGACCATGAATGTTGCTTAGCTATAAGATTTTAGTGTTTTGCTGTTTGTTGCTTAAAAAAAAGCATTAAATTCCCATCACCACTGTGCCAAAGAAAAGAGCATTTCCCAGTTACTTTTCTCAATGTATGACAATAAAAAAAATACATCCCATAAAGTGAATGGAGCATTTTTAGGACCACCTGAGAATGTATACCCCTAAGAAAAACTTATTTAAAGTCTTGACAGGCTGACCTTAGCAGTTTGAGAGACATATCCATACAACGCTAGAGGGTACACTATGAATTACCATGACATATAAACTTCACACTGTCTCATAACCAAAATTCAGTTGGATGAGTCAGACTTGAGATGGCCATAACCCATTATTTAAACAAACCCACAAGGTCAGAGGAAGTGACTGGGGTAGGTTCAAGTCACAAGCAATAGGAGTCCAGCAAGGAAAGCATTTGACATCAGGATCTTCAGGTAACAATACTAATAATTGTTTCTGTGGCTCTATGTAATATGTAATAAGAAATAACAAGCTCACATTTACGTAGTTTCACACAGTGAAAGTTTATAAAGCACCTTTCCCATGAAAATTCTGTTAAGCAGCACTGGTATTAATTACTATCTTCATTTCAGAAATGAGAAATCTAGGCTTTAAGAATTCAAGTGACCTGCTCATGATCAAACAGCTACTAGGTGAGAGCCTGGTTCCTAGTTTGGTACTCCTTCCATTCTAGGATGTAAGGCTCAGGAAAGAACTCCATTCCTTTAAAGGACTGGGGCCATGGGGAAGGAGCCAAGACAGGACCCCAATCTCAAAGGAACTGGGGAGTATTAGACAGGGAGCCAGGCATGACATTAGAGGAGGTACAGTACATGTAGTCAAGTACCAGAGCTCAAGTAGAAGGAACCATTAGCAAGACTAACTTTGAACTAGACTGTTGAGCTTCCTAGAGATAATGACAAGGGACAGAATGGGTCCCAGACTCTGAAGTAGGGATGAATTTGCATATGAGGATTAAGTGCCCCTCACTTCCAAGGTCAGAGGACATGAGAGCAGGGCACCAAGCAAATCATTACACTTAGAGGACAAACAGGGCTTCTACCTTGGAAACATTTTACAGGTACTAGAGGCAACATGACAGCAGAATTCAGTCCAATCAATCTAGTCATTAAAAAAACAAGGAAACAGACATCCAGAAAATTTTAATGTCTAAGACCATACAATAGAAGAACCTGAAATGAAATCCAGGTCTCTTGCAGCACAATACAGTAGGAAGTATACTGAATTTTGGGTGAGAGGAATTGGGGTCTGCTTATTGCCTGAATCACCTTAGGTAAATCACTTGGCTTTTCTGGGTGTCACTTTTCTCACCTGTAAGATCAGGAGGTTATGAAATGCAAAATGGATGATTTTGATTACATCAAATTGAAAAGTTTTTGCACAAAGCCAATGCAAAATTAGAAGGGAAGCAAAAAGCAAAAAGCTAGGAAACAATTTTTACAACAGTGTCTCTGATAAGGCCTCATTTCTAAAATATATAGAGAACTGAGTCAACTTTATAAGAATACAAGTCATTCCCCAATTGATAAATGGCCAAAGGATATGGACAGGCAGTTTTCAGATGAAGAAATTAAAGCTATCTATAGTCATATGAAAAAATGCTCTAAATCGCTACTGATTAGAGAAATGCAAATCAAAACAACTCTGAGGTATCACATCACACCTCAGATTGGCTAACATGACAAAAGAGAAAAATGAGAAATGTTGGAGAAGATGCGGAAAAACTGGAACACTAATGCATTGTTGGTGGAATTGTGAACTGATCCAACCATTCTGGAGAGCAATTTGGAACTTTGCCCAAAGGGCTATAAAACTATGCATACCCTTTGACCCAGCAATGCCACTTCTAGGTCTGTACCCTAAAGAGATCATAAAAGTGGGAAAAGGACCCATGTGTACAAAAATGTTTATAGCAGCTCTTTTTGTGGTGGCCAAGAATTGGAAATTGAGGAGATGCCCATGAATTGGGGAATGGCTGAACAAGTTGTGGTATATGAATGTAATGGAATACTATTGTCTTATAAGAAATAATGGGCAGGTGGACTTCAGAAAAACTTGGAAATACTTACATGAACTGATGCTGAATGAAGTGAGCAGAACCAGGAGAACATTGTACACAGTAACAGCCACTTTGTGCAATGACTAACTTTTATAGACTCGGCTCTTCTCAACAATGCAAGGATCTAAGACAACTCCAAAAGATTCATGATGGATAATGCTATCCATGTCCAGCGAAAGAACTTTGGAATCTGAATGCAGATTGAAGCATGCTACTTAATCTATTTTTTCTTTTGTTGGTTTGTTTTGTTTCTTCTTTCTCGTGGTTCCTCCCATTGGTCCCAATATTTCTTTATAACATGACTGATGTGAAAATACATTTAATATGAATGTGTATGTAGAGCCTATATCAGATTGTGTGCTGTCTTGGGGAAGGAAGGGGAGAAAATTGAAAAGACAAAATCTTATGGAAGTGAACACTGAAAACTAAAAATAAATTAATTAATTAAATTTAAGCAAAATCAGGAGATTAGACTAAATGATCTCTAAAGCCCCTTCTGGTTCTTAGTCCTATAATAATGCTATGACTAAATTTAGTGAAATTTATTAATGATAGCTTATATTTATTTTAGTGCCTTAAGGTTTACAAAGCACTTTTACATGTCATTTGACTTGCTCACAACAACCCTATAAGGTAAATGCTATTGTTATCCCATTTTTACAGATGAAGCAACTGAAGTTGAGGAAGGTTGTCACTTGCCTAGGGTCACAGATCTAATAAGCGACTGTGGTAGGATTAGAACTCAGATCTTCCTGAGTCCAAGCCCAGCCCTCTATCTGCCATATCATATGGTTGCCATTCATATCAGCATGTGAGATCGCATAGAGAATCCAGAGCTAAAAGCCAGATATGGATTTAAATTCCGAATCTCTTGGCAAACCTTTTAAGGCTTATGAATTTTTAAAACTGCTAATTAAGTCGTCCTTCACAAGAGAATATAGAATATTTGGTTTTTCCTTTCGTCAGTAGATCACCCATCATTTGTTGAAATATAAGATTGGTTGTCCTCACATCCTCTTCCTTGGGTAGACTTTCTGCTATCTTTGCAGTCTAAGAAGATTCTTTTTTGGTAAGGGTAATTTAGCAGTACCGTCTTTGGGAAGTCATAGATCTGATTACATGATTCTCCCATTAGTTTCTCCTTTACCTGACTTTCAAGGCTGCCTGTGGAGTTTAGTGAAACAGGTGCTGGACTTGATTATCAGAAGGCCTGGATTTACTTTCCACTTCTTTAATTGTGTGACTTTCAGCATGTCATTTTTATCCCTCTGAGTCTCAGTTTTTTCATCTATAAAATGGAACTCCAAGTATTTATACTACCACTTCCCTGGGTTGTGATAAATATACCATTGTGTGCAAAATACTCTCTAAACTATCAAGCTTTGTATAAATGAAAGCCATTATGATTTTCCAAGCTTCTGTCCCACTCCCACCTAACACGATTCCTTTGTTCTAGACAGGTCAGTCTCTTCACTGTCCTGAAAATAAAACGTGCTCAGTCCCAACCCTGGGCCTTTGTTCCCCTCTCACCTGAAATACCCTCATTCCCCCTCTAAATTCTGTTTAGCAAGACTTACATGAACTGATGCAGAGTGAAGTGGGCAGAACCAGGAGAACATTGTAAACATTAACAACAATATTGTAGGATGATCAATGTGAATGACCCAGCTCTTCTCAGCACTGCAGTGATCCAAGATAATCCCCAAAGACTCGTAATGAAAAATGCTATCCACCTCCAAAGAGAGAACTGATGACGTCTGAATATAGACCTAAGCAAACTATTTTTCACTTTCCTTCTTTCTTTTTTGGTTTGAGGTTTTTTTTCCCCACAAAATAACTAATATGGAAATATGTTTTATGTGATTGCTTATGTATAACCTATATCAGATTGCTTACCATCTCAGGGAGAGGGGAGAGGAGACAAGGAGGGAGAGAATTTGGAACTCAAAATTTTTTTTTAAAATGAATTTTAAAAATTGTTTTTACATGCAATTTGGGAAAAATAAAATATAAAAATAATTTTTTCATCCTTCTAAGTCCAGCTCAAGTTCCACTTTCTCTATCATACCTTTCCTCCTGCCCCTCAAACTCCTTTTGCATATACTGTTAGTTCTACCTAGTCTTAGGATTTATTTGGTCTCTTGTTATTTTATAAGTGTTTTGTATTAAAGACCTGAAGGGCAAGGACATTTTCTCATATTTCTGTATCAGCCAGAGCTCTTACTGGGCAGAAAATATTTATTGAGCACTCAGAAGGTTAAGGGATTGGTGATGTCTTTTCCACTTTTTCTGCAAAGTTTAATACTTGAAAATATGCTTCTTGAGAAGCTGAGAACTTTTAAAAATGAAAATTCTATGGAAGAATTTGCTTAGGAAATCATAGAATTTAGAGTTACAAAGCCCCTTGAAGATCTTTTGGGGCCTTTAGAATTTCAAGATTCCTCAGAAAGTATCAGAAAAAAATAAAATCAATACTTGCCAGTTTCCCAGCAACATAGGAGCTGCTTAAGTTAAGTGGTGTGTTTCCCTCAAGGAGATGGGGAAAAAAATGAAGCAAGTGACAGATGGGATCTCCTTAGCAGTTTATGGACACTTGCTTTCTCACCATTGCCTTTTGTTGTATTCCTTTGTAGACCAGAATCTCATGAACAATTAACCCAGGAGTCTATCCTTATAGATACACTTCTCCTGAAGGCCTTAGCACGTGATGGAGTTTTAGATACCGCTGATAATTGACAGATATTCCTCGGGGAATTAACATGATTACTGCATTAATCCATTCAGGGCCATCCCAGACATCCCCACAGCGTAGCCTCCAATCCTTGCAGGGGCTTCTTGGGCAGTAATCACACCTTTGTCAATACTGGCCTTCTCAGAGTCAGCTCTTTCACTTACTGTTAGTCCCTTACTGTAACTTTGGGCATGTCACTTAACTCTGAGCATCCATTTCCTTATCTGTAAAATGAAGTTTAATATTAGCTATGAAACACTATACAAATATAATGTACTGTTACTATATATATATATTTATGATGCTTGAGGGTTAATACCAGGGCACCATCAATCTTCTATAGACAAGGTATAATTTCATCTTGTTTAGTGTTTGCATGTCGTACTAGATTCAGAGCAGGATAGATATTTTAAAAATAGTTAACTGTGTTAGTCAACGAAGCAGTTTTTATTTATTTATTTTTGCTTTTTGGGGAGGCGATCAGGGTTAAGTGACTTGCCCAGGGTCATACAACTAGTAAGTGTTAAGTGTCTGAGGTCAGATTGTAACTTGGGTCCTCCTGACTCCAAGGCCGGAGCTGTATGCACTGCGCCACCTACCTGCCCCAGCAATTATTTATTCAGTACCATATCTAGCAATTTGGGGCAGCTAGGTGGAAGTGGACAGAGCACTGGAGTCAGGAAGGCCTGAGTTCAAATACAGCCTCAGACATTTACTACTGTGTTTCCCTGGACAAGTCACTTAACCCTGTTTGCCTCTGTTTTCTCATCTATAAAATGAGGTGGAGAAGGAAATGGCAAACCACTCTAGTATCTTTGCCAACAACACCCCAAATAGAGTAGGGCACAACTGAAACAACTGAACAACAACAACGAATAACTAGCAGTGTAGTTGTCCAGGACAATTCAATTGAGGTGGGCTACCTGAGGATACTGCTTGGTGGGGGTGGGGGTGGGGGGGTGGAGGGTGGAAACAGAGATCCTAGGACTTGGGCTCCCATAGACAATTCCCAGGGAAACCTTGAAGCTGTTGCCACAGAAGCCATCAGCAGGACAGGTAGAGTTGCAGTGGGGGAGGGAGCATCTGGTCACATCCTATTTTAATAAATTACTATTGCTTACTAGGTTCTCTACTCAGTTATTTATATACTGCTTAAGGAGTACAAGTCCTGTCAGTATCCTGTCCCAGCACCCTGGGCCAAATCTCTAGTTACCTCATCTCAGTTATGCTCTACATGTGATGCCTAACAATGAAGATTCTCTTATGTGAAACCCCATGAATGGGTAATTTGGTAGAGTGGTATGAGTGCTATTTTTGGCATCCAAAGACCTGGATTGCATCATGGCTCTGACAGTGTGACCATATACAAGCAACATGACTTCTCCGAGTTTTAGTTTTCTCATCTATAAAATGGAGGAAAAGGTACTTCTATTTGATTCATAGGTTGTTATAGGGAAAGTACTTTATGCAATCTTAAGGCATTATATAAATGTCAACTATTTTTGCTGTTGTGTGGACTTTGAGGGGAAAGACAATTCTGTATTATGCTTTTTCATAGTTGTTTTTTTAAAAATATGTTGTTCCAGTCAAGGGTTATGTAAGTTTCAAGTAAGCCTTATCACCTCAAAAATATTCATGACCAGCAAGGGGACAACAAAACATGGAACAGATTTATTAGTGTTTCTATAACAATATCATCAGTGATATCAAAACAAACGTTTTGTCTCAGTACTCCAAGTGCTATAAAAAGAGTAGAAAGATCACTTAAGAAGAAGAAATTGAGAAAGTAGATGGACCAGAAAAAGTAGATATAGAAGAAGAAGCCCTGGATTTGGAGTTAGGGGACACAAGTATAAATCCTATCTTTGCCTGTGTGAACTTGGGCAAGTCACTTAATTTGTGTACGGGGGTGGGGGGTTGCACAGGGGCTTAGTTTCTTCATCTGTAAAATGAGAGGGTTGGGTTCAGTTACCTCTACAATCCCTTCTAGCCCTAAATCTATGATCATAGTAACTATTCATGCAAATATTGGCAAAGATTAAAAAGATGGGAGTCAATTAGTATTGGAGAAGACAGGCATTGTTAGTGGAGCTGTGAAGTGCTCTAACTGTTCTGGATTTTAATTTGGAATTATGCAGGAAAAGTGACCAAGTTGTTCATACCCTTTGACCCAATAATACTAGTATTTGTACATATATATACATATACACATATGTGTATACACACATGTACACACACATTCATGCAGTCAAAGACAAAAAATAAAAGTCCAATATATGCCAAAACAGTCACACTAGTACTCTGTGTTAGCAAAGAACTGGGAAACAAGAGGGTACCCATAAATTGGGGAAGAGAAAAGATTATGATATACAAATTTAATATTGTACAGTAAGAAGCAATGACTATGAGAAATTCAGATAAATGTAGGGAAATCTGTATGAATTGATGCCAAATGAAATAATCAGAAGAGAACAATACAACCCAGTAACTTGTGTTCAGCCATTTCAGTTCTGCCCAACTTTTTGTGATCTTATTTGGGTTTTTCTTGGCAAAGATGCTAGAGTTGTTTGCCATTTCCTTCTCCAGTTCATTTTACATATGAGGAAACTGAGGCATACAGGGTTAAGTGACCTGCCCAGGGTGATACAGCTAGTGTCTTAGGCTGGTTTTGAGCTCAGGTCTTCCTGACTCCAAGACAGGCACTCTATCCACTGTGCCACCTAGCTGCTCTTCTCAGAAACTACAATAATCAAAATGAAAAGATCACTAAAGGCAGTTGAATTCTGAATAATGGAAAAACCAGTAAAAACCCTGGAGAAGAGAAGAAAGAATAAATGAATGAAGCCTTTATTAAGAACTTACAATATGGACAGCACTGTGCTGAGTGCTGGGGATACAAATGGGAAGAAAGACAGGCCCTGCTCTCAAGGAACTTGCAATCTAATAGGGAAAAGCACATATATGGAAGTTTCAGCTGTGAGTCTGAGGGAAAGGTCTCATGGTCCTTGGAGGGAAGCAGCAATTGTCTCAAAATAAATACACCGCGGTTGAAAAGCATTGGGCTTCCTATGAATGTTTTTGTATATGTTGGACCTTTGTTTCTGACTTAGTAGGATCAAGTGTTTTGTTTGTTTGTTTTTGTGATCAGTAAACACAATGGGATCTTCCATATTAGCTACCTTTCAATCAACTGTGTGACTGTAAAGATATGGTATACTGTAGAAAATTCTCCTAGTTGTCTTCCACTTGTCTGCTGTGGGGGAGGAGGAGGAGATATGTCTCATGATTTCTTCACGGCCTTCACTGTGAATTACGTGGCATAGTGGATGAGGTACCAGATTTGAGTCAGGAAGTCCTGAGTTTGAATCTTGCCTTAGATACTTACTAGTTGTGTGATACTGGGCAAGTCACTTAATCTTCCTTCCTTCCTTCCTTTCTTAGCAATTGGGGTTAAGTTACTTGACCAGGGTAACACAGCTAGTAAGTGTCAAGTGTTTGGTCTGAGGCTGGATTTGAACTCAGGTCCTCCTGACTTCAGGGCCAGTGCTCTATCCACTGTGCCACCTCGCTGCCCCAAGTCACTTAACCTTTCAACTTCAGTTTCTTCATCTGTAAAATAGGGATAATAACAATCCCTATATCACAGAGTTGTTATAAGGATCAAAGACATATATGTAATCTGCTTTGCAAACCTAAATGTGCTACATAAATGCTAGTTACTATTGTTTATTATTTTTTCTACTACTCAGAGTTGGCAGCCTTAAAACATCTCCTCCTCCAAAAAGGAATTGCTCACGTATATTTTAAAAGTAATACAAAATTATTTAATTAATGGAATGATAGTGATCAGGTTAGCTAAGTATCATTGTGGAAAGAATGCCAGGCCTGAAGTCAGGAAGATCTGAGTTCAAATCTAGCCTCAGACACTTACTGGCTGTGGGACCGTGGGCAAGTCACTTAACCCTATTCCCTTCAGTTTCCTCATCTGTAAAATGAGCTGAATGTGGAAATGGCAAACCACTCCAGGACTTTTGCCCAGAAGACCCCAAATGGGGTCATGAAGAGTTGTACAGGACTGCAACTATGATAGTGATAATTCTCTTCAGTGATCCCTCTGGTTATTGATATTAAGAGAGGCATAAAACGAGGGACGCATGCATACCAAAGATGCTCACTTCGTCATAGAGGATGTCCTGCATGTTGTCCAAATGAAGAAGTACTCTACAGACTGTGAAATCCTCTAGATGTTTCTGTTTTCAGATGACATTATTCCGATTGCATGAAGCCAAAGAACACGCAATATCCACAAGAAGATCTATGATTATTCAAAAGAGATTAATGACAATCCACAGGGGGAAAATTAAGTGGATGAAAAATTCCTGTTTTTCAGACAGTGATATTTAACTCAGTTTTCAAGCATGGTGCATCTACATAAGAGTCTCCTCATTAACGGATAGAATGATTCCTTAATACAACATGCCTGTGTGGAGTTGATTAGAGAGGCTGAGAGAAAAGAAACTTTCTTCTTGCTTCTAACTTTGAAAGAGGACACACTTGGTTCCAGGCTCTCTTCAGTGAGAGAGAGAGAGAAGAGACTTTGAGAAGCAGCAGGCATGTGTAGGAGTTGTCATCTTGACATGTTGCTGATTTCCAGCTTGCCTCACTAGACACCCCAGCGAATTTCCTGTCGGGTAAGACTGGTACTCTCTATCTCTCCCAGTTGAACTGAGATATCTTGCTTCCAGTGGTCTCTTTCTGTATCGTCTAGTATATTCTAATCTGTATAACTTCTTTGATCTCTTTTGCTATCTGCGTGGTAAATGGATGTATTTGCTATTTACTCTTTGCAAAGTGGCTCAGTGGATAAAGTGCTGGGCCTGGAGTCAGGAAGACCTGATTTTAAATTTGGCCTCAGACATTTATTAGCTATGTGACCCTAGGCAAGTCACTTAATCTTCATTTGCCCTAATCCACTGGAGAAGCAGTATCCAGTATCCACTCCAGTATCTTTGCCAAGAAAACCCCATGGACAGTATGGTCTGCAGGGTCATGAAGAGTCAGACATGACTGAACAACAAATTTGCAACGATCTTTTGCATAACGTTAACATTTGATGGTAAGGGAGTCAAACCTTTTGGATATAAGCTTGGTATACTTCTTTACCTATGAGCCAAAGTATTTCTGCCTAGCCTAACTGTACTAAGGGGGACGGATAGATATAATTCTAATATAATACCCCTTTTCTGAAGAGACCAGAGGAGCCACCTTCCTGGCCCCAACCTCTTGTTCTCTTCCAAGCAGAAATCCAAGTCTACCTTAGAGAGGAAAGGGCAAGATGCCAGAGATATCTTTTACACCTTACTTCCAAGTCTACATGTAGACAAGCTTATGTAAATACGTACAACCTTAATGTGCACCACATATACCCTACAGGTATAAAGTTGAATGGCCAGTTTATTGACTTATATGAGTAGCTTTCTCCCGCATTGCAAATAGACAATGCAATTGTTCAAAACCCAATAGGAGGAAGAGAGTGGGAGTGAATTGCAGTGTGTCTACCTCCAGCTGCTTCCTAACACAAAAATGCAACTTTTTAAACACCAATCCAATCCAAGTATTTAGTAAGTACTTATATGTAAGGCATCACACAAGGCTTTATGCATACCAAGACAAAAAGAAAAAGAGAAGGACTTTTAAAAAGATGGATAATTTTTTATGGACTATCTGTCTATGGAAGAGAACAGGGACAAGAATTTCAAAGGCTGGAGCACAGAAGGATAACAACCTGCATCAATGGATACAAGGTCAATAAGATCACGGACCCAGAAGTATCCAAATGTACTTTAGTCAATGTGCCAAAGTTACTTTCTTATTTTACCTCCCCAGAGCCTGGGACTCTTAAGGTCTACCAAGAGAACATCAGAAATGTTTAAAACAAGTGTTGTTATTATGACTCTTTGGTTTTGACCCTAAGGCACACATCATTTCCTTATTTTCCTTAACTTTATGACTGCAAATATTTATCTCAAAAATATTTTTAAAAAGTCAGTAGATCCAACTGGTATTCATCTAGGCTGAAGTCAGTAGAGTATAATGTTACTTGATTTTTAACACAAGTAAATCATCTAAATCTTGACTGAGTGAGGTGACCATTGGATCATGATTACTATTGGATTGCTGAGACTTACCCAAGCTGTGTCTGCTGAGTTTTTGTATGAATGATATCTGGAGTAGGATTTTTGGCTGACTTTGATTCTCTTTCCTTATTTTAAAAAGTCTTCTGCATTGTCTGAAACGGGTTTCTGTCTAGCACCTAGCTAGTAGGGTTAATTTTGGGGAGTAGTTAATTCGTTTTGAAGTTCAGCATTCTGATCCACTGTTCTATGAGTGTTTTGGAGCCAGCAGAGATACTTAAAAGATGCAAGAGAAGAACCATGTTGGGAATGGACATTATTTGCTCTGAGATTTTGCTGTTAGCTTATTTTGCATATTGGTAACACTGTGGATTCCTGGAAATGAGGTTTTTTGCATTTCTCAATCTGCTCATACCTCTGTTCTACCTCTAAATCTTACCCCTGAGTAGAATTCTAGGGATTACAATACTGGTGCTATTAGGCTGTGTTACTGCTGGGCTTTTTCCTCCAATCTTGGTTATGATATCTTGTCTTTTGTGGCAAAACTATTTGTACTTTTTATACACATTTTAGGGTGCAAGGAATTTCAGTTTTGTTTCTTGTTCCTTTGTGTTTTCTATGCATCAGAGACATTTTGCAGTTAAGATTACCTTTGGGGACATGACTCCTGTTTCAGGGAATAGATGTGACAAAAAGGCAGTTTGCCACACAAATTGCCAAAAAGAATGAGAGAGGACTAAGTATCCTGGTTCCAGCAAGTAAGGAGGGCAAGGGGAATTTTGCAATGATCCACAGAGAGTACATTAGGATTGTTTTTCTGCCAGTGACAAGTATACAAGATGTGTGCCCAATCATTGTCCTGGGACTTCATTGCCACCCACCGATGACATCTTTTCTCTGGCTTTCACAATGGGTTCATACATAAAACGTAAAAGTCCTTACCGTCACTCGAGGATCTCTGGGGCCTTTGTTCTAGCATTGAAGATGCCTCCATTTACAAACCCATTAACACCATATTTGAAGATGATAGACTGAGTCATGCTTGTCGTATACCTTGGTCTTAAAGGGAAGAGCAGAGAAAGAGAAAATAGAGAGAATCAGAGTTGAGATATACAGTTAGGAGAGGCTACCAGAGACACACATAGACCAAGACTTGATTCCCTGGAGAGGGGAAGGCTGTGTATATGTGAGGTCACTCCAGGGAGCCATGAGGTCCTAGGACAGGTGGGAACGACATGGCCTCAGGGCGAGCCATGGCTGGAAGCAGTAGGGGAATGAGGAGGAGCTATTCAGCCAAGCTTGAAGCTGAAATACTTAATAAAGCCTGTTTGTTGGTTGATTGATTAAAGGCAAGTGAGCCAAGCAAACAGCAAAAGAATAGCTGTGGAAGAGCGATGGAGGAGTTCGTAAACTAGAGGTATTTCAGAATAACCCTGAGTTCTTGGCTCAAGCCTCCCAGAGAGAAGAGGCGGAGTTGGAGTTGTTAGGCAACACCACGTTCCTGGACCAAGTGGAAGTGTTAGGGAATCAGTCATGAGCCAGCACTGAGGAGCAGCAAGGGACAGGGTCATGTGGAGGAGCCAACCCAGAAATGCCCTCATTAATACCAGGAGTCACGTGGACTCTGCAGATCTGAGGGGGAAGGGGTCCACTCTGTAATGACCTCAACTTTGTTCCCTATTCAGGTGCAGACTGGGAGACTGTAAGTACTGTAAGTCTGCAGGATTGTAGAGGTCCCTGGGAACGTGGGGCTTGTATGTGAGTCTTTTCTGTTTTATACCTTTTGTCTGGTTAAATAAAGCCTGCCCTGTATTCAATGTATTGTTAGCCTGGGTGCTTGTATGGCAGCTGACGTAGACATGTGCTGCATTATAATTTTCTCAGGAGAAACTCTAGGTAGAAGCACAAGACACGCTCTCTCTCTCTCTCTCTCTCTCTGTTCATATATACATACATATAAAATATATATGTGTATATATATATACCTGTGTATATATGCTTGTATATATACTTTGGGTATATGTCTGTGTATGTGTTTATATGTATACGTATACATATATGCACACATATATACATATTTTCCCTACATGTACATATGTATTTTTTTTCCTCTTGAGAAAAAGAGACTGACCCAAGATTGAATTTTGTTTGCATAAACCTGAAACTGTGGTTTGGAGCCCTAGAATACACAAATAACAGTTATGTATGCAGAAAGCACATGTTGGTCTCTTAGGAGAAGGCAAAAGGACTACAGGAATGCTTCTTTATTAACCAGTTATCAGGGAAAATGAAGAATTTCTAAAAGAATGTAAGAAGCGCTTAAAAAAAAAAAAAATCTGAAGCACCAAAGTGGATACCTATCTGTGTCAGAAGATTAGCATGTGGCACAGAGAAAGAAGGAAAGGACCCTTGGAGCTATGTGATAGCTATAAGGCTCCACAGTGCCATAAGGAGGGAAGACATCCAATAATGGTTAGAGGAAGAAGAAATGAGTGGTTATAGTGGTATCTCCTTCCTGAAGGAATGTAGTCAATTATGTGTTGATCCAACATAAATAACAAAAAAGTCTACTATCTTTCTGGTTCATATTCCCACGACATGAGAGAGAATCTCTTGAGACTTGTAAAACCTTAAGCTAATTACCCATTTTTAATGATTAATTTTTTACTTGACCTATGGTTTTATTGATATAGGCAGATCCTGTAAGAAAGTTCTTCTAACAATGCAAATGGGCATCTTCTCTGCAAATTATGGTGTTAGAGAGTTCCCTGGGAGCAGGGAGAGGTTAAGTGATTTGCCCGGGGACACACAGATAGTATATATCAGTCAGGACTTGAACCCAGGCCTTCCTGACTCTAAGGCTAGTTCTGTCCACTATGCAATGCTGCTTCTCAATGATTATGTGGATGCTGAAAGATACCATGAGGAGGAAACTAGAAAGTATTGCTTGGTTTATGAAGTCTTGGACAGAAACAGAAGACCTTCAGACATCACAGGCTTCAGAGCTGAAAGCAACCTGACTAAGCCTCTCATTTTATAGATGGGGAGAGGAAGAGAATTGGCTTGCGCAAAGTCACAAGGCAATATGTAGCAGATCTGGGATTCAAATACTTTACACTACATAGTACTGCCCCCACCTTTGTAGTGATAACCTGTGCTGTGTTTAAGTAAACAATTTGCAAAATAATGAAATTGGGTTTTGTGATGCCAGGTGAAGAGAATATTTTATTAATGTGTACTGTCAGGCTGCTTTTATTTCTGGTGAACTTGTGAAGTGGTTCACTATGCTGGAAATCAATTTGGAATTATGCAAGAAAAGTTATTAAATATAATTTTAAACCCAGAGTTCTCATCTACTAGGAGTATATATCCCAAGATGTTATTGACAGCAAGAAAAAAAGTATAAAAATGATCATAGCAACATGATTTCTGATAACAAAAAACTGGAAATAAAATGTGTGCTGGAAAATGGCTGAACACATTGTGGTATAAGAATACAATGGACTATTGCTACGCTATAAGTATAATCAACACCTTCTCTTAGACATGGGTCCCCTGAAAGTTACTTCAGATTCAAAGCATTCCTTGAGTCAGTATCTATTCAAAACTATAGCTTACAAGTGTCCACTGATTTTTGTTTTTTACCAGACCGACCAGAGGACACGTTAATTTAAAGCATTTAATAAAACAGCATAGCAAGATATAACAAGGAAAATCTCTCCCCATCCACATACAGAGTTTCACACTTCTTTCCCCACTTTCCATTCCCCCCTCCCCCCCAGCTGTAATCCCTATATTGTAGGAAGGAAAAGGAATATTCATGCCTAGAACATACAACACCTCGGTACATTTTTGAGATACAGCATAATATGCATTGGGAGCATTTATTGCCAGGGCAATGAATATTCGCCCTTGCAGTACTGTTTTCCAATTGGAATTTCTCTTGGCCTCATATAATCTCTGCTCTGTGGGACTATTCTGTCTTCTATGCTGTCCTTTTCTGGTCTTCTGCTAAGCTATTCTCTGCTCTCTCACCTGCTGGTTCTCTGTTGAGCTATTCTTCATTTTCATTGGCTGATTTTTCACTGAATTGCTGCTGCCATGCAACCTCTTTTTCAAAGAAGTCTTAGCTCCTTTAGACCATCACAAGGGCTATTGTAGTTCTTTTATGAGTCAGATCAGTCCACCCAGCCAGCAAAAGCCCTAAGCTTAAGATGAACTAACTCTTTCTTTTGAGCTGTTCTTTCTTTCTCCTAGATGTCTCTTCTTAACTCATTCTGCTATTTGAGTTAGAGCGAATACATTCCTTCAATTGCACTTATGTTCCTGATTGTTAGCTGGGGTCCATGCCAATCACTCTAAGAAGGTTGCTTAGCAAGAGTAAAGAAGCATCAAATTTGCTTCTCTATAAAAGGAATAGTTGATTTAAAGAATTTAGAGAAATGAAATACGAGGAGACATACAAAATGGTAGAAACTAAAGAAAGCAGATGAAAAATAATATACACAGCTAATTCAGCACTATAATAATAAAGTCAACATGGAAAAGCAATGACTTTGTGGTTAAAATCATAATTCATGTTAGTACCAATGTTAATATCATAGTAAAAGGATATATCCTTTTTTTGTTAATATATTATCTTTAATCTATTTCTTCTCCCTTTTCCTTGAGGAACATACTTTGTAAAGGGATTTGCTTCTGCATTTGTTGGGAAGTTCTCTGTGTCAAAACAAAATGAATCTATAATTTGTTTTAAAATGTGTACAATCTGTTAAAGAATGTTTTCTAATTGTGAATTCAAACCTAGTAAATGACACAAGCATCCTGTTTAACAGACCAGAATGGTTAGAGCCAGTAGGGGAAGAGTAGAGACAGATGGCCAATATCTATTAGCCAAGGACGAGTTTGTCCTTCTAGTTCAGCCAATGAAAGGGGTATTGGAGTTGGGCTTTCGGGGAATATAGCATCAGGGCTAGAGGAGATCTTCAGTCTTAAATGGAGCCTTGTGTTGAGAGCTGAAAACAAGTCTTGAATTGTCTAAATTGATTGTCCCAAGGCCATAGGGTCTGATGTCAATGTAAGGCTATAGGTAGAAAAGGCACCATAATCACAAGGTGAAGACCAACTATTAATATCTGTTTTTGGAAATTTTTGCTTGAGAAGAAAGGATGAGGATGGGGCAAGGGCAAGAAAGAGTAAGGGTTTTCAGGGGGAAGGACTGACTGTTCTGGAGGCAAAGAAAAGGGGCCCAAGAAAAGACGGTAGCTTAGATTCCATTTTAGCAATTTCTTGAGTCTGTCCCTTCTTTTGAATTCACACTGCCACATTTCTATTATGGTCACCAGGACCACCTGCCTGAATTATTATGACAGCCTCCTAATAGATTTTCACCACTTTTGTTTTTATTCCAACTAACTCTCTTCATATCTCAACAAAAATAACAATAACAAAAATAATCTTTCACAAATTGCCTCTAGTAGCTGTGTGACTCTGACAAGTCATTTAACCTTTCAGCTTCAGTTTCTTCATCTATAAAAGGGGAATAACAATATCACCTACCTCCCATGGTGGTTGTGAAACTCAAATGACATAATAATGTAAAGCACTTTATAAACTTTAAAGTGTCATATAAATGTTAGCTAATATTTGAGCAGTGATCTCAGTTCTGCTTAAAAATCTGTAGTAGCTCTCTATTGACAACCATGACAACCATGTAAAGTTTGAATTCCTCCACTAAGTAGCCAAAACCCTCTAGAACTTTAGCACTATCCCACCTTTCCTTCTTCATAGTACTTCTCTTCATCTAGGTTGTTCTCTATATCTAGAATGCCTTTTCTCCTTTTGTTGAATTCCTATCCATCCTTTAAAGCCCAGTTCAACTACCACCTTCCTTGATATTCCTGTACCTTATATAACACTTTAGTTTGTAAAATTCTAAATTATTAGTTGTGCTGTGTGTTATATCTGTGTCACAGTCTTATCCCCTTCTAGACTACAAAATACAGAAAAGGAGGGATCAAGGCTTTTCTAAATTTTGTATCTTTTCCAGCACCTAGCACAATGCTCTCTGCACACAATAGAAGTCCAAAGAGGGAAAAGGGTCTGGTCCTGGAGCTAAGAGGAGGACACAGCTGGGACCATTCACACTAGGACCCGAGAGTTAGGGAAAACAGATTTTGGAAGTCCAAGAAATTGACAACCTCGTTAAACTAAATCCACCAGACTGAGGCAAACAAGGAAGGGTGGGAGAGGAAAGGTCTGCTAAGTTGAAAGTAAAGGCATCAAAAGATAAGAGTAGATTTGAGAAGCAAACAGCTGGTCAAGAAGATTGGTAACTTTAGAATAGGATTTGAATTTGTGGGTCACTTGAATTATGGACTCTTGATCAGGGACATAGCACACCTAACAAAATCCAGTTAAACTGCATTTGCCTGGACTTTTCTGGATCTAATAAGAGGGCTTTAAACTGAAAGGAGAAGAGGAGAGGACAAGACTAAGAAAAAGCCTACATATATGTGCCAAACTTACAGGAAGTAATATCTAAGGGGAAAGACAGCAATAAAACCTATGACCTCAGATGTCTAGACACAAAGGTACTGAGTGTGGGCAATAAACTCATAGATCATACTGTAAGAAAGTAAAGCCATCCATAGGTATCACAGAGAGATGCTATGATAACCTTACCCCAGAATGTGGCGATGGTAAGATAAACATACAAAAGGAACAGAATGGTCAAAGAAATTGGGGTACCACTATATATTAAAGTGAAGAAAACCATGAATTAGAGAGGGAAAGCATGAAAGAGAACATTAGTGAGAGACTCAAGAAAGAGTGACTACCTGTGAAAACCAGTTTGACTGGTTTGGCCCCAACTCCTTCAAGATGCTAGTGTGCCAAGTCTAATAAACCAAGAGACTGGACATTAATCTCCTTTCTTCCTTCAATCTTTTGCTGAAAGGTTGGCACAAACCTTTGTTCCAGGCATGGGGGACAGCCAGAGAAAATGCCTGGAGCAGAGAGATGGAGTGTCATGGCATTGAAGAGTATGTGTCAAGGAATAAGGCGTAAGAAGATTGGAAAGATAGGAAGGGGCTAGGATATGAACTTTGAATGCCAAACAGAACATTTTGTATTTGCTTCTGGAAGCAATAGGAAGCCATTAGAGTTTATTGAGTGTGTGTGGGGGGGGGGTTTAGGGGAAATGACATGATCAGACCTGCATTTTAGGAAAATCACTTTAGTGGCCAAATAGAGGATGAACCGAAGTGGGGAGAGACTTCAGGCAAACAGACACACCATCCTGTGTGCCACCTATGGTAAGCATGGCGGCCACACATCAGGACTGTCCCTATTAGCAGCTGTTTTCTTCCTCTGCTTGTGAATAGCAATAAAGTTTAGTTAAAACTATCCTCTTCATCTGAATTCCCCTATATTGCAGAGGGAAACAAATTCAAAGTTGTGGAAGTAAACTATAAATCATCTGGACAATAAGAGGAAGCTAGTGAAGAGTTTGGAAGCACATCACAAAATTGGCACAGAGGCAAATGGTAGTGAAGAACTTCCACTACCTGGCCGTGTGCAGTTGTCTTTCTGCCAGAAGCAGTGTATTTGATGAATTCTTCATTTGAATTAATGACAGTTTCATTCTTGAAGAAGTAGAGGAAGCAATAAGGAGAACTGCTATTTTGAACTTGATTCTGACTAGCAAGGAAAAACTGTTTTCTAAACAGTTTTGTCTTTGTATCACCAGGGCCCAGAACAGTGTCTGACACCTAATAAAAGCTTATTGATTGATCGTAACATGGGCATTGGGGGAATGACCACTCTGTTAGCATTTATGATAAAGGAAAGGAAAGCCAGGCATGGTCTGACACATGTCCTTAATTTAAGGAGAGCACATTTGCAAGGGCTGAGAAAGGAAAGGTGGGATCCCATGGTTTAAGATTATATGATAGAATTAGATCCAAGAGAGATGAGAAGCCTTCAGGAATTAAATTCTGAAGGACAGAGACACAAATGATTTAAATGAAGACCACTCTTGGGGTTTATATTCTTTTGATTTACGTTCAGTTGAGCTCTCCCTTGGACTTGTAGCAAGAAGGTAAGGAACCAGTGTAGAGAATGACATGTATCCACAGAGAATTCATCTGCTAACATAGACTTTAAGGAACATATTAAAAATCACAAGAAAGAGAGGAGGTTTAATACAAAAGAATGGTATGGTCTAAAGCTCAGAAGGAACTGATGCTGGTGATGAATGCAAAGGACAACAAAAAGTATTAAACTATGTTGGGTATAAAAGTTCAGAGAGGAGATAGGAATGCTTCTCGGGATGAATGGGGTGGTAATAACTGGTGATGGAGAGAAGCCAGAAATAATAAAAGGGGGAAAAGCAATAAGGAGAACTGCTACTCTGTCCCTAATTCTGAGTAACAAGGAGAAACTGTTGGCTAAACTGTTTGTCTTTGTATCACCAGTGACTAGCACAGTTTCTGGCACTTAATAAAAGCTTGTTAATTGATTGTGACATGGGCACTGGGTTAGTAACAACTCCAATTTAGCATTTGTAATGCTAAGATTAAATTCTAATTTTATTTGTTTTTCCCCTAAAATAAACAGGGAAGTATAGGACAAAAAAAATATTAAACAAGTAGTTGAAAGGAGGAACAGCTGTTCTCAATAAAGTCAAGTTACTGGGATTGGACAAAATATATACCAGAGCATTGAAAGAACTGACAGATGTTATTGATGAGCCACTATCAATAATTTTTGAAAAACGAGAAGATAAGACCAATAGCCATTCCCCAATAGATAAATGATCAAAGGATATAAACAAACAGTTCTCAAAAGAATTGCAGAGTATTCATGACCATGTGAAAGAATGCTCCAAATCATTAATAGTGAGAGAGGTGAGAACAACACTGAGGTTTTACCTGTTCACAATTTGTAAACTGGCAAAAATGACCAAAAAAAATGGCAATAGTGTTGGAGGGGTTGTGGAAGGAGAAGTACAGTATTGGTAGAACTATGAAGCGATGCAACCATTTTGAAATGCAATTTGAATTGTGGAAATAAAGTGACTAAAAAGTCCAAACCCTTTGAACTAGAGACTCTATTACTGGGTTTAAAACCCCGAAGAAACTATCAATAGGAAACAATACTCCATATACTCAAAAATATTTGTAGCAGTACTTTTTGTAATAGCAAAGAATTAGAAACAAAGTAGATTATCATCAATTGGAGAATGACTAAACAAATTGTGGTATATGAATGTAACAGAACATTACCATGCTGTAAATAATGATGTGTGCGATGAATACAGAGAAGCATGGAAAGAGCTACATGAATTGATGCAGAGTAAAGTAAGCAGAACCAAGAAAACAATATACATAGAAATGGAAAGAATGACACGCCAAAAAAATAAAAAGTAGATATAACAAAATTATAAAGATAAAACAAGACTTGAATGAAGAGATATGAAAAGATCTTCAATCTACCCCTTTGTGGAGGTGGGAAGTCCATAGGTGTTGTACATTGCATGCATTTTCAGACTTTTTCAATATATCAATCAGTTGTGCTGATTTTTTTTTTCCTCTCTAAAAAATTACTATTTGTTATGTGGGCTGGCTCTTGGGGTGGGGGTGGAGGGTTTCTTGAATTAACTATGATGCTGTAAGAAACAGAAAATAAGAAGAAAAACTTATTTTAAAAAGTCACCAAAAAAAAAAAAGAGAAAGATTAGGAAAATGGAAGAAGTACTATAGATAGAGAAGGGGAAATTCTTTAATTAAAAAAAAAATAAATTTATAGAGGATGAAAACTATAGACCAGTGAGTCTGACAAGTTTCTAGGAACATTCTAGTACATGTTAAAATAATGGGTTGAATCCATTTAGAAATGAAATCAGTGATCACCAAGAGTAAGCATGGCTGCATCAAGATCAAGTCAGACCAGACTCATTTCCTTTTTCAGTTCCAGACCTGTGGAGTAGGGCAGTGCTATAGACCTAGCATACCTGTACTGCAAAAGAGCCTTTGATAAAGTCATGCTAGCCTTGTGGACAAAGCACTGGCAGATTGCAGTACAGGGAATTCAGATTTCCTTGCATGTCTAGACCCAACAGGCAGTCTTGGTCCAAGTCATCTCAAAGGGTAGGCTACCAGGGAAGTCCCCTCCCCACAGTCTTTGGCTGTGGGATAATAGACTGTTTTTTAAAAATCAATTCTTTTTTCTTTTTGGCTAGGCAATGGGGTTAAGTGACTTGCCCAGGGTCACCCAGCTAATAAGTGTCAACTTTCTGAGGCCAGATTTGAACTCAGTTCCTCCTGACTCCAGGGCCAGTGCTGTATCCACCCAGCTGCCCCTTAAATCAGTTCTTGAATAAAAGCACATATGGCATGCTTATAAAATTTGCAGATGCAGCAAAGAGTAGGTGGAAGGGGAAAGGGAGGGAGAAGAAGTGAGGGAGAGAAAATGAAAGACAGCACTAATGCTCTTATGTGTCAAAGGCAATATTCAAAAAGATCTTGACAGTCAAGATCAGAGGTTCTTAACCAGGGGTGTGTGAACTTTTTTTGAGTGATTTATTTTGTAATCATGCATATTATTTTACTTATTTAAAATATTATTCTGAGAAAGGGGTCATAGGCTTTACCAGATTGCCTGTAGGGGCCATAACACAAGAAAGGTTGAGAAACCTTGGTCTAGAATATTGGGCCATATATAATAAGATGAAACATAATGGGGATTAATTTAAAGCCCTACACTTCAGTAAAAAACAAACAAAAAAACCAACAACAAAAAACCCCCCAACTCTACAAATACAATATGTAGAGGTTATATAGAGATAACAATTCATGTGAGGAAAAAAAAAGATCTTTTAGTTCAAAATGAGTCAACGTTATATTATGGCAGCCAAAAATACTTAATGAGTTCTGAGGCTGCATTAAGAAGGGCAGAGTGCCCAGAATAAGAGAGGGGATGGAGAGTTCTGCTGCTTGGAGCCCTGGTCAGACCACATCTAGAGTGCTGTGTTTGTTTGGGTGCTCCATATCAGGAAGGTCATTAACAAGAGAAAGAGAAGTCAGAGAATGATGAAGAGCATAGTAAGAAAGAGAAACTATACCATACAAGGATATTTAGCTTTGAGATGATGTGGGGTAGGACAGAGATTGAGATGTAATCGCCATCTTTGAGTATTTGAAGGGCTATCACATGGAAGAGGAACTAGGCCCATTCTATTTCCCCAAAAGGATAGAAGCAGGAACACTAGTCAGAAGCTTCAGAAAAGCATGTAATGGTGTGATGTAAAGGAAATCCTTCTTAAGTAAAGTTAGTCCAGAAGTAGAATGGTCTGTTTGAGGGAGCAGGGGGTTTCCTTTCATTCTGAGATCTCCAATAGATTTTGAATGATCTTTTGTCATGAATGTCTTAGAGGGAACTCTTGCTCAGGTAGGGTTGTTCTAGATGACCCCCAAGGTCCTTTCAAACTTTCCATGAAATGAGGAATTATAATTTTATTAGATGATGATAAAATTGGGGTCAATTTCCCAGTGAATTGATCCATCTTCCTGTTAATGAGGTACTGAATTGAACTGCAAATCTAACTATATTAAGCTAATATTTCCTCTGATTTCACAGAAAGTAGTAATTAATCTTCCTTTGGGGTTTTTCCTTCTCTTACTTGGTTTTGAAGCTAATAATAAGATCAAGGACACTCTTGAAGTTGAAAACAAAATACAGAATTATTATCCATATTTTAGAAGATGGGTTGGATGCCTCTTCTAAAGAGGCAGGCTAAGACTGGCTTTTCCTTCCTAGTAGCCTTTTTCTATCCCTTGCTTGAAGAATTACTCTCTCATTTATAACTGAAAATCAAAGGATGTGGTACCCAAGGAAGAGTATATGTCCTGGGAATCAGGAGAACTGGGTTCCAATCCTGGCTCTCTTACTGTGTTGCAAGTGACCATCTCTTTCACTTCATTTCTCTGGGCCTCAGTTTCCTTTTCTGCCAAATGAGAAAATTGGATTAGATGATCTCTGAGATCCTTTTAAGCTCTAAAATTCTGTGATGTTTGGAGGCCTCATAGATTGAATATAGTTCTTCAGACCTAGTGAAATTGTTTCCTTTGTGATGAGAACAAAGTCTTTCTCTGGCAGAATGGAAGAAAATGTTCCCAGATCAGAAGTTTGGTTGGACCCTTCCTAACGCCTAAAATCCATTTTCTGAAATTGCATTCTTTTCCCTTCAGAGGCCCAGTCAGCCACATTGCTCCATTAGCTCTATGAAATGAGAAAGCTTTTTAGAATAGACTTGAGGGGAAAAAAAGCATATAAGGATGGCTGAGAAAGATGTCTGCACTAACCACAGGGAATGTCAAATTTTCTCTTCTTCTACCTTCTTATAATCCTTTTGTTATTAAGTGAAAAGGCTACTTTGCCAGTCAATCTTTAAGCACCTATTATGCCCATAATGAGGGACTACTGTGTAGTAGGGGATGGATGGTTGGACTTGGCATCAGAAAACTTGGGTTTAAATCCCACCTCCAGCATTAACCGACTGTGTGATTTTGGGCAAGGCACACTCAACTTCCTAAGGCTATCTACCAAGCATAAATGAGAGCTCACAAACAAATGAAGTCACATATTCTTGATATCGATAATACGCATGGCACTACTGGTTACTCATTTTCTTAGTCTCCTATAACTATGGTTTTCTATGGTTCTGAAAACGAAGGGTTTCATGTTATTAAGACACTGAGACCTATTTTTTTTTTTAAGAAATGGAGATAATATTTTTATAAAAGGAAAGGATCTCTGTTTATCCTAAGTCAGGAGTGACCAATCAGCAGCCTGAAGACCACACAAGCATTTCTTCAGAACTTCAAATGTGATCCTTGATACTAGTGTAGACAAAAAAAAAATCCCATTATAAATTGTACTGATACTGTTATGAGAAGTAATATTATTTCACAAGACCTAAAATAATATGACAATGGCAAGACATGAGGGTACTTTACCAACTAGAGTTGCTGGAGCTACTTGAGACTCAGAGGGCAATTGATTTGCCCAAGGTCATATGGCTAGGAATAGAGAAAAATGTTTTTAATAAACGAAACGTCATCATTTTGAAACAATGTATTGTGGCTCCTTGTTCATAACTTTGGTGAACTCTCACTAGTATCCTAAATCAGGTTGGTCACCTTTACCCAAAGGAGTTGGTGGGGGTGGGGGAGAGGCAAGATTGGAGGCTGTAAATGGAGAATATAAGAGATAGAAATGATATGTGTTAACATGTATAGTCTACAGAAAAAAAAAGTAGCAGTCAAATAGTCAAACAACTCGAATATTTTTAAAATAACTAAGTCACAAACTCAGAGTTGAAACAGACCTAGTCAACTACCCAGCCTGTGCTCAAACAGACATGTCTTCCACAACATCTCCAAAGAAGCAGTCATCTTGCTCCCCCTCGAAGACTGCCAGCGTTAGGGAATGATCCCTCCCAGAACAGCACATTCCACTTCTACGCTGATTGTTAGGACAGAAGGAGCATGGGGACAGAGGGCTGGCCTGGGAGTCAGGAAGATAAGGTCAGGTCCAGCCTTTGACACACACTGGTGTGGCCATGTCCAAGTAACTTGAATCAAGACTGTAAATTACAGATAAATCACTGATCTGCTTCAGTAGAAGGAATTCCTCATCCAATGAAGACACAGGTCTGCATCACCAACCCATCCCCTCCAAAAAAAATTCTAGGAAATTTTGTTTATTTATAAAAGCTTTATTTCTTCTTTTTCTCTTCCAAAAATCAGATTATATTTGTGAACCTAAGCTGAATGTGAGTAGAAAGTTAAAAGTGGGCAAAGAGGGATTATTCATCCTGAGCAGAAGTGAGGTATCTTCAGGAAAATTGAGTCAAATATTTTAAATTTAGATGTTTCAGTCCATTAGGTTCATAAAACAACTTTGTTTTCTTAAGATGTATCCAGTGAAGAAGAGAGTGGATTCAAGAGTCAGGATACATTCACTTTTCAGGTTTGAACCCACCAAAATTTGTGAATAAAGTCTGTATTGCTTTGATCTGTAGCCAAAAGAGTGATGTCTGTTGATTATGTTAACAAAACACCACACCTCTCAGCTGAATTTACCTGGCTGTTGAACTGCCAGGAAAGCACACCAAGGATTCTCAAAGTTCTGCCCCAAACTCTACTGGCCCCATGGCCTGAGACAGTGC
This sequence comes from Phascolarctos cinereus, assembly GCF_003287225.1. NCBI lineage: Eukaryota > Metazoa > Chordata > Mammalia > Diprotodontia > Phascolarctidae > Phascolarctos > Phascolarctos cinereus. The sequence continues at coordinate 93,731,650 of NW_027555625.1, forward strand.
TTCCAAAACTCTTCTAAAAATGCAACCCAAACAGCACATAAAATGAGCCTATACAACCCCCTTGGTGTGACTGTGAAGAGAAAGACAATGTAGAGAAAGGGAAATGTGGCTAGTAGAGCCAAAGGAGGATCCGCAGACAGACACAAGGCATGGCCCCTCTGGTATGGCAACAAAAAGCATTTGAATTGGAAAAAAAAGTCAGAGGTAGCATGCAAATCATAACAAAATTCATGGAGGAATGAAAAGGTGGAACAGGAAATATAGAGGCAGATAAGTGAGGCCTGCAGTAATGGCTCCAGCATTTATCAAAAGGGATTTCAATGACCTTGGTGAAGATTTGGACATTCATTGCAGGAAGATGAGATAGATTTTTAGAATTAATATCCTTTCCTATAGCAATTCATAAGGAGACTTTTCCAAGAATGTCTGCTTAAGAATTTATCCTAGGATGAAAAAAGGATCAGGTAAAGAAGACTGCAGATTTCAGAAAAACCTGGAAGGACTTACGTGAACTGATGCTGAATGAAGTGAGCAGAACCAGAACATTGTACACAGTAATAGTAACATTGTGCGATGACCACCTTTGCTAGACTTAGCTCTTCTCAGCAATACAATGATCTGAGACAATTCCAAAAGACTCATGATGGAAAATGCTATCCACATCCAGACAAAGAACCATGGAGTCTGAATGCAGACCAAAGCATACCGTTCTCTCTCTCTCTCTCTCTCTCTCTCTCTCTCTCTCTCTCTCTGTCTTTTCTTTCCTGTGGTTTTTCCTTTTGTTCTGATTCTTCTTTCACAGCATGACTAATGTGGAAATATGTTTAATACGATTGTAGATGTATAGCCTAGATCAGATTGCTTGCCATCTTGGGGAAGGGGAAGGGGAAGGAGAGGGAGGGAGGGAGAAAAAAATTTGGACTCAAGATCTTATAAAAGTGCAGGTTGAAAACTATCTTTACATGTAATTGGAAAAAATAAAATACTATTAAGAGAAAAAAAAAATAAAGAAGCCTGATGCCATGCTTTGACCATAATAGGTTATAAGAAGTCAGTAGAACAAATGAGAGGATAATGGGTTAGAGCAAAATAAGAACATAGTAAGAAGCCGGCCTGCCTGCAAACCAAGGAGGGAAGATGTGTATGTTTCCTGTACCTGGAACTACATTCTATATCATAGTTCAGGGGAAGTGAATAGAGAGCTTATATTAAATTCAACCAGTATTTTACTGAGTGCCTTTTATGTTCTCAGTGTTGTGGGACACACAACGGAAGTATAATCCCATCTTGCATTTAAACATGTAGCCCCTTATATTTTTTTCAAGGTTATTTCATCTTCTTTGCTCCCTAAGACAAACTTGTAAAGTAGAACAGGTATCACCACCCCTATTTTACCAAGACAGAAACTGAGATCCAGAAAGGTTAAGCAATTTCTCCAGGGTCTCACAACACTCTTTGTGGAAGAACTAGGACTAGGTCTCCAGACTCTTAAATTAGGGCCCTTTCTACCATACTATACTGTCTCTCCCTGCCTTTGAAGAGTTACCTAACAGAGCTTCTAGACAGTGTCTCTGCACCTGGAGAAGCAGAGGAGGCTGCTTCTGGGAGAGTCATGACGAGGTGGAAGGTGGTGCCCTGGAGATCCTGGACTATGCCAACACATTCTGTAACTGATTCTGGTCTACTTAACTACATAGTTAGAAGGATCCTTTTTCAATTGTCTGGGTAGCCAGAACCGGGACATCTTCAAAAAGGCCTCTGAAAGCTTTACCTGGCTCTTTTCCCCACCACTGCTCTTGGAGAGTGTTGGGACCTCCTTTACTCATAGCCTCAGCAGAGAGACAATGCTATCAGGGGAGAGGCCACACAGACCTGTGAAAGGACCTTGTTCTTTGACCTCTGCGTTTGTTCTTTTCTGTTTTAATGGAAGGGGCTGGAGCCTCTAATCTTTTGAGTTTGGAAGGGTTAGGAATGCACTCCAGCATCCCAGCATTCCAAAATCGGGATTTTGCCTTCAGCACATCATTGTTTCTCCAAGGAGCAATAGGAGTGATAGTCAGAATCCAGCCTAGGATATCTAAGACGTATCTGGATGTGAACTTAGTGGGACTAATGCTATGCAGGAACTGTGCTATCCCTCACCAGACTGAGATGGGGTAGGGCTGAGTGTGTCCCTGAGGTTTGAAGGTCTCGGCTGAATTTGCTTGACCATTGAAATTCCAGGAAAGCATTATGAAGGTTTCCGTATTCTTTCCTAAACTCTATTGGCCCAAAGGCCTAAGACAGTGGTTCTAAAACTCTTTTGAAAATGCAACCCAAGCAGCACATGAAAGGCGCCTGTAGAACACACTGGTGACAGTGAAGAGAAAGACAACAATGGGAGGAAAATTTGTCTAGTAGAGCCAAATAAGGGATGGGGGAGGGGGATGTTTATGTATTTGTCCTTGTTATATCGTTGAAATAAACATTCTTTGTAAAAGCTGGTTGACTGAAGTACTAGTCACCGGTGTCTAATAGTGGGAGGACCACTATTGGTGGGGGCTCAAACTGATGGCAATAGAGAAGAGAGAACACCCTGAAGAAGGTGCCTTTTGGGCTGAGTCTTTAAGGAACCCCAGAATTCTAAGAGGTAAGGAGGCAGAGCATTCTAGGGGGAGAAGAGGGGGAGAAGAAAGCCAGGGCAAAGATACAAAGAACAGGAAGTGGGCTGGTATCGACAGAGAGGAAAGTGTGAGAAGACTGGAAAGGAAGGATGGGGCCAGTTGGTAAAGATGCCAAACTGCATAGATAATACCTAGGGGTAAAAGGGAACCACTGGAATTTATTAAGTAGACAATGCATGGAGGATAGATTGGAGTAGAGAAAGACTTGAGAGGGAAGAACAGTTAGAAGACTATTGTAATGTAAGAATGGGGATTGATTGAATAAATCAATCAAGTCACCCCCCCCATCCCATTTAAAGTAACTGATAAAATTATCTAAGTCCTTAACAAGGTGAAAATAAACTCAATTAAATATTTTAAGAGTGCTGGCTTCTTATTGGTAGAGGAAGAGAGGATTGTGTGAGTGGAGGTGATGAGACAGAGAAGGAAGGAAAAGGGGTGGGGAACAAGGTCAAGGATTTAGAAACTGAGAGGGCTATGACACCACTCAACCACCAGGAACTTGAACTTGGCTCAGACTCACATAGGATTCACACAGTTAGTAAGTGGGTGAGGTGGGATTCAAACACAGGTTCCTCACCCCATGTCTAGCTCTTCATCCATTACTTCCTGGTTGCTATCTGTGTGGGACATGGGCAGGTCATTTAACTTCCTTGGGCTTCAGTTTCCTCATTTATAAAATGAGGGGGTTGGGACCACAAGGCCTCTGAGGTCCCAGCTCTCGATCTATGAGCGGGACATATGGGGTATTCAGGGAGGACTAGCCCCTCTAGTGTGAGGGCTGTTGAGCCCTTTTCAGGGCCACTTTCCATCTTTGGTGTCCACCTGTCACCCAACTCTCATCTGTCACTCCAAGAAGCGGTAGCACGTGTAGTGGCCACATATCTTGGCAGTTGTCTAAACCAGGTTGAGGGTAACCCACAGCCCTCAGACCCATTGGTGAGTTGAGGGGTATCTACGCCAGCATGTGAAGATTCCCACTGGTGGAATGGGCATATGAGAACAGTTTATTCCATCGGCCATGAAGGCGGCCGAATCAGGCTGTGTGGAGCATGCTCAGACATGGAACACACCAAGGTCATCCCTGCATCCTGGGCCATCACTAGTAGTCTTTGACTTTTGTTCTGCCTCTGGAAGAAAGAATGAGACTGACAACTTGGTGAAACTCTGCCTCGTTTAAATCCACTGATCTACAAGTCATCATCAAAAACAAAGAATGAACGACAACATGAGCCACTCATGGTAAACAGGATTATTGCTAAATGGAGTCATATCGGTGGCCAGCAGGACTAAGCAAAATTGTACCTTGAATATTACTCTGATATTATAATTACATCTGGCGTTTATTTAGTACTTTAAAGTTTGCCTAGGGTCTTACTTGAACCTTACAACAACCCTATGACAGCTGCTATTATTATTCCTATTTTAGATATGAAGAAATTAGGATTTGATTCAATTAAATAAACATTAATTACCTATTTTGTGTTAGGCACTGTGCTAAGTGCTGGGAATACAAAAAGTGTCAAAAGACAATCCCTGCCCCCAAGGAGCTTATAGTTAAATGGAAGAGGATCTTACCAAGAGTGATTCGCCCTGGGTCACTCAGCTATTTGAGGCAAAACTAGAACCCAGAATTGGAAATCTAGTAGTCATATGGGATGCTATGTGCAATACATGGCATTTGTTTCAGCATCCAGCCTATTTGTCTAGTTGAATATAATTCCAGTGAGGATATCATATACTACGGTATGTGTATGTGTGTTTTGTATTCAGAGTGATTAACTATAACTACACTGTAAGCCTGTTGATATGTTATTTATGTCATGTCCCACATCCCATGTCATTTGCAGCAACTACACGTTTTTAAACCAGGAGGAGGAGATAAAGGGAACAGATCTAGCAGACATGTCAGGTTTTCTTTGGTGAACTATATCCCCTAGAAGCCTGTGTATGAGCTCAGCAGTTTTTATTATGCCCAGTTAAAAGTAATGATGGAAATCATGAAGGAGAGTGGCCAGCAAAGAAGTTGGGGATCATCATCTATTAGTGAAAAACTAGGCAAACTGTGATACATCATCATATTGTAATACCATATTATTGTACTATAAGAAACAATGAACATGAAAAATTCAGGAAATTCAGAAATATTTGTATGAAAGGGGAAGGAAATCAGAATTTGTACAGCACCTACTATGTGCCACGCACTGTGCTAAGCTTTGCAAATATCATCTCATGTGATTCTCACAGCAACCGTGTGTTATTATTGTTATATAAGTGCTGTTATCATCCCCCTTTTACAACTGGAGAAACTGAGGCAAATAGAGTTCAAATGACTTGCCCAGGGCCCCACAGCTAGTACATATCTAAAGTAAAATTTGAACTTGGCTCTTCCTGACTCTGGGCCCAGTGCTTTATTCATTGTACTATCTAGCTGAATTGATGCTGAGCAAAGTAAACAGAGCCAAGAAAACAATATACACAATAACCACGATAAAGAAAAATAATGCTAAATGACATCAGAAGACAGATTGATGCAATAATCAATTTTGATTTCAGAAGACTGATGGTGAAGCATTAGTCTTCCTCTTCTCAGTAAAGAAGTCGGGAGCTACAGATACAGAATAAGCCATGTGATATCAGATAAGGCCAAGTGTTAGTTCTGCTCAATTGTACTATATTGTAACTATTACATAGGAGGTTTTCTAATAAAGCAGAGGGTAGAATTGGGCATGGCAACAATTTTTTTTAAAAAATCAACATAAAAAAAAGAAACCAGGGATAGATGAAAGGGAAATTGGTAGTATGACAAGGGTAGCTGTCATTGAGAGGGGAGGGAGGGGACAGAAAGCCAGAATGAGGGAGGAGAGGGACAGACAGAGAGACATGGAGAGAGAGAGAGAGAGAGAGAGAGAGAGAGAGAGAGAGAGAGAGAGAGAGAGAGAGAGAGAGAGAGAGAAGTGAGATAGATGGAGTGAGGTGAGGAGAAAGGGAGAAAGGATCAGAGACAGAGAGAGACAGAGAAAAGAGGGAGAGACAGAGAGACAGAGTGCGCTGTGGCATGGAGAGGTGCACCTGGAGACTAGGAAAGAGACAAAGAGGGCAGAACTGACCTATCCTAACATCCACTTCCCCAGTCCCAGTGCCTGAGGAGACGTGCTGCTACCGCTGTTTATCTTGCTTCGTGTTTTGCTTACATTTTTTATTGGATTTATGTGCTTCAAGAACATCCAGCATTATTGTGATTAGCAGGTAGGGGCTCATGAGTTGTGAATTTTAGTAGCTGATTACTCAAAGCAGCACTTCAAATTTGGAAAGAATCAAGTGTTCCCAGAGCCATGGAGGGCCTACGCTATGTTAAATAAGCCATTTTGAAAATTTTCTAAACTTTCTGCCGACTGTCCCCTTCTCCTCTAACCAATTTTTTTTTTTTTTGCTAGAGTTATCACTGAACATGGATTTAGAAAAGAAAATCTGGTCATTGGCCTTGGCTGTAAAAAATATTTTCTGCGCATGCTCTCTAATAATAACAATTCACATTTATGTAAGGTTTTAAGGTATGCAGAGTACTTTCCTTACCATGACTGTATGAGGTAGACAATGTAAGTATTATTGTCCCTATTTTACAGATGAAGAGGCTGAGGCTCTGAGAGGTTCCATGATTTGCCTATGATTATTTAGCTAATAAGTGAGGTAGGAGAAATTAACCCAAGTTCTCTGGTCTCCAGGTTTAGGGCATTAACCATTATGATATAGGAGGCTGACAAACTTAATTAGGACAGCACCAACCCAACTCTATAGAAGTCTAGCAACACTCAACATATGTGGAGGATATGGATATTTAAAGCAGTGGTTCTCAAAATGTGGTCTATGGATCCCTGAGAGGTCCCCAGGACTTTTCAGGGAGTTTGTGAGGCCAAAATTATTTTCATAATAATATTAAGACATTACTGGCCCATTAAAATGTGCTTCCCTTTTCCAATTACATATATATATACATATATATATGTATATATATATGTATGTATGCATATGAAGCTGGATTTTCTTCATATACTATATCCAGAATAACATATTGTAACAGATTGAAGGCAAAAGCAGATATGAGAATCCAGCCTTCTTCTATTAAGCCAGACATAAAAAGATTTACAAAAACATGTAAAACAATATTACTCTTCTCACAAATTTTTTCATTTTGGAAAATATAATTATTTTCATAAAAATATGTTAATTATGGCAACATGTCATGGACTTATTGTTATTTTCATAAATTGATAAAAATTTTAATTATCGGTTTTAATTCCTAATATGAGAACTATCAATTCATATTATCTCCATAAACAAAAACTATTTGGGAATCTCTATAGTTTTTAAGAATGTAAAAAGATCCTAAGATCAAAAAGTTCTGAGAACTGCAGCTTTAAAGAAAGCTCATTTCCATTCATTTCAAGATAGGTCAACTAGGGCAAGAATTCTTTTCCCTCTGGTTTCATTGTTGGTATGACCTCAGTCTATCAATGATTTATGTGACACCTGGTACCAAGGCTTCAGGAATGTTATAGAGGCCTTACCCTCCTCCCTTAGTCTCTAAGGAGTTCAGAGCATATCCATCTGACTCATCTTCCCAACAGCCCTGGGAGGTGGCGAGATGCCTTCTACACCCTATTTCTGCCCCCATCAGTCCCAGGCTCAAGCTCAGGTTAATGTAGACAAAGCCTGGGCTTTAGCTGCCATATTCTAGAGTTGGGGAAAGAATGTTCTCCCTTGTACGTCCTCATAGAAAGCTTAGCAAGAGAGAACTGGCCTCTCAGAAGAGTCAAAGGCAGAGAGAGACAGGGTCAGGGTGACTGACTCCCCTTTTAAAGGTTTACTGAGTCTTCAACTCTTTCTGCTCGGTGGCCAATAAAGGGATTGTTTCATCTTCCTCCAGACAGCTAAGCACTGTACAAAATGGGCAGTAAATCAATAAGCATTTACTAAGCTCCTACTTTGTGTAGGGCGCTGTGCTGAGTGCTAGGGATACAAAGAAAGGCAAAAACAGCCCCTGTCGTCAAGAAAAATACATTCTAATGGAGGAGACAATACATTAATATCCAGGTGTTTACAAGCTATATGCTTCTGGAGAAGGTCATGGTCTGCCAGAAGCAGGCAGGGAAGCTCTCCACATTTCCTAGGGATCCCTGGTTACATACAGAAGAAACTGGGACTCAGGCAAATGAGCTGACTCGCCTAAAATTAGCAGCAAAAATAGTAGCGTAAACAGAATGGTCTCTACTTTTAAAAAGCTTTACAACCTAGCTGTCTAGGCAGACAGATGAGACTAATACATGTGAAACAATAAGAGAGAAATACCAAGTGATAAGTAAAGGGTACAGGGAAGAGAGAGGTTGCTGTGAGCTGGGGATAAATTCCCAGCTTTTTCAGCATTGGCTTTTCAGCAGAGTAGTAGTGATCTATTGGTGGAGATAATGGAGCAAATAGTGTCTTGAAACCTAGAAAATGTTCAGTTCAAAGCTCTGAGGATTGAGGAAAAATTTCTCTGGCCTGGTTAAATGCAGAAAATGAGCAGCAGAACAAAATGTTAAAATTCACTTAATATCACTTAAAGTATGCCATGTTTTTCATGTAATTATGCCACTCAGAACTGCCAGACTGTTCTCCCTAAAACATTGCTTTCGTCATTCACTCCCCTGTCTGAGACTCCACAATGGATGCTCTAATAAAAGAGTTTATTTCTTGGGAGCTTTGGATGTTGATTTGTTGACTGATTCTTTTTTTTTTTTCTGGGCAAAGTACATGACTATAATATTGTCTTCTATAATAACATGTCCACCTCTCCCCCTCGGAAGGAGAAAAAACTATCACTTAATGATTATGCAAGAATGTGGTAGATCACAGAAACAGCCTGCCAGCCATCAGGAGGCTTCCTAAATGGCTAAGAGAGAGTTTGGAGTTTTAAACCTAAAAATCAACTCCATCCAGAATACCCACTTACCATAATACCAAATCAGTTCTAGGGTGGAAGATGCCATTCACCATAGGTGACAGTCAGGCAGTGTGGGATGGGATCCAGACCTGTCATTTCATTGATGCAAAGAATTCCCGGTAAAGAAACTCCCTCTACCAATGCTCTTCAACTCATAGTCTTAGAGAGTTGCTTGGGTTGCTAAGTGGGTAAGTCATTTGCCCAGGATCACACAGCCAATGTGTGTTAATGGCAGGATTTGAATCCAGGTTTTTCTAACTCACAGGCCAGACCTTTAGCTACCATGTGCCCTGCTGACTTATGTGAAGACAGAGATAAAGCATTGGGTAGATTGTAAAGCACTACATAAATGTGTACTATTGTTATTGTTGTTGTCACTTTCTCAAGCAATTGAAAAGACAAGGAAGATGTTTAGTCTGACTAAAATATGGAATATTCCCTCAGAAAGGTCAATCTGCCCCAGGACTAAGGAAGTACTTGCAGCCTGGAAAGGTGATTCCAAACCTGAAAATACAGGAACTAAAAGTCTTTATCGACACAGCCCTACAGTTTGTCCTTTCCAAACAATATTTATGAGGCAATAAACTCCCTTAAATGACTATTTTGGAACCACACAGTCTCCTTGAATGGCTTACAAGAAGACACTGCTAATATACAGATCTGGGGAGAATTCAGAGTGCTTAGCTTAAATACCACGCCTCTGGGGACCTTGGATGGCACACTCATGTCTGCTTTGAGTTCTCAATTTTTCTCTGGGGTGCGGAGAAGGCAATGGTGTCCTGGATAGTTTGATCACCTGTAAAAGACTTACCTTAGAGTCCCTGGGCCCACATGGGACAAGTCCCACCAGTATACCAAAGTGTTGGTAACCTAGGTCACAGACATGGGAAATGCTTTTCCATCCTCCAAGCTTCTCCCCAAAATTGAAATTTGTTAAGGTCAAGTTTGTCTGGGCACTAAGGTACCTCCTTTTCAGTACCCTTCTTTCTCACTTCTAGTGGTCTTCTCCTTCCCCAGGATACCCAGACCCTGGCTCCCCTATATGTCCTATCTATTCTCTCTTCCTTTTTTTACTTCTCAACACACAATTCTTTGAAGTGATATAACCTGCTTCTTCATTTTAAGCTTGTCTTCAGTGTTATATTTTTCTTTAGTTTTTTTTTGGGGGGGGGCGGCAGAGCAGTGGAAGGAAGGACGGTGAAAGGAAGAGGACAGGATCTGTGATTTTCATTGGCATGGGGAACTAGCTGCCGGGGAGGAAATTCCTCCTATAGATGTAAAACAACGCTCTACAAGTTATGGTCTTGGAAAATGATGCTGACAAGTGACTTGTCCAGGGTCACACAGTCAATGGGTGTCAGAGATAGGACTTGCCCCCAGGTCTCCCAGATTCAGAGAGCTCCTTATATATTATGCTACACCTCCTCTCATGACCTAGGTAGTAGTCACGTCCAGGAGAGCCACCACTTGTCTCAGGCCAAGATTCTCAGACTCTCCCAGGTGCTATTAACTGAGTGTCCCTTGGGCTAAAAATGTAGAAAAAAACCCCCAAACCAAACAACATTGTATAGATGAGAAAACAGACTCTAAGATATAACTGATTTGACCAGGCCTAGATATCTAACTAGTGGCAAGACCTAGAACTGGAAGCCATCTCTCTCATAGGAGCTTAGATTTAGAGTCAAAAAGGACCTTGGAGACCACTTAATCCAACCCCCTCATTTTATGAGTGAGGGGACTGTTAAGTGAAGTTGTCCAAGGTCACAAGGCTAGTAAGTAGCAAAGGCCAGATTTAAACTCAGGTCTTCTGCCCTCAGATCCAGTGTTCTTGTTCCTCTTTACAACATGGAATCATAGAAGGTGAGAGTCCCCAAATACCGTAGTCTTTATCTAATGTCTAACATCATAGTCCTTCATTTCATAGGTGAGGAAAGAGAGGCAGAAGGAAGTTAAGACTCCCCCAAGGTTATACAGCTAGTCGGTGGCAGAACTGGGGCTAGAATTAGGTCTTTGGACTACCAATCCAGTTCTCTTTCCAACATAGTGCACCGGCTTCCAGAGGGATTCCATGTATGCAAACTGCATGAAAACCAGTTTGAGGAAGATTAGATTGATTGGATCCAGATGGGCCATCTTTGAGAAGGCTTCAAAAAGGTGAAATCTTCAAGTAGGATTTTGAAGCAGAGGATAGGGGTGGCTTGAGTGGAGAAACTGGGGAAAGGATTTTAGAAAGGGAAAATGATGTCTATGTGGCTCTGAAAGAGAAAGGAGTTAGTCATTTATGTAAGGAGGTAAGGAGAGCAAAGGTTAGCTTGACTGGATCGTTTGAAACAGGGTGAGATGGGAAATGGGGAATTTGCAGGGCATGGGAGAATTAGCAAAAGCTTTGGAGTTTGCTATTTGGAAAATATATTGAATATATAAAATGCACAGCATTCAGAGAAACATTATGTAGAGGCCCAGTGGAAACCGGACTTGTTTGGTTGCTGTCCTTGGTTCTCAGAGGACCATAATGACATCATTATGTTAGAGTCAAGTACAGTGTGTCCAACTGTGGCTGATCAGACCAACACGAGCTTGGAATGTTCTACCACAGGTCGGGCACAAATAGTCCGTGTGAACATTTGGGGTGGGTTCTCTAAATTTGTGCATCTCACGTTTCTTTTGAGCTACTTCAATTCTGCTTTGTTCATAGAGCACAGCACCTTCTTTGACGCGGGTACACCATGGTGGGTGGTCCTACGCCAATATCTTCCATGTCACCCAGTCAATTGCAAAGTTCTTCAGAGAATCATTATGTAGGGATCCAATGAAAACTGGGGTAGACTAGGGAAACCACACTCTTTCCCAAATTGGCAGTCAAAACTTAACTCTGATTGGATAAATTATGCTCTAGGAGAGAATCCCACATCCCTTCCAGATGGGCTGTGCCAAACTGGGGACAGGATGAATAGTTCGATTTAACTGAGAAGCAGCCAGAAAAATTCCAAAAATCTGAATATGGAGAAAGAAGCTCCTTGTGAGTTGACCACCCCTGGCCCTTTGGATCTGTGCCCACACTTTCAACGCCAACTTGTGCTGCATTTTATGGACCATCCTATATCTCTACCCGCTATCTGAAGGAGCCCATGTTCCAGTAGGGAGTTTCCTCACCTCAATACGACCACCAGCTTAAACTTGAAGATAGTTTTTAGAAAGGGGCAGCTAGGTGGCACAGTGATTAGAGTATAGGCCCTGAGGTCAGGAGGACTCAAGTTCAAATCCAGCCTCAGAAACTTACTAGCTGTGTGACCCTGGGCAAGTCACTTAAACTCAATTGTTTCTTCCCCCCAGTCCCCAAAATAGTTCTTAGAATAAGTAGGAAACTTTCCAGAAAAGTGAGCACTTTTTGGCCACAGGCCCATTATGGAGAGTGGGGGAGGAGGAAGAGACAGAATTGGATTGAAAAAAGTCATGAACTAGGAGTCAGGAAACCTGGAATCTAGGGTCTGACTGTGCCACCAACTTCCTATGAAACTTGGGGCAGGTCACTTAAATATTGCTGGATCTGCAGTTTTTTCATCTGTTTAATGGGGAAGGAAGGAAAGAAGCATTTATTAAGTGCCTACTACGTGCCAAGTCTTTACAAATGTTACCTCATTTTAATCTTCCTAATAACCTTGGGAGGTAGGTACTATTATTATCCCTATTTTACAGTTGAGGAAACTGAGGCAGACAGAGGTTAAGTAACTTACCCAGGGTCACACATCTAGTGTCTGAGGATGGATTTGAACTCAGGTCTTCCAGACTCCAGGGCCAGCACTGTACTCACTGCTCCAAACAATTGAGATGATTTGTAGAAATGCTTTGAAAAGTGATGGTAAGAACCGATATTTGGATAGCCCTTCAAAGTCTGCAAAGTACATTTGTGCCTGACAAAAACCACCGAGGGAGATATTACAATCCCCATTTTAGAGAGTGAGAAATGGAGCCTCAGAGGACTTAACTGACATGCCCTTGCCCATACAACTAGTACACATCAGAGGCAGGATGTGAACCCAAGACTTGCTGGCTCCAGGTGCTGCAATTAATCCACTCTATCATGCTGCTGTGCATTATATCAGATATAATATTATTACTGCCATTTAGGAGTTACAAGCAAGCAAGGATTAATTTAGTGCCTCTTAGGTGCCAGGCACTATGCTAGGCCCAACATAATAAGAAGGCAAAAGTGTGGTGGCCCTTGGCCTCAAGGAGACTCCATGCTGATAGGTGGTTCTGAATATGGGCTCTGTGACTGTGTTTATAGAAGTTCTTTTTGTTTTGGTAATGTATTTCAATATAATTGGTTTCCTTTGTAATGCAACATATTTTATTTTATGCACTTAAAAGCATCATTCTGAGGAGTCCATGAGCTTGACCAAAAAAAAGGTAAAAATTGCTGTTCTAGAAAGCTACTATGTGCTCATAGACAAGTCAATACAGGATATGTGCAAAGTGACTACCCCCGGTGACTGGAGAAGATCAGAAAAGGCCTCTTAGAAAGCAGGTAGCCCCAGAGCTGAGCCTTAAAGGAGGGGGGCCTTCCAAGAGGCAGCCGGAAGGAGGGAGGACATTGCAGGCAGGAGGGGAGAGAGAGGGAAGCAGGGGAGCAGTGAGGAAGCCAGTGTCACTGGGGCAGAGAGGAGGTGAGCCGGACATGGCAGCTGCAGGCGAGCGGTGGAGGATCTGAAATGCTCAATAGAGGAGTTTGTACTTGATCCTGAAGGCGACAGGGAGCCACTGGAGTTTCTTAGGCACAGGTGTGACAGGGCCATGACCATGTTTTAGGAATGGTCATTCTGGTAATTAAGAGCCTGTTACAATAATTCAGGAGAGAAGTGCTGAGGACCTGCATTAAGGGGGTTGTGGTGCAAATGGAGAGAAGGGGACAGATGCAAGAGGTGTTAAGAAAGTATAATTAAAAAAAAAAGACCTGGTGATTGATTGGATATGGGGGTGGGGGGAGAGAGTGGAAAGGAAAGGGTAACTCTGAGGCTAAAAAGCTGGGCCACTGGAAGAATGGTGATGCACAGGCAAATGAGACTTGGACTTGACTTGTCATGGTTGACTATGCATGTTTGTTATAGGGTTTTATTTTTCTTCTTTTTTCAATGGTGGGGGAGATAAGGAGGGATAGAAATAAAAGCTTATTAATTTTTTAAATGTTCAAAAGAAAAAAGAATGGTAGTATATGGAGAGAGGGGAAAAAAGAGGGAATAATATGCCCTACATAGACATAATAAAGTTGAATCAATATTTGCAAAATTGAATTGAGCAACCCGGCGCTGTACTAGATAATGAATACATCAGTCATTGGCCTTGAGGAGATTACAGTCTAGCTGGGGAGACTGGCTTACATGAAACAATGGACCATAGAAGATTCACTATAATGAAGTATGAAAATAAGTGGTACAGACAACAGGTGCTTTGGGAGATGGACCCTGAATGACGGTTGAGATTTGAAAGTATGGCAAAAGTGAATACTGACTTAATAGAGAAGCCTCCCACAGCACCCCCTCCTGCTACCCTGTCAGCTGAGGACCTCTGAAACCATCAGACAAAAGCTCCCTCTTCTTACCCCCTTATCTGGCATTGCTTAGACATCTCTCCCCAGTATCTGCTCCTTCACCACATCTCTCATAAAAAGGTGGTCCTTCTCCTTGCCAAGGCAATCTCTTCTATACCCATTCTTAACCTTGTCCCTTCCCACCTTCTCTAACACATTGCTCACTCCATCATCCCTACTCTCTCTTTAATCTTCATTTTCTCCCTGATATACTGGCTCCTTCTCTGCCACTTACAGACACACTAATGTCTCCCCTATCCCTAAAAAACCCTCACTTGATCCAATCATTCCAGCTAGCTATTGTCCTAGCTCTTCTCTTCTCAACTAAACTCTATGAAAAAGCCATTTATAATCAGGTGCTTTCACTTCCTCCCCTTTCTCTCTTCTAAACCCTCTGTAATCTGGCTGCTGAACTCATCATTTAACCGAAACTGCTTTCTCCAAAGTCACCAGAAATCTCTTAATTGTTCTCCTTGAGGTCAGGGACCATGCCTTTGCCTTTCTCTGTATCCTCAATACTTAATACCATGCCTAGCACATGGCACACACAAATGTTTTCCAGTTCATGTATCATAAAGCAGTTTGTCATTATATAGATCTGGTTGTGCCCATCTTCCAAAAGAGAACTTCATACAGGAAAAACCTTGTATCATTGAAGCCTAATTGTTGCAACCTGGTATTGAGGATGACCGCGCTATCTCCCACTATGTAGATTTATTTTGTGTTAGATGAATGAATATTCAGAGAGAGGGCCTAGATGAACTAGAAGTCTAAAGGAGGTCCCTCCAGTAATAAGAAGGAGCAGTAGGGTGTATCAGCACCTGAATGTCTGATGACAGAGCAAGTGCCTGGAGGGAAATGGAAAGAGCCCACTTAGAGCAGCGGCCGTTTCAGGAATAGTTGTCTCTTATGTTGGAAGGAAATGCTGGCTATGGACTCTAGGAAGGCACTCAAAGCCCCCCAGAGACTAAACTGAAGTGGTGCCTCCTGAGTATTCCACAAAGGGAGAAAGGTGGGGAGGAGTCATGAGCCTCATGTATTCTCTCCTTGTGTGCCTTTGTGTTTTAAATCCAAGCTCCTTCCCCGCAAAGACCTTCTGTGCAAGAGAAGAGTACACCCCAGTATTTGGAGAAGGAAGGGAAAGTACATTGTGTTTGTAACTACTATTCTTGCTCAGTAAATCCCTTTTCTAAAATTAAATAGGGTTCTGTTGGTTGATTGATAATATGGAGCCCACCAGCTAAGGGCTTGTGGGCAACAGTACTAAAATCCCCAGACCCTCCGAGTTACCCTTGGAATACTGAGGAAAGTATGAGGCAGCCACCCTCTGGGGTCCCAGTCTACCAACAAAAGAGAGAGTGGGGAGAGGGTTTGCAGAAGGGATGCAATATAATCATCACTGCCATTTCCAAGATTACCAATGAATACTAGCTGAGTGACTCCTGCATGAAGGATGCTCTGCTAGTCATTAAGAACACAAAAGAAATGGAACCAGCACAGAACCCTGCCTTCAGAAAGCTTACAATCTAGTTAGAAGGGCTCAATATATAAGCCTCCCAGCACACGCCTCTCTTACTCTGTTGGCTGAGGTCCTTGCTTCATACTTCACTAAAAAAATTGAGGCCATCTGACAACACATCTAACAATACAAGGCAGATATGCTAAATAAATGCCCAATGCTTCACAAGCAAGATTTGCTCTCAAGGCAATTTGGAACTATGCCCAAAGGGCTATAAAATTGTACCTGTCCTCTGACCCAGCAATACCACTTCTAGGGCTGTATCCCAAATAGATCATAAAAACGGGAAAAAGACTCACATGTACACAAATATTTATAGCAGCTCTTTTTGTGCGTGACAAAGAATTGGAAATTGTGAGAATGTCCATGAATTGGGGAATGGCTGAGCAAGCTGCGGTATATGAATGTAATGGAATACTATTGTGCTATAAGAAATGATGAGCAAGCAGACTTTAGAAAAACCTGGAAAGACTTGTACGGACTGATGCTGAGTGAAGTGAGCAGAACCAGGAGAGCACTGTACACAGTGACACTAACATTGTGCGATGACTGACTTTGATAGACTTAGCTCTTCTCCGCAATGCAAGGATCTAAGACAATTCCAAAAGAGTCATGATAGAAAATGCTGTCCACATTCATAGAAAGAACTTTGGAGTCTGAATGCAGATTGAAGCATACTATTTGCGCTCTCTCTCTTTTTGCTGCTTCTTTCTTGTGGTTTTTCCCCCTTGGTTCTAATTCTTCTTTACAACATGACTAATATGGAAATATGTTTAATATGATTGTACATGTTTAGCCTCTATCAGATTGCATGCTGTTTTAGGGAGGGGGGAGGAAAACGGGGGGAGGGGAATTAGAACTCAAAATCTTGTAGAAATGAATTGAAAACTAAAAATAAATAAATAAATAAAAATTATTGAAAAAGAAAAAGATTCTCTTTCAAGGCAACTATTTGCCATAGGGCCTATCTCCACTCCCTGGCCCTTTATGAAGAAAAATTCCCGACTGCTGCCCTAGAAGCCTCCTCCCTTGCAAACTCCTAGGCACAATCCTAGAGATTTCTGACTCAGTCATAATAGGCTAAAAAGCTTCATCTTCTTTCCCCTTCCCTACCCTCCTCCAATGCCCCTCCTCCAGCATGCTTTGCTGATTTGGAAAGATTGACTTACCTTGTCAGTGGACACAAATCATTTCTCTGTAATTTGCTGCTGGCTAGTGCCATCTGTAAATTACGCTGCCTCCCTTCAGAGTGGTTTTACTTTTATCTTGTCTCAAGGCTCTGCAGCTTCCTTTTCATATTCAAAAATGAAAATATAAATCCAGAATCATTATTGCTGGGCTAGAGAGGCTGGGGGTGGGGTCTGCCTCTGAGGGACTGGGGCAGAGGTTATATAAAAAGAGAAGGGGGGGTGGTGATGGTGACAACTCTATGACAAAGGATATGGGAAAGGAAGATTTCTCGAAGCTATTTCACTGCCATTTCATTCTCTCAAAAAGGAATGGAAGAACTATGGAGTCATTACTCCACACCTTAACTTTTTGTTCAAACAACTGGTCAAACCTTACTGGGGACCAAACCCCAAGTAAGCAATTTGGGAAGGAGATGCAACCAGTGTAGCAAAACGTTGTCCAAAGAATATAATAAGTAAATGAAATAATTTCAAGCTGAGAAACCTCAGGGTCAATCTAAAGATGGGATGGTGTTATATTAGAACTATAGCCCTATGGGGCAATCAGTCCCTGATCTCACCATGTTTTCTCTGGTATCCTCCATGGCATAGGCCCTAAGGTAGGGGACATTAGGCATAAAGATGCCTTCATTCAATGATTGAATAGTAGAGAGCATAGGGAAATCTACAGATAATTGCCAAGTCTCACTTTAAGCTGACTTGTGACCTCAAACTTTTGCTGAAAGTATTAAGAAGAAATCAAAGTAATCCAAATTTCTTTTCTTAGCCAGGGCTCTGGAAGACTTACTAAGGGAATAGCAGAACGGTGTGAGTCCACAGGGTTTTGAGGAGAACAGAGAGTCAGAGCTTGATTGGTGGTAGCTGGGGCCATGACATACAGGTGATCTCTATATATGGAGTGCCTGGGCTACTTCTGTCTCCTGACCCCTCTACCTGCCCTTCCTCTTTTTCCAACCTGTCTGTTAGGTTAAAGTTCAGAGAGAAGAAGACAGGGCTTCTTGACCTTGGGCAGTCTGGCAAAGCTTATGGACCTCTTTTCAGAAGAATGTTTTTAAATGCATAGGATGACAAAGAGAACCAAATATATTGAAAGGACAGTTATCAACATATTTTTAAGAACATAAGTTCAGAGACCCTAGGCCAAGAATGCCTTAGGGAGAAATATGGGAGCTCTGAATAACTCTGGTACATCACTAGTAAGATGAATTACAAGTTTGGTTATTTTAGGGAGCAGTAAAAATATTAGATATGGATGGGAGAGTTGGAACCCAGTTAGGGAACTCTTGTTCTCCGTTAAGTGACTATTGGAAAGCTTTACGATATGATCATAGATTTAGAGTTGGAAGGGACCTTGGAAGTGATCTAATACAATACCTTCATTTTATAGATGCGGAAACTGAGGTCCAGAAACTTCAGCAGGTCTAAGGTCTCACAAACAGTAAGTGGATCAGCTTTAAAGTCAATGACCTACCGTAGTCAGTTGCATCACCACTATAACCCAAAACTGCCAGCCTTCAGAAGTCCTTTGTAACTAAGCCTCAAAGGAGTCAATTTTTTAAAAGTAGAGAAGACAATTAAAATTTTGCTTTTTAGTCTGTTGTATACAACTCCACCAGCTAGCAGGCCCAAATCACTGCTGTATAGTTGTTTTTCTGTTTTGTTTCATTCTGAAAAGCACTGACCTATGACCAAATACAACCTGACATTGAAAGTTGCCCCATTAAGTTTGCTGACACAATTGAACCTTTCCAAATTGTCACTGAGCAGACCTGCCAACTGAGCTCACCAAGTAAGTAATCTACTTCATCATTATTTATTCTGGTGTTTGTGAGTGCCAACTGCCAGGATCACTTATGAAAAGGATGCAGTGGCTCCTGATTAAATATGCATGACTATACATTCTCTTGATTGTGGAAATAATCAGCGGACTATCTAATGTAACAAGGCTTAACCACCAAAGAATTAATTAGAGAGGAATTGATTAAGGAGAAGAGGGAAAAATCTGTGATGATGCAGACTCCAGATTAAACTCAAGCACCCATCTCCACATTCTTTTCCAATTAAGATCCTAATTTAAATGTTTCTCATTAATATTCCAGCATCCCCCTGCCTCCTACCACACTGTGTTAACCAGAGAAAAATTTCAGGTTTTTGAATCAGAAGCCAGGAAAACCATCCTTGTTGACTCTGAGGCTCATGTCTCAGAAATTGTTTGAGGTTTTTTTAATATTAAGGTGGCACAGGGGCATCATTTGGGGAACCCAAGGACCTCTTCTCAGGACAATGTTTATTGCCTACATTCATAACTGAAGGAAATG
Organism: Phascolarctos cinereus; assembly: GCF_003287225.1. Classification (NCBI taxonomy): domain Eukaryota; kingdom Metazoa; phylum Chordata; class Mammalia; order Diprotodontia; family Phascolarctidae; genus Phascolarctos; species Phascolarctos cinereus. The sequence goes on from NW_027555625.1 coordinate 93,750,910, forward strand.
ATAAATTTCAGTTAGTGAAAATAAAGATATAATTTTTTTTCCATCCAAGTTTCCAAATGCCCTGAAATCAAGGGATCCATGGTCCCTGGGTTTAAGAACTCCTGCTCTAGACAGAGTTGCATATAAACCAGCAGAGATAGAGCTATCATTACCCAGAGTTTGCACAGAGATTTCCAAAGACAGGGACTCCACCACTCTCTTGGTAACATAATCATTCCTGCTAAAATATTTCTGGCTTGGAGCTTCCCCCACTGTCTTCCTCTCTTCCTCCCCCCACCTCCCAGTCATTTGAAGAATGTGAAAAAAAATATTCCACTGCATCATTGATTTTCTTTCTTCGTTTTCCTCCATTAGGAGCCCATTGGCTCCTGGCTCCCCTCATCACCAATGGCTTATGTTTCATAGGGGCAGTGGCCTTCTCTTGTAGCTCCAACTGCTGCTGCTATCTTTTCAGCTCTTCTTCCATCTCTCTCTCTCTCTCTCTCTCTCTCTCTCTCTCTCTCTCTCTCTCTCTCTCTCTCTCTCTCTCTCTCGTTCCCTGCTTGTTATGGTTGGTTACATCCTTTGTCTAGCCCAGGGGCAGGTAATTGTTGGTAGATATGTAGTCACTGAGTGGCTCCTGGGAGCAGGGACCTTCTCTCTACCATTCTCTTCTTTCCTTTCTCTTCTCCATCTTCCTCTGCCCCTTTCTCCATCCTTCTATTCCTACTCCTTCCCCCACCCCTTTATTCATTCATTCATATATTCAATAAGCTTTTACTAAGTGAGTTACTATATATGCTAAGGCTTAAGCCAGAGATTCTGTGGCAGATACTTAGTAGACATTTGATGATTTCAACTGAAGATTATGTTTTAAAATAACATTTTATTTACCCAAAATTCAACATACATGCACTTTTAGGAACCACAGTGGAGGCCACAGTGACCAGAGGGGATAAAACTTGGCAGGAAAGGGCCTATACACATTGACATCACTTCTTCCTCTTTGGAGATCTCACTTGTCTCCAGCCTGTGGTCTCCAGCCTAGAAACTCTAATAATATGTCAGAACAAAGAGAGGAGGAAGGATTTACTTCTGACCAACACTGTTGTGCTAGGAGGAGAATTTTCTTTTGGTCCCTTCTTCTATATAGCTGAAGCAAAACTGGAGCCTGAGCTAAAGACAAGATGAGGAGGAGGAGGGAGCCTACTAGAGCAGATGGAATCCTTTAAGAAATGCTCCATTAAGATACATCACTCTTCACAGAACCACAGAATCACAGAATTTGAGAGCTGGAGGGGTCTCAGTGGCCATCTAGTCCAACCCATACACCAAAGGAACCCTCAGTAGTGAGAGCATTGCATCCTGGGCAAGTGGTCATCTAGCCTCGACTTCAAGACCTCCCAGGAAGGGAAGCCCACTACCTCTCAGGGCAGCACAACTCTGCTTTTGGACCCTTCCAACTGTTAGGAAGTTTTCCCTTCCATGAAGCCTAAATCTGTGTGTCTGCAACTTCTACCCAACCCCCTCTGCTTCCTTTTTTCCCTTAACCCCCCATTTCCCACCAGACAACCCTAAAGCAAAACCTGGCAGAAGCAATGTTTTCAAACGAGGTTTGGATAAAGTATTTCCTAAGGTCAGACAGAACCCATGAAAATGAATGTCTGTTGTATTAAGCATCCGTTTGCTACTATACAGGCACATCTCTTTGGGCATGGAGGTAAAAAAAGAGCTCCAGGATCTTAGGTGTAGATGGTTGCCTACATGGTATGAAACTTAGTGTGCTGAAAAGGCCCTCCCACTCCAAAATACCTTCCCCCACCAATGGTCATTTGGGCTTGACATTCCACTGAGATTTATGCCTTTTGAAATAAGGTGTTGCCCTCTTCCCCAGCTCCTTTTCTTAAAGTACAAAAATATCTGAAGGAAGGATAATGTATTAACACTTTAATACCTTGCCGTGAATTAATTACTAGATCTTTTTCCACTCAGACTGAAACAACAAACCACAGGCAGCAAAGGAAGACTAGAAGGATCCATCCCTACCCTAGGTATTGTGGAGTATAGGAAAAGAAGATGAAATTCTCGACCTCAAGGAGTTTACAGTCTATTTTAGAGATGATGGATATGTGAAAAGTCAAGTACAAAAAAGGCAATACAAGTTAAAATGGCATAGAAAATAAATATTGTAAAAGATAAAGGAAGGAGGACTGAGGAGGTTGGGGAAACTTCATAGAGGAGGGAGGACTTTAGCTGACTGTGTCTTGAAGGGTAGATAACACTTGTTTAAAAAAAGAAAAGAAGGGAGGTATACTGGCCAGGGAGAGGCAAAGGTGTGGAGGTAGGTATCCACAGTATATCCAAAGGATGATGAGGAGCATAGCTTGACTGGAACGTAGGGACTTTTGTTGTAGAAAAGTGGGAAAATAAGCCCTGACAGCTTCAACCCCACCCCACTGGGGTGAGAGAGAGCAGGAGCCTATGATCTGTCCTGAGTCACCCAGGTGGTAGGTGCTTAGCAACTGAATATTTCATTGATGGAAAATTGGATGTAGCCTTTGAGCTCTGGGATGGGGCTCTGATTTCATGGCAGAGCGTAACTAGATGGATAAGCTGATTAGTCTGGCTCAAATAATGCCAAAAGAGCAGCAGGCCAGTTGCAGGAACACAGTGAATTCTGGTTTTTTTGACAAAAGGGAGGGTGCAGGCTACTTGCCTACCCTGGCTTATTTGCCAGACTGATATAAAATGGTGCTCTGGATAGAAAGGAGCAAACCTGCACCTCATGTTTTGCTGTTTTCTTTGTCATGCCCCAGTATCCCTGAAGGAATGAAGGATGCATAGTAAACCACTTGAGAGGTCCCTGGAGAATTAATTGCATGGTGCATCAAATCCATCAGTTGTAGTGTTGGGGCTGTGGGGGCAGGATTCTTCATCATCCTTCAGTGCTGACATCCTTAAATGTCTAGGTTTGCAAGGGGAGCTGTCCTTTTCTGCTTACATTCACAGAGGAAAAAGCTATTTAGAGGTATTAGGAGACCTATTGTGAGGTGGCTAGGACAACCAGAAACACAAGAGGTTCAAACATCATCTCTGCCTGAGTGACTGGCCTGAGCCATGCACTCTCTAAGGTGTAGTTCAAGGTGCATCTTGAACTCACTTTATTCAAGTGCCTCTACCCTTGGAGGAGAAGGGCAGCATCAGGGGGGAAATCCCCAGCCCTGGGGTCAAGGAAGAAATAGAAAGGTCGATTGGGGCTGAGTAGCTTCTATGTATCTACATTATTCAGGTCTCTGGAAGAGGGTGAGGTTATCAATGCCCTTTGATGCCAAGTTTCTGCTTGATAATTTAGTCCTTCTATGCCAAGCTTGACAGGTGTTTGGAGTTGTCCTTAGTGGTGGTGATAGGACACACACCAGGGAAGCACTAGGCCCAGCTAGAACAGACTCTAAGAGTCAATGACTAAATTTTCAGTATAAGCATTTATACTTGGAAATCTGCAAATGCTACAAATTAGGGCTCAACTCATTGTTTGGTTGATTGTCTAGAGTTAAGAAAGTGATAGAGAAAATGTTAATATTGCAGATTAAACTTGAAAGTGTGACCCGTGTTGTTAAACACTTGACACAATAGCACTGGTTGAATTGCACCAGCCACTCTTACAGGCTCCTTGCCTCTTAAAATCAATGACATTTGTGCATTGCCTGTCCAAGACTTGGGGAATAGTCTGTGGTTGTGGAACAGATGGTAGCTAATTGGCTCACACAAAGACTCAATTTGACAAACATTTGTTAAGGACCTATGATGTGCTAAGCACCGAGGGAAATCTGGAAATAAATACAACATGGCTGCTGCCCCCAAAGAACTTATATTCTAGTAGTGTGTGTGGGGGGGGATTAGTCACATAAAGAGATAAATGCAATATCAATTAAAATGATGAGTATAAAGTATTTAGATGAGGGAGAGAATATTTCTAACTAGAGGAATGAGGAAAAGTTTCATGAAGAAGACAAAGTATGATATAGTAGAAAGAGCACTGAATTTGGAGGCAAAGCATCGAGGTTACAGGATTTCTCAGTTGGAAAAAACTGATGAGGCCCTCTAGAATCAGAATCTTTTAGACAACATACTCAAGTGGTCATCCATCCCTTGCTGGACAGTACTCGGTGAGGGAAAACCCATGAGCTCGTGAAACAGTCTAGTTTACTATTGAATTTCTTCCTAATATCAAGCCTAAATTTCCTTTTGAAATTTCTGCCCGTGATTCTTAATTCTGTTCTTTAGGGCCAAGGAGAAAAAGTCTTCAAATACTTGGTGACAGCTACTGTTTCCCTATGGTAGACATCCCCAGTTCCTTCAAATGGTCTTCAGATAGTATGATCTTGAGGTCCCTTCCCCCTTTGAGAGGGGACAGAGACTCCCTCTATTATTCAGCCTTCTTTTTAACTTAGTCTCATGGAGTTGTTTGAGCAATGAGAGGTTAGAGGTTAGTGCCCAGGGTCAGAGCCAGTATATTGAAAAACAGAATTGAACTTAGGTTTTCCTCTTTCTGAGGCCAGCTCTCTACCTAATACACCCCAGCTATCTCCAGTTCGGTAAGGACACTATTAAATTGTGGCAGAGTGGACAGAGTACCAGCCCTGAAGTCAGGAGGACCTGAGTTCAAATATGGCCTCAGACCAAACACTTGACACTTACTAGCTGTGTGACCCTGGGCAAGTCACTTAACCCCAATTGCCTAAAATAATAATAATAATAATAATAATAATAATAATAAAATAAATTGTGGCAATCAGAACCAGACACAATAGTCTGGATATAATCTGACAGTCACCTCTCTAATCCAGGACACTAAAACAGGATACCCTCCCTTACAGTACTGTTATGGAGATAGCATATATAAAGTACCTTGTAGACCTTAGAACACTATACAAACGCTAGCTATTTCTGTGATCCCAAACTGTGGACCATGACATTGGAGACCTCAACACCTACTTCTGCTATTTACTACCTAAGTAACCTTTGACAAGCCTTTCCACTTCTCTGGGCCTCAGTTTCTTCAGCTGTAAAGTGAATTACTTCATAGGTCCCTTCCCCCTTTGGGTTCTGTGACTGTTAATAGGAGGTAGAATTTTAATTGGGCCATGTCAATACCTAGACATAATCAACAACAACAAAAATAGCAGTGAATTCCACCACTGTCCCACAAATAATAAAATGAGTTTGCAAGAACTAGGCAAAATAGGAAAAATTCACTGAGTCTTCCAAACCCCTATAGCTAATATTATACTCTCCAAGATAGACTCTCTCTCTAGTGGAAAAGTAACTCCAATATCAGAAGTTGGGGAGGAGAGAGTATGGGATGGGGGGGAGGTGGTGTGGTATGGGAAAGGAGAAAGATACTCACCTCTCACAGCTATGTTTCTTTCCAGTTCCTTAGCCTTATTCCCTAAACCCCTTCCCCATTCCAGTCACCCAGTTCTTGGGGGCTTTTCCTAAACCATCCACCTAAACAGAAACCAGGAAAAGAAGACTAAATGAATGTGTGCTTTCTGACGTAAGAGAGAACTTGACTGCATGGTTTAAGGCCCAAAGGAACACACTGGGCTCCAGACCATAAGAACACACGATTGATAAATAAATAGAGAGATAGAGAGATGACAGATAGATAGATATAGAGCATTTATTAAGTGCTTACTAGGTGCCAAGGAGGCATCTGGGTGACTCAGTGGATAGAGCTCTGGGCCTGGAATCAGGAAGTTCAAATTCAGACACATACGAGTTGCGTGGTCTTGGGCAAATCACTTAACTTCTGTTTACCTCAATCCACTGGAAAAAGAAATGGCAAACCACTCCGGAATCTTTGCCAAGAAAATGCTAGACGGATCACAAAGAGCTTGACACGACTGATTGACTGAACAACAAACGACCAAGGCCGTATGCTCTCAGCCAGAAAACCAAAGTGTGGTCCGACTGAATCAGGAATTCAGCACCCTCTCTCTCCCTCTCCCTCCTTCCCATTTGCTGCTCCCTCCATCTCACTGTCTTCTTTTTTCTCCTCCTATCACCACCTTCTTCCCCGACTCTCACAAAGAGCATATGAGGACATGAAGACATGACTGCAGTAAATTCCCAGCTTTGGTAAGTCGTTAAAAATGATACATTCGAGCTGCCTTGGTGCTTCATTAACACCCAAAAGCCCCCTGCGCTAGGGACTCCTTGTCTGTTACACCTCGATAAATTATGCACATTCTATACAGTACATCTTCAGAATAATTTAGCAGGGCGTGTTATAAACGTGCAGTCTTTGGAGATTGGACTTTGGGGTTGTGTTGTTTTGTTTCTTTGCTTGTTTTCTTTTTTTTGTTAATTTTATTTCATTTGGGTTGGAGGCGGGTGGTTTACAGGGTGCTGAGCACTGAATATAGCTGGAGGTGGGTAAAATGGCCCTAGCCATAGATTGCCTAGAGGAATCTGTGGAACTAAGTACTGTTCCATATTCAGCTAAGCGGGTAGGAGAAAGATCTGGGATTCCCCCAGTGAGACATTCCCTCCAAACCTAGCACTCTATTCATTGTATCCCCTCCTGGCTGCACAGTGGACTTTCTCCACCACACCTCTGTACATACTTTTACTACCTTTAGATGCCTTTTTTTTTTTTGCTTTTTTTGGTGAGGCAATCCGGGTTCAGTAACTTGCTCAGGGTCACACAGCTAGTAAGTGTTAAGTGTCTGAGGCTGGATTTGAACTCAGGTCCTCCTGACTCTAAGGCCAGAGCTCTATTCACTGCACCACCTAGCTGCCCCTAGATACCTTTTCTTTACAACATCCTTTTCTGTGGTATTCACCCCTATTACAATGTTAGCTCCTTGAGGGTAGACATTGTCTTTCCTTCTGCTTGTATTTGTTTGCTCCTGTTGCCTGGCATATAGTAAGTGCTTAATAAATGGTTGTTGATTGACTGACCAGATCACCTCTATATTCAATTAAAACAAACACTGATTATGTACCTGCCATAGTGGGTAAGGCACAGGGCTAGGCCAGGGATGGGGAGCCTGTGGCCTCTAGGTCCTCAAGTATGGCCCTTTGACTGGGATTTCCCACCCCTGGGCTAGTCAATGAAGATACAAACATGAAAAACAATATGGTTCCCACCCTCCAGGATTATGAGAACATGTGTCCAATGCACAGGCCTCTAGGTAGTATAGTGGAAATTCGAGGTCAAATCCTTTCTCAGAGGCCAATTAATTAGCTATATGACATTGTGCAAGTCACTTCTCTGAGCTTTCTTTTCCTCTTCTGTAAAATGAGAATAAAAATAACACCCACTTCTGAGGGTTGTTGTGAGGGTCAAAGGAGGTAACACATGTAAAGTGCTTTGTAAGCCTGAAAGCATCATATATATGTTAGCTATTATTATCATTATTATTCATTTTAAAAACATTAAATTAAATCAGGTATTAAATACATACTCCCTCTACTTTTCCTTCTCCTTTGCTTCTATTTTTCATGGATATTCAATATTTTGCAGGGGGGAAAGAGTAGTTACTGAATCAATTCACACCAACCAACCATCTAGATCCTTCCACTGGGCACTGTGAAAGGACAGAATTCTTCATTGGGCCTAAGTGGAGGAGATATTCCCTGACCTTGGGGAGCCCCCAGTGTGATATGGGAGGCAGGGCTCCGCCTTTGGGCAAAACAGAAGGGCACAGTCACAATAAGGTAAGAAATGGGTGGAGGCAATGATTCCATAGATTCCCTACCTCACTATCCCTCCCTTCCCACCACTCATGACATTCCCCCCCGTTCTGACCCAGCCATCCTATGGAAGGCTCTCTTTCCAGGTGTGCACATGACCTTAGTCCAGGATTGGGATGCTCCACACCACATCCCATGCAGCGGCCATTCTTGGGTGGAAAAAGGACCTCATATCCCTTTTCCTTGTCTACTGGGAACAGAGGACCAGAATTCAGAACACAGCCTTCTGAGCAGGGCAAAAGGTTGTAGCTTGAGGACTACAGCCTGGCCCAGAAACAATAATGGCAGAGGAAGGAGACAGGGGACAATATTCCCATTTGGCTCCCTTGCTGCTAATCACCCAGGCAGAAGCCTAACCAGGCACCAGGCTCCTGCTTGACACTGGAGCTAATAAGGAATAGTCTAATGCAATTTGTTCCTTTAAAAAGCCATATGTCAGGAGAGACTACACCTTTCACTGCAGCACAAGGGAATCTGTCTGAGCATGATGTGAGCACCCTCTGAGATGCATTAGAAGGGGCATCTTTGTGAAGAGGAGTATGGCGATGTAAAACAGCAGAAAGGCAGAGGAAGACATACAGGGATGGGGGAGGCTTGATGCCCTGCTACCTGTAAACCAGCTTTCCAAACTGGCTCTGAGGAGAGAAATGCTGGAGAAGGCCCCCAGATTAACGAATCTCATGAGCCAGGCTGAATTTTACAAGCCAGTGAATGCTGTCTCTCTCTCTCTCTGTTTTTACTGCATTGAAACTGAATTTGCATTCTCAGTCCCACCAGCAGGTTTAAAATAAGGAGGCTGTTTTCAGCAGCCTGCTCACAACAGACTCCCAGCTCATCTGCCAGACTGGGTCAGAATCCAATCAACAGAGCAGAAAAGATTGCAGCTCCCAACTGATAAATAGGAAGATGGTGTGTGTGTGTGTGCATGCATATCTGCGTATGTGTGTGTGTGTGTGTGTGTGTGTGTGTGTGTGTGTCTGGGAGAGAGAGAAAGAGAGAGAGAAAAGAGAGAGAGAGAGAGAGAGAGAGAGAGAGAGAGAGAGAGAGAGAGTGAGAGTGAGAGAGAGTAAGAGAGAGAGAGTGAGAGTGAGACAGTGAGAAAGAGAGAGAGAGAGAGAGAGAGAGAGAGAGAGAGAGAGAGAGAGAGAGAGAGAGAGAGAATGTGTGTATATGAGTGGGTGGGTGAGTGGGTGGAGAAAGACCTGCTGGTGCTTAAGTTTTAGTTTGCTTTATTAAAAATCACAGCACTGACCAGATCCTAGTGGGCTGGTTGTATGTCCTGGGAATTAATGACATGGGGAAAAACTATGGAAAAGAAATTGCAAGGCTAGCAAAGACCAAATGGGCCCTGGGCTCCCAGCTTGGCAATTCACTCACAATCCCTGACTGCAGTTTGGCCAAAGCATAAGATCATTTTTGCAAATGAAAAACTGCTATTTTGTGGAGAAAAAGTGGTCACTTTAAAAAAAAACCAAAACAAAAAACAGACTCCAAACCATCCATTTTTGCCAAAGAAAATTTGCAGAAATGCTGAATTGGGAAGAGAATCCACCCAGTTTGCTGGGAAAACTATGGACAGAAGCTAAGAATGGCAATCCTGGCTGCCTTCCCCTTTCCTCCCCTTTGGTCCATGAGAGCCACGCACTTCTCCATTATGTAGGGCCACAGCGGTGGGGGCAGGAGCGGACTGGGGTTAAGCACAGATCCTTGAAATCAGAAATTCCCCAAACCCCATCTTAGCTGAGCATTCCAACAGCTCCTCCACCCCTCCCATTCAAACTTTTTGCTCAAAATGCTTGCCAAGGACAAACTGAACTGATTTGAATGGTCCCTCCTCTCCCGTATTAAGGGGATCCAAAAAGCGAACAGAAAGAAGAAAGGAAAAATAAGGTAGGCAGTGTGATGCAGTGGATAGAGGGCTGGAATCAGAGGGAGGCGGGCCCACGTTCAAATCTTCCTGCAGACACTTCCTAGCTGTAGGAACTGGGCCAACTTATGTAACTTTTCTCTGCCTCAGTTTTCTCATCCACGTAGTGAAGTGGTTGGCCTTGATGAAACTCTAAGGTCCCTTTCTAGCTTTAAATCTGTGGGCCGATAAACTAAGTTCAATTTGATAGAGCCAACCCTGTGTAATTCAAACTAAGTCCTGGGACGAAGTAGTTTTCTTTGGGATAGTGGATGGGTCACAGGGAATTGGGAGCAGGAAGACCTAAGTTCAAAGCCTGCCTGAGACATTTACTAGCCAGCCATGTGACCTTGGGCGAATGACTTCACCTCTCTCATGCTCAGTTTTCTCATCTCTAAAACGGGGATAGTAACAGCATCTACCTCACAGGGTTATTGTGAGAAACAAATGAGATAAAATTTGGAGTGTGCTTTACCAACCTTAAGCGCTATATAAATGCTAACTTACCAATACTCCATCCGGTTAGATTAGTTTTAAAAGGCCATCTCTAAGGGGGCACCATATCTAGTTGATCAGGGTCCCATTATAGTGATCTCACACCATCTGGTTTGAGACCATCCCATCCGCCAAGGCTGTTGTATTATTGTCTAGAAAAGGAGGCTCTTAAGGGGGGGATGTGACTTTCCTAAGTTCAGCAGGCACACCAGAGTACCAGAGATAGGAGTGATTTGATTTATAGCCCCAAACTGCCCGTTCTGAGCATTGCTGCAAGGTCAGGGAGATGAGGTAAGACCCAGCTACTCCATGCGGAGAGCCTGCAGGCAGCCACGGCAGCTTGTTGGAGCCATGCCCTGGCTTGTGATGGAGGAGAGAGCTGAACAGCAGGGGAGGAGAAGGGGGAAACTCCAGGACACTCACAAGGCATCAGGACCAATCTGGGCATGTCCCCTTCCCCCAGTGCTAGGAGGCAGAGGAACAGCAGACTTCCCGGCCCCCCAACAGTCCTGAAAGTCTCTCTTTGGGTATCTATACCCTCAACCAAAGCACACTTTAAAAGAGGATCCAGTAACAAGCATTTCTTCTCAACATGACATGAGTCACTGTGTTTCCAATCCCACAGGGCATTCGGACAGTAAGCATGATCTCCTATTGTGCAAAGAAAGTCTTTGCTCCAGGCTAAAGGAATTCCAGGCACAGTGGTGCACCCCACCTGCGGCTGCATCTCTGTTAATGCCCAGACCTCTGAACCACCTCTTCTCTCCTCTCCTTTTGAAATAGGCCTTTTCTACAGTGCACCTCCTGAGGACCCAGTCCTGAATTTAGTACTTTACTGTTTCTTGGCAATATTGTTGCACTGCAATAGAGACCTTGGAAAGCAGGGTGCTTTAACCCAGAGGCTCAGTGGCAGATGAGTGGGACAAATAGATATCCTTGAGCACGTACCCTCATCTTACAAAATGGCTGTCTCTTCTCCTTCCTTGGAGTCATTCTTACCCCCAAACTGCACCTCCATTTCTGTCTTCTAAGTTTATCAGACCAAATTATCACACAATTTCTATTCCTACCCCCTCACCTCTCCCCTCCCCACACCCATCCAACCAGTATAGCTAAAATTAAATGACCAAAAAGCACTCAGAAATACTCGTTGAACTCCAAATAAACATCATTCTGAACACCACCCAATACAAGTCACTGACGTTTGTGACTTTGAGGAATCAAAAGCAGTCTGTCCTCTTTCAGAATGGCAGCATGATGGGATGGTGTATGGCAGGGTATTGGACTTGGAGTCAGGGAGACTTGGAGTTGTATCCTGCCTTAGACACTTACTAGCTGTGTGAACCTGGACAAGTCACTTAACCTCTGTTTGCCTAGGATGCAGCTAGGTGGCTCGAAGGGTAGAGTGCTGGGTCTGGAGTTGGTAAGACTTGAGTTCAATCCAGGCTTGGACATGTATTAGCTGCGTGACCTTGGGTAAGACATTTAGCCTCTGTTTTGCCTCAGCTTCCTTAACTGTTAAATCAAGATAATAATAGCACCTACTTTTTTTTTCTTCTGTTGTGTTTTGTTTCCTCTTTCTGGTGGTTCCTCCTATTGGTTCTAATTTTTACTTACGACATCGCTAGCGTGAAAATATGTTTAATAGGAGTGTATATGTATAGCCTATATCAGATTGTATGCCTTCTTGAGGAGGGAGGTGGGAAGGGAGGGGGAGAAAAATTTAAAACTCAAAAGCTTATGAAGTGATTATTGATAATTCAAAATAAATTAATTTAAAAAAAGATAATAATAGCACCTACCTTGTAGGATTATTGTTAGGATAAAGTGAGGTGATATTTGTAAAGTTCTTAGCACCATTCCTGGCACATACAGGTACTATACAAATGCTAGCTATAATAATAATAATTATTATCATCATCATTGTTAGCTTTCTATTATACCGTGATTCATCTTGGGGTTGGACCCGAAGCCTTCAGGCTCATAAGAGATAGTCACAAATTCAGGGAGATACAAGTACTCCAATATCACTTAGGGAGCCTGTGTTTCCTTGGAGCTGAGAAAGCCCAAAGTTGGTTTTACTGTTTCATCCTTTCCTTCTGGGGTCCTCCAAGCAGAGTGTTTGACATTGCTCACTTACAGAATACAGCAACTCATCTAATATTGTTACCTGAAGTATGGGCTCCTCTAGCTCAGTTATTCACTCTTCTAGCAATTCTTGAATATCCTATAATAGTAAGTTCATATTTAAAGAATTTTTTGCCATTTACAAAGTAAAGCTTGGGAGATAGGTTATATAAGTATTATTAGCTTCATCTGGGGCTCATAAAGGTTAAGTGACTAACCCAAGGTCACATAGATTAAGTCCCACAACACTAAGTCTGTTCAAGGAACTGGAGGGTATAAAAGAAATATGAGATTCGGTCCCTTCCTTTCTAGAAGACGGGCCCCAACAAGCACACAGCGCAGTTAAACCCAGTGGCCTCATCTGCAAAGTCAAGTCAACAAGAATTTATTAAGCACTTGCATGGACCAGGCACTGTGCCAAGTACTGAAGATACAAAGAGTGTATTTGTATATTTGTAATACAGGGCTCTGTATTATATGCCCATTACATATTACATGCACCTGCAGTGTATATGCATATACAGTCCATATTACAGATTACCTACAGTAGAGGGGCCTGCTTCTGGGAGAAAACATTCTGCATTCCCCTACCCATGTGGGTGGAAGCAACCACTTTCCACTGACTGTCTAGCCAGGACAGTCAGTGTCTTTAAAATTACCGGACTCTTTCTGGCTCTTTCCATCCGTGTCCAGAGACGGGGTGAAGATCCTGTTCACCATAGCTTGGGAGCCATGAACTTAGCTGGGTGAGGGGGAAGGGCTACTTTTCCCTCCCTGCTTTAGGCCTTAAAGCCCCAAGTTCTAGGTGCAGGAGGTGGAGTCCCCAGAGCCTAAATTGAGCCAAGGCACCTTTGGAGGCAGGATTCTATGCCAGATGTAGCTGCCGGCTCATCAGGAAAGACCTAAAAAGCCAGGGTGCCTAGGACTCTATCCCAGGTGAACTTGGAACTTAGTGGGACTGTGCTACATAAAATGACTGAGCTAAACTGTGAACCCAATCCTCCTCCCCTCCCCAGAGACTGAGGTGGTGTAAGGGGGATTTATGCCCTGATGTATTGCGGGGTGGGTGGTGGGAGATTTGTCTATTTGTTCTATTTTTATCTTTGAAGTAAATTTTCCTTTGTAAAAGCTAATCTGACTATTAAGTGATTAAATGGAACTGAAGTTCAGAGGACCCCCAAGAGTTGGAGGGACACTATCAGTGAGGGTTGAGCCAATGACCTCCAAACCCCCCTTAAGAGTATGAGAAGACCCTGGGAAAGGGTGAAATGTAACATTCATGGCCTTCAGGAAGTGGGGACCAAGGTGGTCACTGTTACATATGCAAAAGAAAGAGAGAGAGACAGACAGACAGACAGACAGAAAGAGAGAAAGAAAGAGAGAAAGAAAGAAGAAAGAAAGAAAGAAAGAAAGAAAGAAAGGAAGGAAGAAGAAGAAGAAAGAAAGAAAGAAAGAAGAAAGAAAGAAAGAAAGAAAGAAAGAAAGAAAGAAAGAAAGAAAGAAAGAAAGAAAGAAAGAAAGAAAGAAAGAAAAAGAGAGAGAGAGAGAGAGAGAGAGAGAGAGAGAGAGAGAGAGAGAGAGAGAGAGAGAGAGAGAAAGAAAGAAAGTCCTGGTCTCAAGGAACTCACACTCAAGTGTGGGAAGACAATACAGAAAAGGAAGCTAAAAATGGGGGAAGGAGGAGATGAAGGTATTGATCTTGAGGTCATGATAGGAAAAATCCAGGTGGAGACCCAGGGTACAACCTAGAGAAGAATGAAGACATGATTGGCCTTAGGGATGAGCTTGGAAGGAGAGGCCACAGAGGTGGAGGATACTTCCTATGGGAGAAGCAGTCCACCCATGAAGTGAGCTTCTGGGGCTAAGAGGTTTCTGTGACATGGTAGAGAAAATCCTGTCGAGATAGAGTTGGGCTAGAGCCACAGGATCCCTCCCAGTAATATGATTCTGGGCTTTAGAAGTAACAAAGAAGCAGGATCAAAATGTTAACAGGGACCTTAGAGCTCATTTAGCCCAACTCCCTAATTTTACAGATGAAGAAAATGAGATCTAGAGAGTCAAAGTGACCTACCTGGGGTCAGAGAGTAAGTGGTAGAATATGGATTTGAACTCAGGACCTCTAACTCCAATACTAGCCTTCTTTCCACTGTAGTGTGTTCCCATATACCCCCTCCAAATAAAATCCACAAATATTTGGGTGCTCAGCTCTATGCTGGGCCCTGTGGGGAATATGAGGGAAGGAGAAGGTTGAGTTCCTACCCTCAGTACAATGTTGGAGGAGATGAGACATAAACTTATAAACATTCATAGTGTATACCAACTGATTCCACCCTTAAATAATCTGCCTTGCATGTTTTTCTCTCCTATATGTTAGTCTAGAGTGCAGATTCCTTAGGAATAGAGACCTCATCTTGGATTTCTCGGTTTTGCTCCCAGACTCTAACATGGGGCTGGGCTCAATAGATGCCCATAGAGCTTAAGACATAGCAAATATGGCTGACCAACTCCAGGACCAGCTAGAGAGCTGGCTGGCTCAGTACATTACAAGTTTCTAGCAAGAGGGCAGGTAAACAATCAGGATCATCTTCAGACATTTCCATGGGCATCTCCTGGGCCTCCTGGCAGGCGGAAGGGATCTTTTCCAGAGTGATTAGTTGGAGTAGCAGACAGAAAGCTGAGAGACAGGGAGAGAATGAAGGGGGAGACAGGGTCCTGATAAGCAGTTAGCACTGGGCACAGGACACCTGTGCTCTGTAATCAACACCGGACACCTATCGGCTTTGCAGTGCACTATGAGGGTGAACTGTGAAACCTTAGATGGGTTGAGGCCTGGGTACTCTGATGATTACCTCTCCATCAGCCTTTATGTCCCTAATCAGGTAGATGATGTCAGCATGGTCACTAAGGACTTGGGGATCCCTCTAAGGGGCAGGGATTGGAAGGGGATTTTTCTTGGGCACTCACCTCTTGTCTCCCTTCCCTACTAAGGTTCAACTACAAGAATTCTGGAGGTCAGTGTAAGATTTGGTTTTGCAATCCAGCTACCTAAAGGAGTAGATGGAAAACTTTGAGCAATTTATTTTTCTAGCAAATAAGACAATTTTTCAAGTAAATAAGATAGAGGTCTAGATTGAGAGTTAGAAAGACCCAGGCTTGGATCTTTCCTCTGGCACTCTTACTTAGCTGTGTTACCATAGGCGCAAGTCATTGACCTCTCTCAGCCTCAATTTTCTCATCTGCAAAATGAGTGGTTTATACTAAATGCCCTCTGGAGTCCCTCTTAGATATAGATCTCTGAACCAATGATCCATGATTTATTCATTTATTCATTCATGTATCAAATGTCTAACCCCCAAGTGCTGGGAGTGGGGGTGGGCAGTGTGGAGATACAGAAGTGACTGTGATGCCTGAAAGAACACTGGATTTCAGTCCTGGCTCTGCCTCTTACAATTATATACTGCTGCAGTTCGGTCATTTCAGTCACATCCAACTCTTCCTGTCCCCATTTGGAATTTTCTTGGCAAAAATACTGGTGTGGTTTGCTATTTCCTTCTCTGGCTCATTTTTACAGATGAGGAAACTGAGGCAAACAGGGTTAAGTGACTTGCCCAGGGTCACATGGCTAGTAAGTATCTGAGGTGGGCTTTGAATTCATGAAGATGAGTCTTTCAGGTTCCAAGGAGGCACTCTATCCACTGCACCATCTAGCTGCCCACCAGCTACATGACCCTGGGCAATAATGATATGGCATTTAAGTTTGCAAAGTGCTTTAAGTACATTATCTCACTCGACCCTCACGACAATCTTGGGGAAGAAGGGACTATGGCTATGGCTAGCCCCACTATATAGGTGAAGAAACAGGCTCAGAGGTTAAGTGATCTGCCCATAGCCATGTAACTGTTTGAACTCTGGTCTTCTGGATTCTAGGTCCAGCATTCTTTCCATTACATCAACGATTCTGAAACTTTCTGGTCTTTGGACCCCTTTATACTCTTAAAAATATTGAGGACTCCCCAAAGAGCTTATGTTTACGTGGTATTTATTATGTTAGTGATTCAAACTTCTTAGGATTATTATGAAAAGTTGTGACCTTGTAGACACCCCCTCAGGGTCTCCACACCTCACTTTTAGAACTGCCACTTCCCTGAGCAAGTCACTTAACATCAGTGTCCCAGCTTCCTCATCCTTAAGATTGGTATTGAGGATACTGCCCAACTAGCTGGCAGGTCGTTCTGAGAAGAGCACTATAGCAAAGGGAGCTGCTATCATAAGATGTATCCCTGCCCTCACGGAGTTTACAATCTAGCCGGAATAACAAGATGTGAAAACAAAGCATAGTGCAGCCAGAGTACCTAATTAAGGATTTGTGGTATAGACAGTCACTGCCACAGGAGGTCATTGAGATAGATGAGTTAAGTAACATGATGAGACAATGGGAAACACATGCCAAAGTACAGTGCAGCCAGTAAAAGACAGAGGAGTCTGGAGGAGGAGGAAAAGATCAGTGTGGGCTGTGGGATGGTAAAAAATCCGAGTGGAGGCAGGAAGGGTAGGTGGTGAGTAATAATAATAGTGATAACTCATAATTATGTGGTATTTTACAGTTTATGAAGCACTTTCTCCCCAGCAGCCCTGAGGAATAGGTAATGAATGCTCGTATTATCATCTTTATTTTGCATTGAGGAGCTCAAGAGAAATGACTTGTCCATGCTCCTATAGCTAATAAGTTAATAGGTGGCACAGTCCCAAGGCTTCTGACTGTAAAGAAGAAAGGAAACAAACATTGACTAAACATCTGTTATGTGCCAGGCGCTGTGCTAAGCACTTTGCAAATATTATTTCATTTGAGCCTCATAACAACCCTGGGAGGCCAGGCTGTTATTATCCCCATTTTATTGTTGAGGAAACTGAGACAGACTGAGGTTTTGACTTGCCCAAGGCCATGCAACTGATAAGTGTTGGAGGCCGGATTAGAACTCGGGTTTTTTGTTGCTGTTCAGTTGTTTTCAGTTGTGTCTGACTCTTCGTGACCCCATTTGGGGTTTTCTTGGCAAAGATCCTGGAATGGCTTGCCTTTTCCTTCTCCAGCTCATTTTACAGATGAGGAAATGAGGAAAACAGGGTTTAGTGATTTGCCCAAGATCACACAGGTGGGGTCTGAGGCTAGATTTGAACCAAGCCCAGTGCTCTATCTACTGAGCCACCTAGCTCAGGTTTAGGTAGGATTTGAATTCAGGTCTTCCTGACTCCACGCCCAGGACTCTATCCACTGCATCACCCAGATGTCTCCAAGGCCAGCATGGTTTCTATTTATGCCTCCCTAGGAGTGAGATGGGTGGGATAGGAGTAGATAGCAAGGACTATCTAATGGCCTTTTCTCACCCTTCATCCCCTCCTGACATCTCGGCAGCCTTGGACACTGGATCACCCTCTTCTCCTTCTCTCTAGGTTTTTGTGACACTACTCTGCCCAATTCTCCTCCTACTTTGCTCTTTCTCCATCTCCTTTGCTGGATCTTCATCCAGGACATACCCATTAACTCTAGGGGTCCCCAGGGCTTTGTCCTGGGTCCTCTTCTCTTCTCCCTCTGTATTACTTCCCATCAGCTCCCATGGATTCGTTATCATCTTTATGCTGATGATTCTCAAATGATTGTACTACTTACCCAGCCCTAATCTCTCCACTAATCTCCAGTCTTTCAATCTCCAACTGCCTTTCAGACATCATGAAACGCATGTCCTGTAGACATCATAAACTCACGTCCAAAACTGAACTCATTATTTTTCCCTATCACCCTCCCCCTTCCAAACGTCCATATCCCTATTGAGGGCAGCACCGTCGTCATCAAATCTCAAAACCTATGTGTCACTCTCACCCGCTAAGCCAATCTCTTGCCAAGGCCTGTTGATTTTAGCTTCGTAACATTTCTTGAAAACATCCCCTTTCTCCTCTAATACTGCTCCACTCTGGGGCAGGCCCTCCTCATCCCTTCCTGCCTGGGCTACTGCAGTAGCCTGCTTGGGGTCTACCTGCCTGTTTCTCCCTGATGTAGCCCATCCTCCACTCAGCTGCCACGTCACCACCATCCCTGCCCCCTCAAAGAACTCTAGTGGTTCCCCATCACTTCTAGGATGAAATATAAAACCCCCTGTTTGGTGTTGAAAGCACCTTATAATCTTCCCCCTTTCCAGTCTTTTTCTGTTACATGCCCTCCTCACCTACTCTCTGATACAGCAACACTGTTCTCCTGGCTATTCCTCAAATAAGACACTTCATCTCTCAAACTCTGGGCATTTTTACTGGCTGTCCCCCATGCATGGAATGCTCTTCTTCCTCATCTCTGCCCTCTGGCATCCCTGACTCCATTCAAGTGCAAAATCAAATGGCCCCTTCTACTGGAAGCCTTTCCTGATTCCTCTTGACTCTAAGGCCTTCCCTGTGTTGATTATATAATTATTTTTTTAATTTTTGGAGGCAATTAGAGTTAAGTGACTTGCCCAGGGTCACACAGTTAATAAGTGTCAAGTGTCTGAGGTCAGTGATTATGTAATTATATATAACTTGGTTATACATATCTGTTTGCTTGTTGTCCCCTCCATTAAGTAGTGAACTCTCTAGAGCAAGAACCTTTTTTTTTAACCTTTCTTTGTATCCCCAGAGCTTTGCACAAGGCCTAGCACATAATAGGAACTTAACAAGTTTCATTGACTGCCTGACTAAGTAAGGAGATCATTCCAGGCAAGGAAATGGCCATTAGGAAATACACATCTTTGGGAATGAGTAATGTTTCTTTCCCTTGAAATAGGAGAATTAGGATTGAGGTAAAAATCTCAGAGACCATCTTTAGGTTGAAAATACAAACTGTTCCTTCTAGGACCACTTCAGAGACACCTCAAACAGAAAGTTCAGTCCTCCGCTTGTCCATTTTAACTTTGGTCACAATAAAAAAAAGTCTGTCCGGGTCATAGATTTAGACCTACAGGGGTCTTTAGAGCAGATCTATTTGAACTGCTATTCATCTATTCTAACCCCTTCATTTTACAGATAGGGAACTGAGGCTCAGAGAGTTGTAAGTGACTTGTCCAGGGTCACACAGCTAATAAGTGTCTGAAGAAGGATTCCAGCCCCAGTTTTCCTGACTCCAAAAGGGGAACATTACCCACCACACCAAGTTCACATGGCCTTTCCCACTGAACCATGTGGCCTCTTCTGATGCATCCCCACCCCCACGGAAAGTATTATCTGCAAGGTCCATTTAAAGGACCAAGGCCTGACTGAAGGAGGTAAATTGGTTAGAGATGTCAGTTTAAAGATTGCTGGGAATAACCTCAGACAGAGAGCTCTGCAGCTAGAAAGCAACATGGAGAGTAAAGAATGGGGGTCTCCCTCCACTCCATAAGAGTAAAGCAGGTTATACAATATCTTAATCACCTTGGCCATTCTGACTTGTCCTTTATTTTTCCACATCCGGACAAAAGGCTTCTAGGACAAAAAAAAAAAAAAAGAAAAGAAAAGAAAGAAAGACTGTCTAGTTCTTGGATGGGGGAGAGCTTGGACTGGTGCATGAGATACTGAAAGAAGGCTTTTGGTGATGATGAGAACAGCTTGAGACCAACCAGCTACACACATCTCCATGACAAGTCCTTTGTCCTGGAAGAGAGGGGGTGGAGAGAGGATTAGCTTGAGAGTTTCCAAGTAAAGAAGGGGGAGAAAAGGACAGATTTAGGAACATGGAAAGGAAGAGGAAGGTAATGGCTGAATTAAATACAGCCTAGGAGCTTCTGAGTGTCCTCCCCTCCCTTTCATGGGGCACAGCTCCCCACCTCAGCCCAGGGTGCCCTGGAGAGACTGGGGCGGGGTGGGGGGACACTGCCCATTGGACTCCTGGACCCTGCAGCGTGGGCAGAAGCTGAGCACCAGGCAGGGCTGCCTAGAGAGTGAGCCAGTTTCCTGTGAGAGCTGCAGCAGCCGCTCTGCAGACCCTTAATGGAGGTCCCTGGGAGCATAATACGATCGCCTGTCTGAATTATTTATACATTATGTCATCTTTCCTTCCAGTTGCACTCGGCAGCTGAAATTTTATAGAGCAGTATTATTAATTGAAACAATTAGTCTTGGGGATATCAACAAGCCCACGTCATATGGCTCAGGATATTCATGGCAAGAATTCTCTCTCTCTCTCTCTCTCTCTCTCTCTCTCTCTCTCTCTCTCTCTGTGTCCTGTCCCTCTCCACCCCCCCATCCCTCTCCCCCCTGTTTCTCCCCCTCTTTCTCTCTTTCTGTCTCTCTGTCTGTCTCCCTCTGTCTCTGTCTCTCTCTGTCTCTGACTCCTCTCTCTCTCTCTCTCTCTCTCTCTCTGTCTCTCTCTCTCCTCTCTTCTCTCTTTTCTGTCTCTTTCTATGTCTTCCTCCTCCTTTTCTCTCTCTCTGCCCCCTTCCTCCCTCATCCCCCACCTCCTCCAGGCTAAATTGCAGCAGAGCCCTTGTCCCCTCCCCTGCACTGTTCAGGGGGCTGCATTGCTACAATCCAGATTGACAGCGCTCCTGCTGCTGTTTCCAGAGTCTTGAGCTTCTTCTGCCTTTGCTAGAAGCTGAGAGGTCCCAGAAGTCAAAACTTTCCATTGCTTTCTCAGCCCTGCTCTAACTCCCTCGGGGAAGTAAAGGGGAGAGGTGGGCATCAAAGCTTATTAATAACACTTCATTTATTCATCCATTCTACAATTCTCTTTTCTGAGCTTCTATGGACAGCCAGACACATACTAGATATTTATGTGGAGGTAGGAGAAGGGAATATGGAGGGCAGAAATAGAAGAAGACAGGATCTACTCTCAATATGCCCTCTGATGGTCTAGTAAAGGAGACCAGAGCCCCATTAATGAAACTATTAGAGAATAATACAGCACAATAAATGATAAGTGCCCTGAGTGCCATAGAAATTCAGAGAAGACAATGAGCAGTGTAGTTTATTATCATCAGTGTCCATTTCATGGAGGAGGTAAGACTTTGGCAGGGCCTTGAAGAATGGGAAGAATGGGAATGGTTTGGGGAAGGGGGTGGGCCTTCTAAGAGTGGAGAATATGCAAAAGCATGGAAGTACCAGTAATGAGTAAAATGTGCGGAATAAGTGGGATTGGAAGAGCCAGTGTTGCAGGAATGTCGGATCAGCAAATGAGATGGTAACAGGAGGAGAAGGAATATGAGGAGCAAAGGTAGGAAGAAATGGGTAGGCTGGGCAGACTAGTGTGACCCCTGTCCACCCAAAGCAGGCTGGGCACACCCCTCACGCTGCTAGGCCATTGAACGTAAGTCCCAGGGCCTACCCTGGGCAAAGACCTGGAATAGGAACGGAAAATCTGGCTGAGCCTTCGCCTGGGGTCAGATGACAGAGCTTCAAGGACAAGGTGGAGTGTCTCAGATCTCCCCATCTTAGGACAAAAAGCGAAACCAGAGAGAGCACAGGCTCAGGTTCCTGGAAAAGGAAACAGAGTGTTGGGATGGAAACCTCCAGTACGCATTAAAAATAACCACCATTTGCCCCTTCCAGCCCCTTCATCCCCCTGAAGCTGGTTAAGTGCAGATGTCCCTCACCTTACAGAATGAATAGCTGTGGAAACATAGAATTTCCAATGCAGTAATTCAATTCCAACATTTTACTTCAACAAACAATTGTGATTACATGCAAAGACACTGTGATAGACCCTGAAAGAAGGGACCTTATGGATCCTCTGGTAGGAGGACCCTTTTGTTTTATCTTCCTAACAAGTTTTGTGTGAATCAAAATTGAATAAATAGAATCTTATCTGACATAAACTAGGGGAGTACCTATTTTCTGGAAAATTTTCCTAAATTCTTTTACAAAGGGAAGAGCCTCTTTTTAAAGTAAATAACTACTCTTACAGGGGGCTGTTTGTTAGAACTGGATTTTCCTGTGTGTTATTATTGTTATTCAGTTGTTTTTAGTCATGTCCCACTCTTCATGACCCCATTTGGGGTTTTCTTTGCAAAGATACTGGAGCATTTTGCCATTCCCTTCTCTAACTCATTTTACAAATGAGGAAACTGAGGCAAATAGGGTTAAGTGACTTGTCCAGGGTCACACAGCTAGGAAGTATCTGAAGCTAGATTTGAACTCGGGAAGATGAGTCTTCCAGACTCCAGGCCTGGCACTCTATCCACTCCACCATCTAGCTTCCCTTTTCATATATGAGGTTTTATTAAAGCAAAATCTACCTGTGACACATTTATGAAGGCTTAGGCCGCCCAGGAAAAGGGAAGGGGATATGAAGGTTTAGAACTATAATGGAACTTAAGAGATTGTCTAATCCAGCCCCCTTGTTTTACAGATGAGGAAACTGAGTCTGAGAGAGGTTAAGTAACTGCCCAAGGCCACAAAAGTTGTTACCATTATGTTTTGAACCAAGATTCTCTGATTCTACCTCATTCTAGAAATGAGGAAATTGATGTCTCAGAGAGATGAAATTACTTGCCCCATATCAGTGGAACACAGACCCATTAATACCAAATCTGCACATCCAGACATTACATAGAGCCAACCTGACATGTCAGTAGCAAATACAGCTCCCTGTGAGGTGTGATTTCAGGTGCATTAGGAATGTTCCCTAAATATTCCCATAACATCCCTAAAATACATTTAAAAGGCAATAAAGTTTTTAACTCAAAATCAGAAATTGTATTTAAAGTAGAAATGACCCTAAGAGGGATACTGAAACTTATTCTCACTAAGCTATAACTGGTTGCTATTTCAACCTTTGCTGAAAGCTGGTTTTGATGGTGGGGAGGACAAGAGTCGAGCAGCAAGGGGGAATGGGTGTAGAAGGGAGTTCTAATGACTTCACAATCTTGTCAATGTCTACCTTGTCAAAGAAGCCTGGCCACCATCTTACATTGGTCCAGGAACTTCTCAAAAAAGGACCAGTTTGGGCACTGCAGAAGGAAACATCTTTAATTTGAGTTGATACCTCATCATTCCACAAAAGGGACTTAATTGAAGGAAGTATTACAGAATATTGTACTTCTTCCAAAAGTATGGAGTCAGAGAAGTCAGGAAAGAGAAAACAATCAGAGATAAGGGAGAAGGGAAAAAGAAAAAAAAAGGGAGGTTCAATAAGAGTCCAGACAAAGCTCCCAAGTAAGAAAGTATAGCATATATTTACTGTTGTACTGTTATGAGCAAAGGACAGGAATCTGGAGACAATGGTTTAGAATTTGGCATCATCACTGCGTGACTCTTGGCAAACTGTTGGACCTCTCTGAACTTCAGTTTCTTTATTCCTTAGAGCAGTGGAAAGAGGACTGGATTGGGAATCTGAGGACCTGATATGTACCTTTATATGACCCTGGTTGAGTACCTCTACCTCTCTTGCTCTGTGGGACCTGAATCAGTGGATGTGGAATTTGGGATTAGGACTCAAGAAATTATAAGGGGTACATTTGCATTACAGTTATTGTGTGTGTGTGTGTGTGGGGGTGCTCTTATGTCTTATAAATCTTAAGGCATTATGTACAAGTGAGATTATTATGTATAAGCTCTTTGTTAGGTGCTGTGGAAGACATGTAGATGAACAAGACACAGTTCCTCACTTCTTGGAGATTTTCATTTAATTGGAGGGAAAGACATGCACACAAAATAATATGAATGCAAATGTAGCCCTTATAATCTCTGGGGTCCTTATCCCAAACTACATATCCACTGAGTCAGGTCCCCTAGAGCAAGGCTATAATCTCCTCCTCTGGGTAATAGAAATAGCCCTGAGGGATTGATGGTTTTTGTAATACCACTGGCTGCAGCCCCAATTCTAGTATGTTCTCCCCAGTATCAATCATTAGTTTTAATTAGTATCTCCCTTATGTCCTCAATACCTTCCAGCATCTCAGTTTCACTTAACCAATTAACATCAGTGAGCTTTTCCAATGGGATATTTACTGAGAAGATATAGCAAGAACAGAAGTACAAATATTTTCTCCCAACACCCAGGGCCACACCTCTATACCACCTTGGTGCCTGAGGAGAGTGGGTTCAATCTTAAGGCGTTTACAACTAACATTACTGCTACTGAGGTCACTTCTAAATGCAGCATAGTTGATGGATAAGTCACTGTCACTCCCTCTTGGCTAGCTTTGATTCACTGCAATGATGCATGAAGACTTTGCTCTTTACTCTTCAGCTATCCACAAAATATGTCATAGACTCCAACGCCCAGATCTTTGGTGGCTCCCTGTGCCAATTTTTCAAAGCTCACAAACCTAGTCTAATAAATATTGGTTGATTAATTGATTGAGGAAAGAACAAATGCTAAAAGGCAAATAATAGAGACCTGTATTCTTGGCCATATGCAGACATTACGACCTGAGACCTCTCTCTCCACCCAGAGGCTTACACTATGTCTTTCCTTGGTCACAGCCAGGGATGATAGGAGAGCTTTGCTTGGCCAATTAATGCCTTTCCAGCTCAGGAGCCAGTCAAAAGTTTCTTTACCATGTGGTTAACAGAATGGAGATGGTCATAACTGCTCATACTCTGAAGTCCATGTGGGAAGCAGTGTGTACTCATGAGAGCTAGGCTTAATCAGTCCCCCATTCAGAGAAGGGAGAATGTGAAAATAGAGCAAGAGAAGTGGAAATAGTTAAGAAAGAGAAGTAGGTTTGGGAACTGAGTCATGGAAAAGGTGGCATTTGAGAGATATGGGGTACAGAGTAGGGATGTGAGAAAAAGGTTTCGAGTCTTATTTGCTTTGCAAGGCCCAGTTGAAGTCCTAGGATCTGTTCAAGATGAGAAAACAATTGGGCAGAGGTCTGGAAGTGACGATATGGGGGATATGTTTAGGGAATGGGATCTAGGAATATGAAAACATTCATTTCCTCTCTTTCCCACCCACAGGGCCATTTTTTCCTATGAACAAGAGGGACATCCCTTTCAGGTGCCTGCATGACAAGGAGGCCATACATGAGTCCTGGAATGCAATGTCTAAAAAGAAAAGCACAGACTCTATAGATTGAGTTTTGTCAACAACCGTATCTTCAGGGATCACATCTTATCCAGCCTGTTTATAATATTGAAGCCCTGCTTCCTGACATAAAAATGGATTTGGAGGAGCTATCTCATGCTAATGAACACAAACTCCCATGATTATCCATTTCTTTTTGTAAAGCCAAGCTGATAGAAAATTTCCAATAGACAAATATGACCTCAAGCTAGCTCACAAATATATCAGTTCACAGTAATTGCCAAAGGGGACATAGTTAAGAGTCTTGACCATTGAAATATTCATGAGGCAAAAAGCCCCTAAGGTATTCCTTAAAATTAAAATTTGTGTTAATGAACATATGCTCTGTTCCTAATGTTGGGGATAGAGGGTCAATGTGGGAAGAAGAAGGGAGACCATTCACAAAGGCTTGTTCAGGGCTCAAGGAATTAAAATTTCTGACTCCAAGCCATGTACCCCTTGCTGATTTTAATTGTTGATCTGATAATTTGAATTAAATTAACATTTATTAAATGCCTACTGTGTGAAGAACAGTGTGCTTGACACCACAGGGGAGAGCAAAAGTTTAAGTGATGATGGTATTAGGGGTCATGACCCTCAGCAGTGCCTCTCTGTTCTAGCACTGTGGTTTCTGCCCCAAATTTTGTCTCTAATGGTGGTTTCAGGGAGGCTGTTATTGGTGCCAAATGCCATACTCAGAGAGTGAGGATATGTCTCCAAATACCCCTCATTTCTCTCAGACTCTTTCTATACCCCTAGGTCTACTTCCTTCAGAGTTGTCTCCAACTATGGAGTGAGAGAGAGAGAGAGAGAGAGAGAGAGAGAGAGAGAGAGAGAGAGAGAGAGAGGACCTATTTCTCTGTGGCGAACAATCCCATGAATTTTCCAGCCAATGTTCCTAATTCTATGTGACCTAATTCCCTTCACATGCCTCTTCTTAGGAGAAGAGAGACAAGCCCTAGGTAAGTAGTGAAACCAGAAAAGATTGTCCTCCTGGGCTAAGTCTTCACTTCTGGAGTCTTTCTCCAGAGGAGGGTTAGACTCCTCCCCTACTCTAGTACAGTTTTCTGTTCTTTCTTTTTTCCTCCTATTAAAATCCCAGTCCCAGGAAAGGTTCTGATAAGCAACCTTTAAAAGATTTACTGTAACACTCCTGCACTTCCCTGTGCCACCCATGCACTCTGCCTCAGAGCTTATGCACCTTCCCAGGATTTCCTTTTCCTAGTGTCCATACTGCAGCCACCAGCAAAGGTTGGGAAATTCTAGACCAGGAATCCTAAGTCACCTCTTCTCTTGTCTTCTTTGTTTATCAAAATCAAAATCGTTCTAGGGCTAGGGCAAATCGCTCCTCCTTTCCTGATTATGCTAGCCTTCATTTATCTCTTCTCTTCCTGAGTACTAGCAGTACATGAGACTATCTAGCATTTATATAGTGCCTGCTAGGTGCCAGGCACTGTGCTAAGCACTTTGGGTGACATAGTAAACAGAGTGACACGCTTACGGTCAGAAAGTTGTCGTTCAGTCAGTCACTTCAGTTGTGTCTGACTCTTCCTGACCCTATTTGAGGTTTTCTTGGCAAATATACTGGAGTGCTTTGCTATTTCCTTCTCCAGCTCATTTCACAGTTGAAGAAACCGAGGCAAACAGGGAGAAGTGACTTGCCCAAGGTCACACAGCTAGTAAGTGTCTGAGGCCAGATTTGAACCCAGGAAGATGAGTCTTCCTGACTCCAGGCCTGGCACTCTATCCACTTATGCCACTTACCTGCCCTAAGAATAAGGAAGACCTGAGTTCAAATCCAGCCATGATAGGAACTGCAGTTTAAGAAAATTATTTTAGTGGCTGAATGGAGGATGGATTGGAGTGGGGAGAGACTTGAGCCAGGCAGCAGTAGTAAAAATGATTTACTTATTAAATAAGTAAGCATAATTTACTTAATAAGTAAATAAATATTGTTTACTTAATAAACTCCAGTGGCTTTTTATTGCCTCTAGGAACAGATACAAATGATCTATTTAGGAATGGCTAAACAAGTTGGTATATGATTGTGATGGAATGCTACTATGCTGTAAGAAATGATGGTTGATTTTAGGAAGACTTGGAAAGTAACGAAAAGTGAAGTGAGCAGAACCAAGAGAACGTTGTATACAGTAACAGCAATATTGTTCAAAGAATAATTGTGAACAAACAAGTTATTCTGAGTACTAGAATACTCAAATCAATGATAAAGGACCTATGAAGGAAGATGCTATACACCTCTGGAGAAAGAATTGATAAATAGAAGTACACATAGTGTGGTTTTACATATATTTATAAATCTGCATCAAATAGTGGCCTTCTTTAGTATGAGGTGGGGATAGAGGGAGGGAAACAATTTGGAACTTAAAATATAACAAAAAAAAAATTTAAAAAAAAGATGTTTGGCATTCAAAGCCCATCATAACCCAGCCCTCTCCTACCTTTACAATCTTCTTACACCTTTCTCCCCAACATATACTCTCTGATCCAGTGATACTGACCTCCTGGCTGTTCCAAGAACTAGACACCCCATCTCTCTGTTCTGGGCATTGTCTCTGCCTGGAATACTCTTCCTCTTCCACTCTAACTACTACTGACCCCCTTAGTTTCCTTTAGGTCCCAACTAAAATTCTACCTTTTACAAGAAACCTTTCTTAACCCCTCTTAATTCTAATTCTTTCCCTTTTCTAATTATTTCCTATTTATCCTATATATAGCTTACTTTATATATATTTCTTTGCATGTTGTTTCCCCCATCAGATTGTAAGCGCCTTGAGGTCAGGGACTGCTTTTGCCTCTTTTTGTATCCCCAGAGCTTAGCACAGGACCTGGTACATAGTAGGTGCTTAGTAAATGTTTATTGAATGAATGAATATTATCATCCCCATTTTATAGTAGAAGAAACTGAGGCAAATGAACATTAAGTGACTTGCCTAAAGACCCACAGCAAGTAAATTTCTGAGATTGCCTTTGAACTCATATCTTTCTGACTCCAAGCCCAGCACTACCCATTGCTCCACCCCTCTGCCTCACAGATGTTGCCTATATCAGTGCATCAGTGAATTTGTCATCTAGCCCTTCCTATTCTGGAGATCTTTTTCTGTAGATCTAAAGGAATTCATACCTTCTCTTTCTGTGTAATTCTTATTTCTGTCATTCTGCCTCAATAAAATATCTACCCCAAATAGAGGAAACTTTATTCTAGTTCTTTTAATATTTCAGGGACACCAGAGTATGGTTAATATTTCACAGATACTGGACTATGTACTTGTTATCTATCATTCTTTATATGTGGCTGGGCCACCTTCTTTTCTAGTTATACATGTCTTGGCTTATGTCTTCTATATCTCTTGTTACATATAAGACATCATTGGTAATTGTCTACTGCCTAGTTACCCTCCCATTATGCATCTTTTCATTGCACTTTGGGTCATCTACAGTTGTCATTCTTCTGAGATCATGATTTGTAGCCATACATAAAGATTCCATGATTGGCAACCATATAACATCCCTTGTCAAATATCAGGGTTAAAAAAGTGTGTGTGTTTGGGGGTGGGGGAAGGACTGAGACTTTTACAGCAGTGAAAAGCTTAGCAGAATCAAAAATACTATATAGTTTTCCAAATGTAATCTAGTCTGATCTCCTCTTTTTCAATTTTGGGCCCAATTCATTGTCCATCTGCAGCATGTCTAAATTACATGTACTGATAGAGTAACTCAATAGACTACATGTCATAATCTGGGCCATATGCACCTTTCATTCACTTTTTTTCGATGTGAATGGCTTGCCATGTTACCTAACTCCATCTCTACTGCTCATTCCACTCTCTCTTGATACCATATGAATGTCTGGTAAGTTACTAGTTTAAATATGAGTCCCCTCTCCCCAGAAACTGAGATGAGGAGGAAAGAGTGTGGCTTGGATTAGGGGAATTTTTTGGTACTTATGTTCTTGCTAGGTCATTTCAGTAAATATCCTTTTGTGAAAGCTAGCTGGTGTTAATTAGTTATAGAAGAAAGAATTGGAAAAAGAACTAACAGCTTGGAACAAGAGATACAAAACCATCCTGGAGAAACAAACATGCTGAAAATTAGAATGAACCAAATAGAAGCTAATGACTTTAAAAGACAACAAGAAATATTAAAACAGAGTCAAAAGACTGAAAAAAGAGAACAAAATTTAAGGTATTTCATAGCAAAACCAAATAACTTGGAAAATAGATCAAAGAGAAGGAATTTAAGAATCACTGGACTACCTAAAACCCATGAACAACAACAAAAAAAAGAGCCTAGACATCATTTTTCAAGAAATCATAAAAGAAAATTGCCCAGATCTCTTAGAACTGAAGGGCAAAGTAGAAATAGAAAGAATCCACTAATTACCTCCTGAAAGAATACCAAAATGAAAATTCTCAAGAACATTATAGCTAGAATCCCAATGATCCCAGCTACTTGAGTAAAGAACTCATCATTTGATAAAAACTGTTGGGAAAGTGGTCTGGCACAAATTAGATATAAACCAACATTCATTCACACCATACACCAAGATAAGCTCCAAATGGATACATGACATGGATAAAAGGTGACATCATAAACAAATTAGATGAACAGGGGAGAAATTACCTGTCATATCAATGGGTAGGGGAAGAGTTCATAGCCAAACAAGGGATGGAGAGCATCATGGAAGGTAAAACATGTAATTTTGATTACATAAAATTTTTAAAGATTTGCATAAACAAAACCAGTACAACTGAAATGAGGACAGAAGCAGGTAATTGAGGGGAAATCTGTAGCAAGTTTCTTTGAAAAAGGTCTTATTTCTTTTTTTATGTTTTTTTAAATTAAATTATTTATTAATTTTTAGTTTTCAACATTCACTTCCTTAAGATTTTGAGTTTCAAATTTTCTCCATCTCCCTCCCCTTTCCCTTCCCCAAGACAGTGTGCACTCTGATATAGGCTCCACTTATACATTCATATTAAGCATATTTTCACATTAATCATGATGTAAAGAAGAATTAGAACCAATGGGAGAAACCACAAGAAAGAAGAGTCAAAACAAAACAACAAAAGAAAAAGAGAGCAAATAGTATGCTTCCATCTGCATGCAGATTCCATAGTTCTTTCTCTGGATGTGGATAGCTTTTACCCTCCTGAGTCTTTTGGAGTTGTCTTAGATCCTTACATTGCTGAGAAGAGCTAAGTCTATCAAAGTCAGTCATCGTACAGTGTGGCAGTTACTGTCTACAATGTTCTCCTGGTTGTGCTTACTTCACTCAGCATCAGTTCATTTAAGTTTTTCCAGATTTTTCTGAAGTCTGCCTGCTCTTCATTTCTTATTAAAGGTCTTATTTCTAGATATTTAGGGAACTGATTAAAATTTAAAAGAATCAGAACTATTCCCTAGTTGATAAATGGTCAAAAGATATGAACAAGTGGTTTTCAGAGGAAAAAATCCAAACTTTCAATAGTCATGAAAAAAGTCTGAAAGCACTAATAAAGAAATGTAAATTAATATAATTCTGAGGTTCTGCCTCATACCCCTGATTGGCAAAAGTGACAAAAATGAAAAATGATAAATGTTGGAGAAAACAGATACATAAATGCTCTATTGGTGGGGCTGTGAACTGATCTGTGTCAGTTTCCATTCTAGAAAGTGATTTGGAACTTTGCCCCCAGAGCTATTATAATGTGTACACACTTTAATTCTCTAACACCACAACTAAGTCTATATCCAAAAAGATCAAAGAAAGAGGAAAAGGATCTACATGTCCAAAAATATTTATAGCAGGTCTTTTTGTGGTGGCAAGGAATTAGAAACTGAGGAATACCCACCAACTGAACAAGGTATGGCTTATCAAGTTTGCTGAATAAGTTATATTATATGTGTGATAGGGTACTATTATGCTAAAAGGAATGATGAAGGGGATGGTTTCAGAGAAACCTGGGAAGTCTAGTATGAACTGATGCGAAGTAAAGTAAGCAGAACCAGAACAACTTATACAATAATAATATTGTAAAGACAAACAACTTTCAAATACTTAGGAAATCTGATCAATGTTCAACCACAATTCCAGAGGACAGATGATGAAACGTGCTTCCCACCTCCAGACAGAGAGCTGGTGAACTTAGAATGCAGTCTGAGAAATATTTTTTGGACTTAGGTTTGGTTTTTTGTTTTTTTTTTTTTTGGTGGGGGGAATCTGTTTTGCTCAACTATACGTGTTTGTAGTAGGAGTTTTGTTTTTCTTGCTTTTTCAATGTGGGGGAGGGAGAAGAAGGGGAGAGAAAAGGCAGCCTTTTGTTGATTAAAAAAAAAAATTTAATTGACTAAAAGATGACCAAAAACCCCCTCCAGATCTTTTTCACACAAACTCCTACCTAGTTATGCCTCCCTCACTTTGTATTTATAAAGTTCTTTTTTTAAATTCAAGTGTAAAATCTTACATTTATCCCTACCAAATTTCATCTTATTAGGTTTGACCAGTGTTCTTGACTGTTGGGATCTTTGTAAATTCGGGATCTGTCATCCAATGAGTTGTCTCTCCCTTGATTTTGTGTAATCTGAACATTTAGCAAACATGCCATCTATGCTTTTATCCTGTGATTTTGTCCTTTATCCAATGACTTTTAAAAAAATAAGCCAATATGGTACAATGGAAAGACAGCTGGAATTGGAGTCAGAGAATCTGGGTTCAAATACTGCTTCCACAGAATTTGATTCACCTCTTATTGGGTATGGTATAGTGAGGATTCCTTTTGTGTATGGTTTGTATATGGTTAGATGGGCCCTGAGATCTTTTCCAACTCTCAAATTTTATTTTCTGTGATTTTATGGAAAAGGAGAGGAGGGGAGTGAAGAGCTTTCCATAAAGAGAATGGTGCAAAAAGTACATGCCATCCAATCAAGTCAACAAGCATTTCCTAAAGGTCATCTAGGTGTCAGGAACCATGCTATGTGATGGGAGTACAAAGAAAAGGCAAAACAATCCCTGGCCTTAGGGGGCTCACAATCTAATGGGGAGGACAAAATGCAAAAAACAACTTACAAATTAGATATATACAGGATAAATTGGAGATGATATCAGAGGGAAGGGACAGGGGAATGGCTTCTTTCAGAAAGTACGATTATAGCTGGACTTGAAGGACGTCAAAGATGTCAAAGGTAAGGGAGAGGAGGGAGAGACTTCCAGGCATGGGAGATAGCCAGTGAGAGAGCAGTCAGAAGATGGAGTATCTTGTATGAGGAACAGCCAAGAGGCTGGTATCACTGGACCATAGAGTACTGCCCTTGGCCTACGATGTGAGAAAACTGGAAGGCTAGGAAGAGGCCAGGCTGTGAAGAGATTTTAAAGCCAGACATAGGATTTTCTATTTGATGGGGAGCCACTAGCGTTTATTGAATAGGGTGGGGAGGTGGGGTGACCTGGTCAGACCTGCATTTTAGGTAGAAGTTGTCAGCATCTGATGCAAGATTGAAGGATAGGCAGGGCTGCATCTGCTTAGGACCCACACAAGGAAGAGCACTCTCCAAAAACCAAACGGCCTGGTCAATCAATTAACAAACATTTATTAATCACTTAGGATACCTGGGAACACAAAATGAAAGTCAAAGACAATTCCTGCCCTCCAGGAACTTACATCCCAGTTGGGGAGACAACATGTATGCATAGCCTTTGCAGACTATTTTATTGCCTCTCCATGGACTGGGAATCTGGTCCCCCAGAGCAAGGCTAGCTGCATCTTCTCATGCTTCTAAAGGAAACCTTTGAAAGTCAGTGAGATTCTTTCCTAGTGCTACCATCTTGAGCCTACATTCTAGTGTGTCTCCCCCAATATCCACTGCCAGTTACCTTTTCAGCATCATCTGATTAGTGCTAATAAGTAGTTCAACATGACCTATGCCAATGATTAGTGTCCCAGTACCATTTAACCAATGACCATCAATTAGCTTTTACAACAGGGCTATTTAGTTATTGGCATACTCTCTTCCCACACACTGCAGTACTTGAGGAGAGGTTTAAAATAATGGCCAAATTAATTTTCAAATGAGGCATAGGTGAAGGATGAAATTGCCCCCTTTGCTTGAATGAACCTGTTGATACTGATCCACTAATGGGGTTGGTCAAGCAAGCTGCTGGGGCTTTGACTCTTCACCTAACTTGCTTCCCCCAAAACTCTGGTATAGATTCCCTATGCCAACCTATTGACACTCACAAGATTGCTGCTTCTTCTCCTCTGTCTCCACTACTCCTTTACCTACACAGGAAAGGATAGAACAACAGGGACAGAAGTAACAGAATGAATGTAATGGAATACTATTGTGCTATAAGAAATGATGAACAGGCAGACTTCAGAAAAACCTGGAAAGACTTGTATGGTCTGATGCTGAGCAAAGTAAGCAGAACCAGGAGAACACTGTATACAGTAACAGCCACATTGTGCGATGACTAATGTTGATAGACTTAACCCTTCTCAGCAATACAAGGATCTAAGACATCCCAAAGGCCTCATGTTGGAAAATGCTATCCACATCCAAAGAAAGAACTATGGAGTTTGAATGCAGATCGAAGCATACTATTTGCTTTTTTTTTCTTCTGTTGTGTTTTGTTTCCTCTTTCTGGTGGTTCCTCCTGTTGGTTCTAATTCTTACTTACAACATCACTAACATGAAAATAAGTTTAATAAGAATATATATGTATAGACTATATCAGGTTGCATGCCGTTTTGGGAAGGGAGGTGGGGAAGGAGGGGGAGAAAAATTAAAAACTCAAAAGCTTATGGAAGTGATTGTTGATAAATCAAAATAAATTAATTTTTTAAAAAAACTTTAAAAAAAAGTAACAGAAGGGATGCATGCTCACGGCTTCATGTGGACCCAGATGGGGAGAGTAATTGCATCATGTGGAGTATGCTCTATACTTTCATAAGGGTTTCACTGACCAGTCCCCCATTATATAAATAGATACATACAAGATAGCTACAGATTAAATAAAAGGTAATTTTAGAAAAGGTACCAGAAGCTGCAGCAACCAAGAAAAACCTTTTGACAAAAGTGATATTTTAGCTGAGTCTTGAAGGACCCCAGAGATTCTAAGAGGCAGAAGTCAGGGAAAAAAGCATTCCAGGAGTGGGGAACAGTTGCCTGTTCCAAGGTACTTACGGATAGTATCATGTGTGAGGAACAGCAAATAGGACTACAAAGGCCAGGTTCTGAAGAACTTTACCTGCCAAACAGAAGACTACATCATTGATCCTGGAGGGAAAAGGAAACTCATGGAATCCATTGAGTGTTGGGGTAACATGACCAGTCTTACACTTTAGAAAATCACTTTGGCAGCTAGGTAAAAGACAGATTGGAGTGAGGAGAAACTCGGAGCAAGGAGGCCGATTAGAAGGTTATTCCTGCAGTGGTCCAGATGCTGAGGGCCTGAACTCACACCCCTTCTCTCTGCTCGTGCAAGCACCACCTGAGTTCAAGCCCTCAGCATCTGGACCACTTCAGGAATAATTATAACTGTAACTATGACTATAACTATAGCTGTAACTATATATACATGCACATACACACATGTATACACATGTGTATATACACATATTTTTATGTATATAACATACATATATGTATGCATATACATGCATTTACATGCATACATATCTATATCTATCTATCTATATGAGATATCGTGAAGGGACAAACAAGATTTGGCAACCATTCACATATGTGGGGTACATAAGCATGAGGCATCCAGGAGGACAGGTAGGCTATGACCCTGGGTGTCTGGATGGATAACAGCTCCCTAGACAGGCACTGGTAGTATTGCAGAAAGGAGGGTTTGAGGTGGAAGGATAATTTCTTTTTTGGACATAGTGAGATTGAGATACTGATGGGTCATTGGTTTGAAATGTCCAATAGTTAATGATATAAGATGGGAGCTCAGGAGAGGGTAAAGGGAAGGGGGGTAAGAGGGTGGGGAGGAGAAAAGATAAGCATTTCTATGGTGCCTACTATGTGCCAGGCATTGTGCTAAGCACTTTACAAATATTATCTCTTACAACAATCCTGCAAGTGATATGCTATTATTTTCCCCGTTTTACAGTTGAGAAAAACCAAGGCAAACAGAGTTAAGTGACTTGCCCAGGAGAGAGACTAGGGTTGGGTAAATAGATCAGGGAATTATCAGATAATGAAACCAAGGGGAGGTGATAAGATCACAGAGTAAGATGGTATAGAGAGAAAAGAGAAGAGTACCTAGGACAGAGCCTTGGGGGTGGTATTCATATGTATTATTCATATTCATATATATATACATATATGGACACATTTAAACATTTTATCATTATTATCTTTATTAGCTTTATTATCTATCAGAGATAGCTCCACCGAGGAACTCAGAGGAACTGTAGGAGAGGGGAAAACTGTGAAGCTGGTTTGGCAGTGCCAAGATGATTCAAAGGCCCAGAGGGTGCACAGACAAGGAGAAACCTTGTATTAAGTAAGCCACGAGACAACAGCTGGGATACATTAAAAATGAATTTAGATTCTGTTTGAATGAAAAGAAAAATGGAGTGCTCACGAAATCTGAAAAGCAGCCAGCAGGGAATGGGGTGTGGTGCGCAGCGCAGTGCCTCCAAGACACATGCACATTAGCACAGGGGGTGTGCAAGAGTCTGCCTTGGGTAAGAAATGTCCTCTTCTGCAGCGTTTGTGTCCAAACAAAACTGGGCTGGGTGGGGGAGGGGGAGGATGACTAAGCTGGCTCTGGGCACCGACCATCCAGCTCCTACTATGGGACCTCTCCCTGACAAAGCAGCCATGACCAATCAGTCTTGGAAACGAGGCTACAGCGCCCTGATGAGCTCGATGTCGTCTGCAGAGGTCCAGGGCCCAGGGGCAGAGCGCTGGGGGCACGGGTTACAGACGCTCCGTACCCTTTCAAGGGCACGATGGTTTAAGTTCAGGCCAGGGTTGGCCTTCGGCAAAACTACAATTGGAAAATTTTGTTTCCGGTGCCCTCTCTCATCTCTTTCTTCCTTCCTGCCCTCTCCTGCACCTGTCTCATTCACCTTTCCCTACTTCTGTTACCTTGCCTTTGAACTAGCTGTCCCACATACCTCCTTGCCGCCCGCTCCCGTAGATTCCCTCCCTCCCTTCTGTCAAGATTCAGCTCAAGCACACCACCCACCTGGTGCCCCTAACTTTAAGTACCTAAAGCCAAACCACCTTCTCTTTAACCACATCTATTCCCTTTATTTTCAGCCTGTACATATTTCTGCGACAGGACTGGCCAACGCAAGTCAAATCCTTCTGAGCATGTGCAGTGTGTGCTGACTGATGCAATCCCCCAGGTGGAGGCTGGGTGAGCTGGCTTCTGGGCATTCACAGTTGAGGGGTCCAGCTCTTTACTTCAGAGCACACATTTAGTAGGCTGTGATTGTTTCTCATCCACTTACTATGGGAGGAAGAGAGTCTCTGTTTATCTATCTACTTAAATTCCCCACTAGACTCTAAGATCCTTAGGAATAGGGATTGTTTTTTCATTTGCACAGTGCTTGTATCACGTAGTACAAAGGAGATGATTAATAAATCACACACACATAGAAAGCGGTTAATAAACACATGCTGATTGATTTCATTTTTGCTCTCAGCACAGTACCAACGAATCCCAGCTAAAGTATTAACCCTGTAAGTAATAACCAAAATAATAAGCATTATGTAACAAACTTAATTTTAAATGGATGTCTGGAATAATGAAAAAGCTTTCATATCTCAAAGGGATAAAGCAATAATGGTGGAATGACAGGTAGTGTGATTGATTAATTTGGGGGAAGATGTCCTGTCTAGTACACCCTCAAATCTCTATATAGCCACCTGTTCTGCCTATGAATACAAGGTGTTTCTAATATGGGCATTGTCTGAGATCTTCTCTCCTTGTCCAATCTTCTTTATGTTACCATCCTTCCTCACCAGTAAGTCTCTTGTTCCATATTCTTCAGGACTCAGGTATTCTTAGTATGGGGTCCATGAACTTGCTTTTAAAATGATTTTGATGATTACATTTCAATAGAGTTGGCTTCCATTAATATTCTGGGAAGGCACCAGACTGCCCAAGGAGTCCATGACACAAGGAAAGGGAAGAATTCCCTGCCCTAACTAGCTAGTCTAATAAATTAATTCATTCTCCTGTGCTAGTGGGAAAGAGCCAGGAGGTCTTCTGGGGAACCTATGGGCATTTTTGCTGTGTTCTTCTGGATGCAAAGGGTCTGTCATTGCTGTGCAGGAATAAAGGACTTTTATGGTGGTAATTCCAAGGTCAACATCAAAGTCTTCCTGAAAGGAGGTTATCTTGGGGCTCACTGAACTTGAAGCTTCTTCCAATCATCCTGTAGATGTTCCCATTAACTCTACCTATTCCTAGGTTTTAGAGACAGCTAGATCACACAGTGGATAGAATGCTGGGCCTGGAATCTGGAAGACCTGAGTTCAAAGCTGGCATCAGACATTTACTAGCTGTGTGATCTTGGGCAAGTCACTTAACCTCTGTTTGCCTTAATCCACTGGAGGAGGAAATGGCAAACCACTCCAGTATCTTTGACAAGAAAATCCCATGGATAATGTGGTCCATGGGGTCATGAAAATTTGGACATGACTGAACAACAACAATGCCTAGGTTCATCCCTGGTGTGGACTTTTCCAAGATAAGCTTTGGGCGCATTCCTAACTAGTCTTTTAAGAGTGTTTGACATAAGGCATTTCTGTCACAGAGCTGTCCATGGGGGGGTTTAATCTCCATGCTTTTAACTGATTGTTGTTGTTCAGTCCTTTCAGTCATGTCTGACTCTCTGTGACCCCATTTAGAGTTTTCTTGGCAAAGATACTGGAATGGTTTGCTATTTCCTTCTCTAGCTCATTTTACAGATGGGGAAGTAAGGGAAATGAGATGTAGCAAAACCTTACTAGGCAATGCTATACGCTGCCATAAAATAAGTTACATGAATGCAAAGAGGTCTATGCGTGGGAGACCCACGGCTGCATCCTGCCCCTTGTCAGCCCAAACAAGCTTTCTGAGATGAGAAGTATTACAGTATTAGTGTGCTTACTGGGAGAGTTTTAGTCACCATGCTCTTTCTATGCTCCCTTTCCTCAAGGGCAACCATTTCGTTCCCTGCTGTTCTTAGGCCATCTGTCTGAGAGAAAACAGTCTTTCCTTTCCTTTGCCATTTCCTTTTCTAGCTCTTTTTAGAGATAAGGAAACTGAGGTAAATAGGATTAAATGACTTGCCCATGGTCACACAGCTAAGAAATGTCTGGGATCAGATTTGCACTTCTTGACTCCCAGCCTGGCACTTTATCCACCATGCCACCTAGCTGCCCCTACTAGCTGTACTATAAATAGTACAGTTTTAAACTTAATATATACTTTTTTTGCTTATGCTTATTTTTTAAAATTTTGAATAATTTTAATTTTTTTTCCAAATTACACATAAAAACAATTTTTAACATTTGTCCTTTTAAAATTTTGAGTTACAAATTTTTTCCCTCCTTCCTCTCCTGGTCCTTCCCTGAGAAGGCAAACAATTTGATAATGGGTTATACATGTGCAATCATGCAAAACATATTTTTATAGTAGTCAAATTGTGAAAGAAAACAGACTGGGGGAAAAAAGCCATGAAAAGAAAATAAAGTGAAAAATAATATGCTTCAATGTGCATTTAGACTCTCCATCAGTTCTTTCTCTGGATGTGGATAGCATTTTCCATCAGGAGTCCTTTGGAATTGTCTTGGATCATTGTATTACTGAGAATAGCTGTCATTCAAAGTTGATCATCATATAATATTGCTGCTACAATGTACAATGTTCTCTTGGTTCTGCTTACTTCACTTTGTATCAGTTCATGTAAGACTTTTCAGGTTTTTCTGAAAGCATCCTGCTTATCATTTCTTTTAGCACAATATTATTCCATTATATTCATATACCACAACTTGTTCAGCCATTCCCCAGTTCATGGGCATTCCCTTAATTTCCAGTTCTTCACTGCCACAAAAAGAA
Organism: Phascolarctos cinereus; assembly: GCF_003287225.1. NCBI lineage: Eukaryota > Metazoa > Chordata > Mammalia > Diprotodontia > Phascolarctidae > Phascolarctos > Phascolarctos cinereus. The sequence continues at coordinate 93,790,249 of NW_027555625.1, forward strand.
CTGCTATAAATATTTTTGTACATATGGGTCCTTTTCCCACTTTTATGATCTCTTTAGGGTACAGACCTAGAAGTGGTATTGCTGGGTCAAAGGGTATGCACAGTTTTATAGCCCTTTGCGCAAAGTTCCAAATTGCTCTCCAGAATGGTTGGATCAGTTCACAACTCCACCAACAATGCATTAGTGTTCCAATTTTCCCACATCTTCTCCAACATTTATCGTTTTCCTGTTTTGTCATGTTAGCCAATCTGAGGTATGATGTGGTCCCTCAGAGTTGTTTTGATTTGCATTTCTCTAATCAATAATGATTTAGAGCATTTTTTCATATGACTATAGATAGCTTTAATTTCTTCATCTGAAAACTGCCTGTCCATATCCTTTGGCCATTTATCAATTGGGGAATGACTTGTATTGTTATAAATTTGACTCAGTTCTCTATATTTTTAAGAAATGAGGCCTTTATCGGAAACACTTGCTGTAAAATTTTTTTTCCCACTTTTTGCTTTCCTCCTAATCTTAGACATATTGTTTTGTTTGTGCAAAACCCTTTTTAATTTGATATAATCAAAATTATCAATTTGGCATTTTGTAATGCTCTGTGTCTTTTTTGGTCATAAATTTTTCCCTTATCCATAGATCTGACAAGTAAACTATTCCATGCTTCCCTAATTCCCTTATGGTATTACCCTTTATGTCTAAATCATGTATTCATTTTGACCTTATATTGGTATAGTGTGAGATATTGGTCTATACCTAATTTCTGCCAAAATATTTTCCAGTTTCCCCAGCAACTGGTGAGTCAAATAGTGAGTTCTTGCCCCAAAAGCTTGGACCTTTGGGTTTATCAAACAGTAGATTACTATGGTCATTTACTACTGTGTTTTGTATACCTAATCTATTCCACTGATCCACCATTCTATTTCTTAACCAATACCAGATTTTTTTTTGGTGATTACCACTTTATAATACAGTTTGGGAACTGTTACTGCTAAGCCACCTTCCTTCACATTTTTTCATTAATTCCCTTAATATTCTTGACCTTTTATTCTTCCAGATGAATGAATATATGCTTTTAAAAAGGCTATACATAATACTAATATTTCATATACAATCTTCTTTTCTATTCTCTGTATATGGAAATATTTGTGTTTCTTGATGTTAGTCAAATTATAATAATACAAATAATTTTTTAAAGGAGAGGTCTTATTAAGAGAAAAAAAAAATTGGGTTGAAAACAAAAATACCAAACCAAGTGAACTTATTCTGTTGAGGTAAAAAGAGAATAGTTTAAAGAAAATAGCTTAAATTTTAAAAAGGCCTATGCAGATGATGGAAACAAGGACAAGTAACAAAGAATGAATGAACAAATACGGCACAGTTCAGTAAGAGTGGTATCTAAACTGCTAAGTTCATGAGGAGCCGAGACAGGTGAGAAAGCCCAAGGACCAACTTAAAAGGGTCTGTTTTTCTTTGAGCTATATTTGAGGAGAGGGGGTGAGAAAAGAGTGATCAAAGAAAGAAGAAGGGTGAATGGGATGGTGATAACAGATAACAGAGATGTTGTTCAACTCTTGTTTTGATTCTGTTTTCTCTGCAAGGAAAAATGATCTTAGAGCTGGAAAGAATAGAACAAAAATGACTATTAGGACAGAGGTAGCTAAGATAAGCACAGTAATAAGTAGGAGAACTCCAAGCTATTCCTAAAGTATGCAAGTCACTAGATGAACTCCATCCTAGAGTATGGGAAGATCTGGAGATGCAGTTACTGAGTCACTGTTAGGAAGGCAAGAAGCATTTATTAAGTGCTTATTATGTTCCAGGCACTGCACTAGGCATTTTACAAATGTTGTCTCATTTAATCCTTACAATCATTATCTCTATTTTACAGTTGGGGAAACTTAGACAAACAGAAGTGAAATAACTTGCTCATAATTAGTGAGCATCTGAAGTCAGATTTGAACTCAGGACTTCTTGACTTCAGGCTCAGCAATCTATCCAAGGCACCATTATGGAGAATGAGAGAGGTGATACAGGCCTGGGCATATCCAAAATTTCAAAACAGAGAAGAAAGTGGATTTTTCAATCTAGTATGCCAGTGATTTTGACTTTGATTTTTGACAGAAAGGATTGTTAAAGAGATTGTTAGTGCACACAGGTGATAACAAATCGGTCGCCCTAGTAGAACGTAAACTTCTTAGGGATAGAAACACTCTCACTTTTATGTCTATATCTCTAGAACCAAGGACAGTGCCTGGCACATGGTAGACGCAGTAAATGTTTGTTGATTGATTAATTGAACAGGTCATGCCAAGTTAACCTTATTTCCTTTTTTCCAACAGGATTAGATGAGAAAAATGCCATAGAAACAATTTTGCTAGATTTTCGGGCTTTCCTGTTGTCACTTAGCACAGTGCCTGACACACAGTAAGTGCTTAATAAATGCTAGTTAACTGATTGACTGATTGATTGATTGATTATTCCTTATGGACAAAATGGAGAAACGTGCTCTTTATGATAATATGGTTAGGTAGATTAGTATCTGGTTGAAATAAGACTCAAAGAACAGTCAGTAATGGTTCAATATCATTTTGGGAAATGATATCTACTGGAATGTTTGAGGGATTTATTCCAGGCTCTGGGCTTTTTGATATTTTTCGGTCACTTAGAGGCAGTGATGTTGTACTCACCCATCCTGGTGACTCAAAGCTAGATGGAATAGCTAATATTTCAGATGACAAGGAGCCAAAAACTCCTCGATAAGATAGAACACTGGACTGAAATGAATAAAATGTAAATTAATAGGAATAAATGTAAAATCTTATATGTGGGTCAAAAAATCAATTTTACAGGTAGAAGAATATGGGGGAGTAATAACTAGACAGTAAAGCTGACTAAAAAAGGATCTAGGTGTTTTAATGGAAGCAATATGAGTGGACCTTGTGATATGTCAGGCAAAAAAGTTAATGTATAGTTTTAGTCTGCTTTGAGAGAGACATAGTATCCAGAAGGGGCGGGACAGGGAATAATTCCATTGTATTCTGTCCTAGTCAGGCCACACATGGAATATTGAGTTCAGAATGTAATGTCCTTGAGAATATAGCTTGTTTCATTCTTTATATTTGTATCTGTAATACCCAGCATAGTGGCTAGTCCATAGTAGGCACTTAGCAAATACCTATTATTGATTGATTGATTGATTCTGGAAAGGGCATTAATTCCTATTTTAAGAAGATCATTAATAACCTAGAATATCCAGAGAGAGAATAGGATTATGAAAGTCCTTGAGAACCCTCCATATCAGAATCAGTTGAAGGATCTGGAGAGCTTTCACTTGGGGGAGAGGAGATATAGGAGAGTCACAAAAGCTCTCTTCAAGCATCTGAAGGGCCATCAGATAGAAGAGAGACCAGATTTGTTCTGTTTGTCCCCGAGGGGATGATACTAGGATTGAATGGATAGAAGCTCTGAAGGGACAGATTTGGATTTTATGTAAAGAAAGACTTCTTAACCATTAGAGCTAGAATGGAGCTTGCCTTAAGAAGTAATGAGCTCCCCCCTCCCTTTTCTTCCTCTCCACCACATTACAGATTTTCAAGAAAAAGCCAGATGTCCACTTGCAGAGCATGTCATAGAGGAAGCCACTGGCTTTGAACATCTCTTCCCACTACTTTGAGATCTTGGGATTCTGTGAACTTTACCAGTTGCCGATGAACATTAATTAGCCAGTTGGTAGAAATTAGCCTGATAGTATCCGTGATGTGTTTGTGAGTTTGTGAAAACAGAACAAAACAAAAATCCAAGAAAACTCTTTCCTCTTGAGTTTGGAAACAAGAAAATTCACACACTCAGAATTTTAGAACCAGAAGGATTCTAAACATTTAGTCCCCATTCATTTTCCAGAAGTGGAAACTGAGACCCAGAGAGGGTAAGTCATTGCTCAGCAACACATGGGAAGATCCAGGACTACAACCCAAGTCTTCCAACACTTGAGCTGTTGCTCTATTCACCACATTCAATTGCCAGTTCATTCCGCAGGCATCCCATTGCCCTGGTGGGGTTCGATCCAACCTGGCAACTGGAGTGGTGTTGCTTTAAAGAGAGTGTTGAGTGACCAGACAGAGTCTTATAGAGGGAAAAGTGTGAAACCGACTAGGAGACTTTGTGGATGGCCACCACCCAAAGATGAAGTGTGTACAGGGTAGCCTGAGGTAGGAGAAGGGCCAAGTAGACATAGTACTCATTAAGGCTAAGTATTAACGCATCTGTCAACATTATTGGTCACAATTTGATGACCCCTTAACGTCCGTGGGGATTTCAAGAGGAGAATGGACAAAGAGGAGTTGTGCCAGTTTCACAATTTTGCCAGGGTCTGGACTTAGCAGCAATTGACACACCATTTTCAAATGACCCAGAAAACTCAAACCAAAAATGGTGCGCTATCTGCATGTCCATTGTGGGGAAGAGGAGAGTTGTTTCTCTGAGCTATTAAAAAGAGTCCTTGCCTGGCATCCAGAAGACCTGGGTTCAAGTTCTGACTGTTATTAGCTAGATGAATGACCTCATGCTATCCATTGTCAGCCTCAATTTCCTCACATGTAAAATGAGAGGTTTGTATTTGACCATTGCTAAGATTCTTTTGCAATTTCCTATGACTGCCTGGTTGTTTCCTTGTGGGAGGTCAGGATCCACCCTTATGGGGGCCCCTTAGGTGCATCTGGTTCCCCAAATCTGTTCATTCTCAGGATTTCCTAAAGAGTTCACATCTTTTTAGAGCGAGGGTTCCTGTATATACCTTGTTTGTACACACTTGTTTGCATGTCATTGCCATCCATTAGTCTGGGAGCTGCTTGAGGGAATGGACTGTTTTGCCTTTCTTTGTATATCCCCTGAACTTAGCACAGTGTTTGGCTGTGGTGCTTTAATTAGGCTTATGGACACTTTTGGCAGTCTGGTGAACCCTACAGACTTCTTCTCAGAATAATGTTTTTAAGTGCAAAAAATAAAATACATTGGGTTAGAAAGGGAACTGATTATATTGAAATGCCATTGTCAAAATACTGACAAAACAAGGCCTGAGACCTCCTGAAATCTGTCCACGGGGCCCTTGGCAGTCCATGGACCTCAGAGTAAGATCATGTATTCTAAATTAACATGATATGAATGGCTGTCCTTTCCCCCTTCTGCTATTTCCCTTTTCCTGATGTGGTTGGAGTAAAAAGGAGCATGGGCCTGGGGTGACTGGACAAAATGCAGGCTGGGACTGACCCTCAGCAGAGAGCCATGTAAATAGTCTCATTAACCCAGGCCCAGCATGGTGAGAGAGGAGAAGGGGTGAGATTTGGTGGGGTTTTATATTTTAAATAGAAAAGCCAGGTGAGGCAGAAAAGAAAAGAGAGAAGAGAAACAAAGAGAAAATCACTTTTGGATAAGCACATTCCCCTCCCCACCCCCACTCCTACTTCCCACTCCCACCCCCACCATCACAGGAAGAAAAATCCTGATGTGTATATGTATGTGTGTGTGTGTGTGTGTGTGTGTGTGTGTGTGTGTGTGTGTGTGTGTGTGTGTGTGTTTGAAGCAGCTGCAGGTAGAAGACCCCATGCAGTGTCCTCTGCGGCTTGGGATGCGGAGGCCGTTTTCATCCTATCTTCAGAAGTTTCCTTTTGAGGCATTGAGGTGTTAAAAATATTCCTCCCTGAAGGTGTAACCGAGGCAGAGCAGATGTCCCTGACTGAGCACTTTGGAAGGATCTATTAAAAGGAATGTAATTAGGTTGTCATCCCGGGGCCTCAGAGCCTGGCTTCAGAACTCCATCTTTGCTAAAGTTTTCGGGGCTTCAAATATTTGCAGAATCTGATTTACTGGAAGGGTTTCTCAGAAGCAGGTTATTTATAGCAAGCAGGGCCAGCCCTCCACAAAATTGTGGAACAAGCTAGGTTTGGCTTAGTACCCTCAGCCTCCTTTTTTTGTACCAGGCACTCGGTAAACTCTGTTCCCCCGTTTCCTTTATTAAATCTTGATCACAGGAAAGGTTCTAACATAGGTAATATATAACTTAGTGTGAATGTGGTTCACTATATTCTCTTTCCTAGAGTTATTTGCACTTGAACCTGATCTGAAAGTCCCAAGTGAAAGGGATTTTAAGCATCAATGGGGTTGAAGAGGAGGTATCTTCATGGGATTGAGAGGGGAGGGCAGGACTTTTCAAAGTTTCTGAAGTCATGCCACACTCTTAAGGGGAAGAGAAACATGGAGAAAGAAAGAAAGAAAGAAAGAAAGAAAGAAAGAAAGAAAGAAAGAAAGAAAGAAAGAAAGAAAGAAAGAAAGAAAGAAAGAAAGAAAGAAAGAGGGAGAGAAGGAAGAAAAAAAGAAGGAAAGAAGGAAGGGAAGTTATTTCTCTTTGCTTCTGTCAAAGATACACATTAATCACTTCCTTACCTTTGCCATCCCTAGTCTACATCCCCTTTAGCTCAGCCCTACTGTCAACAACCTGGTATTCAGCTGACATCAAATGAAATGGAACTATGGGAAATGTGGTGTAATGGAAACTGGTTTGGGAGTCTGGAGACCTAGTTTCTACTCTCAGCTCTCACACTAAATTACGGTCATTTTATCTCCATTTCTTTACCTGTAAAATGAAAGATGGAACTAGATAAGCAAGGCGGGGGAAAACAAACATTTATAAAGCACCTACTATGTGCCAAGCCCTTTGCATATATTATCTTATTTGATTCTCACAACCATCCTGGGAGGTAGATGCTCCCATCTTCCAGTTGAGGAAACTGAGGTAAACAGAAGTTAAGTGATTTGCTCAGAATAACACAGCTAGCAAGTGTCTGAGGCCAGATTTGAACTGTGGTCTTCCTGCCTCCAGGCCCAGAGCTGTATTCACTGCACTTTCCACCTCTGACATTCTATAATTCTAAATCACCCAGAGAAGGTAATTTGCTTGCAAGTAAGTAATTCAGAGCTAATGACTAGCACCTAAGCCTATTTTTTTTCCAGTGGTGGCAAAACCCAAGGCCTATCCTATCCCCTCCAGAAAAGCTTTCCTTGGTCATCTCTCCCTCTCTCATTTTCCTTTACTCTATAGCCCCTCATTGCTTATGCCCATTGTTTACTTTAAAAGTCTTCTCCATTTCCCTCAACCCTATGTTGCTTTGCAAATGATCCAAATTCTTTTTCACATATTCTATCTCCACCTCCCTTCCCCAACCAGTTAACATCTTGAGGGCAAGGACACTGAAGTCTAATTCCTTTACATTCCATTCTCTTCCCCACTCCCATAGTGTCTAGTTCGGTTTCATCAGATAGTAGGCATTCCCCTCATGCTGCTGGCTAATTGGCTTCATCTGAGGGCCTGTTCTATTGAAGACACGTTCCCTTGTGGGTCTTGGCTACCTAACTTACCACGTCCTGCCCCCAAGCTGACTGAACAAGTTAAAGTGTGTGTGTGTGCGTGTGTGTGTGTGTGTGTGTGTGTGTGTGTGTGTGTGTGTGTTGGAGTGGGGGACTTTTTTTGTGGTGGAGGGAAGATCTGAAGAACTGACTATTTCTTCTCCTTTTCTTTCCCCAGTGAAATGAAATTATATCATTTACATTGATTGACATATCTAAATCCATTCTCAACAATCCACTTTGCCTGTGTAGGAAGGTGGTGCTTCATGAGGGGATAAATCAGAGAAATGCAATAGTCAGCTCTCTGTGAAAGTCTCCCACGGTCAGAGGAGCCAGAGAAATTCCAAGTAGATAGTAGTCATGGTTGCTTCACCCATATCCCCCTGGAATATATGCTGGGTCCTTATTATCTAGTTCAGGAGGGAGCAATAGAAGGGCCCAGTGTCCAGGGCTATTTCTGCTCACAGACTCTTCCCTCTGTGTCCCCTTGTGCTTTGATCTCTGAGTACTGATTAACCCAGAATGAATTTCAGAGTCCTCTGGAGAAGTGAAAGAGAGAACTCCTCATGTAACATGGTAGAACATCCTCACCCCACTGAAGATAAATAACTAAGAGACAGAAGACCTGAGTAACTTTCTCAGTTCTGCTAGTGATGCAAAGTGTAAACATGCTAATCCTGTTCAATCCAACACACATTTATTAAATTCCTACTGTATGCAAGCCACTGTACTATAAATAACCTAGGAAAAAATCACATGGCTTTACTGGACCTCTGTCTCCTCATATATAACAAGGAGTTACTATTAATCCTTCTCTCTCTCTATGCCTCTGAAGGTTGTCAAGATTAAAAGCAAATAAATAAATGGGTCTTTCTGTGAGCTAAACAACATAAAAATGCATTGGAATAAATCATGGGGCATAATGATACCCACACAATCTTTTCCCTCAGGCAGCATCTCATTAATGTACTTATAACACTTTATATTATAGTTATCTCTATGTATAGCCTATCCCCCTCCTAAGGAATGGGGGCAGAAACATTTAACCTTTATGTTTTCCCCATCAGCTAGCACAAAGCTCTGTTCACAATGGGAGGTAAGTGAAAGTTTATTGAATGAATGAATATAATAATAATAGCAGCTAGCATTCATATAGTACTTAAAGGCTTGCAAAGTACCTTACATAAATTATCTCATTTGAGCCTCATAACAACCCTAGGAGGTAGGCAATAATAATAATTATTATTATAAATCCTAAAAATATACATAATAACATATAGTAAATAATAACACAATAACTATGTATAACAACACAATAATTATATGTAATAATAAAAATAATTATCATTATTATTATTATAGATTGTAAGCTCCTTGAGGGCAGGGACTCTCTTTTGCCTCTTTTTGTATCCCCAGCACTTAGTACAGTGCCTGGGACAAAAGCCCTTAATAAATATTTATTGATTGAAAGCTATTATTTATACAGTGTTTGTTCTGTGCCAAGCACTGTGTTAAGCACTTTACAATTATCTCATTTCATCTTTACAACAACTCTGGCAGATAGGTGTTTTTCTTATCCTCATTTTGCAGATGAAGAAACTGAGGCAGAGGTTAAGTGACTTGCCCAGGATCCTATAGCTAGTGTGTGTCTGAGACAGGATTTGAACTCGAGTTTTCCTTACTCCAAGTCCCTACTCTATTACTGCAACAACTGGTTTTCTAGACTGATATACCTACTGCCTATAGCTGATACACTCACTCACTCAATCAATCAGAATTGATTAAACACTACGTGCTAGGGAGTGTGTTGGGGGTACAAAGGCAAAAAAGACCATGAAATGCTTTCAGTGAGCTTATGACCTATATTAGAAGAGACAAGTTATACATGTGTTTGGATATACAAAATATAGACCAAATAAATACAAGGTAATGGGGGGTGGGGTTGGAGGGGTGGTGGAGGTGATCACAGTAACTGAGGAGATTAGGAAAGGCTTCCTGTAAGAGGTGTCCTCTGAGCTGAGCTGTAAAGGAAGCTAGGAATTCTAAGAGGCCGAAGTGAGGAGGGCATTCATTCTAGACCTCAGGGGACCTCCTGGACAGAGACATGCAGGTAGGATATGGAATGTTGCATGAGGAAAAGCAAGGAGGTCAGTTTGACTGGATTGTAGAGTGTATGTATCATTTTAGAAGTATGTGTATAACATAGAATATTAGAATAATATTCAAATATATTGGATTGTAGAAGGGGAATTATATGTAATACTATATACCTTAGGACATAAGAAGTCAGAGAAACCTAGATTTATAAGTCATCGTGGTGTGGAGGTGATCTCAAAGGCTTTGCAAGTGAAATGCAAACTAGACTTAAATGCATAAAAAGACATCCAGTCCAGTGTCGAAGTCTATGGGTGTTGTCTGAGAACCACCCTGGCCAGGTTTGGAGATCTTCATCACCAGAAAGGACGGCCACCAGATCATGGTAAGATTTATCGTTGTTATTGTTTTGGGGGATTGGTGACAGGACACCATGGCAACTAATGAAAAGTGACCATGAAAGTAGAGGGAGGGCTTGTGTTCTGCATTGGTGGAAAAAGTAGCTGCGAGTGAAATCACATATTGTTGAGATGCTGAAATAGAGAATTATGGGTCACGTTATCTTACTTTATGTCATAATAAACAAGTCCATGAGAGCCTATGATGCAGGACCCTTTTGCAATCCCCATGAATGCCTCGCACAGGCCTAGGCACACAGGTGGATTGACCAGACGGCATTATTACACATTAACAGCAATAAGTCTGTACAGCTCTGCCTCTGTGAACAGGTCTTTTCCCCCAGAAGCAAAGTCCATGACCACCTGGACGGTCCAGAGCTATTTCTTTAATTGGAAACCAAAGGGAGCCCTGGCTCTCTATTGGCTTTGAAAACCAATCATCAACCAGGAAATGAGGTGAACCAGACACCAGTGAAAACAGCAGCAACAAGAAAACAAACAAACCAAACGTTGTTCCTATGACCTCAGCTCTGAGTTCTGAAAGTGAGCTGCTCAGACAGCTGGCTGCACGGCTCCTCTGGGCCTGCAGTCTGCTTGTGATGGGCCTGGAGATAAAACTGCCAATCAGAAGAACTCCATATTAGGTTAGAAATGTGACAGACTTAAAGATGGAACTAGGTTCCTAATATTTTTTCCCACTGAGGCTTGAAATCCCCCTATTAGAATTTCATTCATTTGGTGCTAGAAGGGCGCTCAGAGGCCAAAAAAACACTAAGTCATTCGTGCTCTAGAGATGAGTCCGTTGAGGTCCTTCAAGACAAGTGACTTGGCCAAGGTCTCCTAGGCAGTATGAGAGGGAGGATTTGAACCCAGTTTTCTGCCTGTAGAGTTAGTAACCTTTGCCCTACTCTAGGCTGCCTTTTCCAGCTACCTTGTACAAATACTTCTGGGAAGGGTAGTGCATTCCATCCTTAACTTCTCAATGTAAATGAGTTTATTAGATCTTATTAGATGCTTTCCTCTTTGACAGAAGGGACTGGGGCAGCAGTGTGCATAGATTCCTTAGAGGACAGGAAGCACTAAAAAAAAAAAGAGGCGTGCCCTTCTTTGCAGAGGTGGAGGACAGACTTTGAAATACTGCCTACAGTCAGATATGGTCGCTATGTGGGCTTGGGCCAAGCTACTGTTGTTCATCTTGCTTTTTTCTTTTTGTGATAGAGGAAGGCTCTCTAGTTGGAGGAAGGAATGAATGTATTTACAACTGAGTGTGATGTAAAAACAAAAGGAATCAAGAAAAATAATTTTTCAAAGAAATGGGGAGTAGGGGTCACCCAAAGGGTTAGGCTAGGGGTTAAATTAGGATGAAAGTTAGACTTGGAAGGATTTGGGAATACTTTGGGATAAGGCACACATTAGAGCTACAGTTAAAATAAGCATGAGGTGGAGTTAGAGAGTTAAGGTTAAGAGTTAAGATTTTGTTTAGAGTTGTCAAGGTGGGGTAGGGATTTACATTAGGGATGTGATGAATAGAAATAAGGTGAAGGGTGTATGGCTACTATCCTACTTTATCACCTATTGGAATAGGCCCTACCTCAAATCTCTCCCCCCTCTAATCCCTTTTCCACACAGCTGCCAAAGTGATTTTCCTAAAATATAGGTCTGACCATGTTACCCTGTCCCCTCCTCCCCCAATAAATTCCAATGGCTCTCTGTTACCTCTAGATCAAATATAAACTCCTCTGTTTGACACTTAGATCTCTTCCCAACTTAGCCCCTTCCTGTCCTTCCAATCTTCTTAGACATTACTCTCCTTCACTTACTCTATGGTCTAGCCACACCAACTTCATACAGGACTCTTCATCTCCCATGGCCGTGTCTTTGCCTGAGTGCACTCCCTCTTCCTCTCCACCTCTTAGATCCTAGGTTTCCTTTAAGACGTCCTTCCTTCTTCCAAGATTCAGCTCAAATGCCACTTCTTCAGAGACCTTTGCCCATTTTCTCAGCTGTTAATGACATTCCTGCCCTTGAAGGCATTTACATTCTCCTCGGACTATGGGAGGAGAACATATACTCAGATAAAGATATATTTTACACACACACACACACACACACACACAGAGAAGTGTATATACACATGTACACACAATATATACATATATGGATAGGTATATATAATATACATATACTCATATAATCATACATGCAAGCGTGTATACATAAACATATAACCCGTGCACGTGTATTATGTTTTGTATGTATTACATGCATGTTTATGCGCGCACATCATACATATATGCAATACACAGTGCATATCATGTATGTACATGTACATATAATATATATATAATACACATATATTAAATGCATATACACCCATATATACATATAGCTATATGTATGTGCATGCGTGTACATATGGGTATATATTCATATTGTGCATATATGTACAATACATATTATATACATGCATATATACACATTACATAGTTATACATATACACACATTATATATACAGATATTACATATGCATTATATACATAAACATTATGTACACATACACATACATATTATATTAGTATATACACATTATACACATACACACATGTGTATGTGTGTATGCGTATGTGTGTGTGTATAATGTGTGTGTATATAATTTATGGGAGAGAAGTAACAACTGAGGAAATCAGTAAAAGTCTCCTTAAGGGGTATCACTCTAATTGAGTCTCAAAGGGAGTCCAAGCCCCAGGACAGTGCAGGCATGGGGCCCTGCTTCCAGTCCAGCTCTTGAAGTTGTGATCCCCAGAAGCAATTCCGTGGATATGTGACCTGGCACAAGGGCCGCAGACATCGTTGTGATTGTTGTTAACAACCTGTGAGTCGTAGCTACTGGAGACCCAGAATAGAAAGTTCTCGCCACCACAGTCCCCAGCACTGTTAAATGTTCAACGTTGGAAACATTCTCTCATTGGAAATGACATTTCAAAAAAAACAAAAAGGCATCACTGTCGGCTTTGTCGCTGCACCCTAAGGATCACAGGACCTTTCCGTCCGATTTGCTGCTGAAACCTTGTCGTGTCCCCCTTCCGGATGTGAGCTCCTTGAGAGCAAGGTTTTGCTCTCTGCCTCTGGTTTTCTATTTTTTGTTTGTTTCTGTTGTTGTTTTGAGACTGAGTCTCCCTATTTTGCAGACTGGAAATGAGGGTCACTCATGGACTCACAGGATCAATCCTAATACCAGTTAACAAAGGAACTTTAATCTGCTCTGTTTTTCTGACCTCGGACAATTCACCCCTCCTTGGGCATCCTGGTAGCACCCTTCCTCAGTTCAGAATTCTTGAGCTCAACGGATCCACCAGCCTCAGCCTCCTCAGTAGCTGGGTCTTTAGATGTGTGTCACCAGACTTGGCTAGTTTTCTATTTGTATCCCAAGTACTTAGGAGAGTGCTTTGCATACAGCAAGTACTCTCTCTCTCTCTCTCTCTCTCTCTCTCTCTCTCTCTCTCTCTCTCTCTCTCCTATATATATATATATATATATATATATATATATATATATATTTATTATTATATTTTTTATTTATTATTTATTCATTCATTCATAGTGGATAGACTGAGTGAAGGCATGAAGCAGGGAATGGAATATTGTGTGCATAGAAGTAAGCCATTTTGCCTGGAATATAGAGTGCATGAAGGGCAATGATGTTAAATCCATCTGGAAATATAAATCGGCACCAGATTATTAAGAATGTTAAATGCCAAACTGGAGAGTTTGTATTTTATCCTTGAGGTACCTGGGAGCCACAGAATGTCTTGAGTAGAGAAGTGGAATGGTCAAATCTGAGCTTAAGGAAGGTGTGAGAAGAAGTATTGGCAAGAAGAGAAACTGGAAGAAGAGAGAATAATTAGGTTACAGAAATAGTCTATGCAAACGGTTCTTGAGGGTTTGGAGTAGGGTGGTTGACCAGGTGAATGGCGAGAGAGAAATCTAGTTAGGAGCTGAACTAACATTTACAAAGAAGAGATTATGGAAAGACTGATCTGGGAGGCACAGATTAGAATGTCCTTCTGAATGAGCAATGTCCTAGGAGTCTCTTTGATGACCAAGCTTAACATCTCTTCCCTCTTCCACTCATCCAGGGCTCTCCAATTAGTGTGCCTTATCTCCAACACCTGGAACCCTGAACTAGGAATCAAGAGACCTCTGTTCTAGACCTTGATCTCCTCCTATTAGCTTTCTGTGAAGCCATGAACAAATCCAGTCCTCTTTCTGGGCCTTGATCTCTTCAAATGGACATAACTTGCCTCGTAGAGCTATCAAAAGGATAAATTTCGTGGGATTACAAATGTGAAAGAGCTTTGAAAAATATCAAGTTCTATATTAGTATAAAGGATTAGAAAGGGAACTCACCCACAAGACAGGCTTTTTTCTCTTTCTGAGAGTGGAATTGCATACCTCATACTCACACCCCACCTTCTGAGGTCCAATGACCACTGCTAAAAAATGCCTCCTTTGGTCTCTGTTGAAAGAGAAAACAAACAAAGATAAAGGAAACTCAGCACAAAAGCACTCTGAGCTTGCCCTGCACAATGTTTGCCTAAGAGTTCAACCAACATTTGTTTTAAGGAATGAATGAATGAATAAATGAATGAAGAGTCCCTTCCCAGACACCTGGGGCCTGAATATATTGGAAGGCTCACAGACATCCTTGTTTGAGACTTTCCTAATCTCCAGCCACCAGCAAGAGACACTCAACCCCCTGAAATCTATGCACATTTTTGTCTCTGTGCATTTCCTCTTTCCAAGCCCATTCCTGGAATGCTCTTCCTCCTTTCTTCAGCCTTTCTCTCCAAAGTTATTCTGCAATGCCTAGCTCCAATCCCAAGCCCTCTATGAATAGTTTCCTTGCACTTGCCCTGGACTCCTGTAATGCCCACTGTTTGGGATCTTTTTTTTTTTTAGCACCTATGACATACACATTTGAAAAGATGCTGGACAATTAAAAAAAAAAAGAAAAAAAGCAATATGTGTCTTATTTCCTCAATTCAATTATAAGCTCCTTGAGGGCAGACTGCAAGGTGTTATGGGAAAAGTGCTTAATTTGGAGCCACAGAACTTGAGTTCAAATCCTGATTCTTCTTACTAGCTATGATTCCACTTACTAGCTATGGGTCATTCATGAACTTCTTTCATCTTTATGTTGTACTCTTTCTGGGTTCACTCTCTCTGCTCACATTGAACTAACAGGTTGGGTCCATGGAGGATGACTGTTGTTTATACTCCCCTAAAAGAGTAACCCTGAAGGGTTATGGTTTCTTATATTATATCCCATGAGAGCTCATCTGTCGTGCTCCCCAAATAAATGACCAAGTTGATGTCAAGTAGCCTTTACAAAAGGATATTTACTGAGAAGGTATAGGACAAAATGATGGCTCCCAAACCAGTATGTACACCTTCCCCCTGCACACACGTTGTCCGTAGGGATAGCAGATATGTATGGGACTGAGAAGTATGTCACCACTCTTGTCCCTGGGGATCCTTTTCTCCCTTCTCAGAGACTCCATCAAGTTTGTCTAGGGACAGTGGGCTTCCTTGCTCAAGTGATCTGGCTGTTTGTTAGGCTCAGTGTCTTGGTTGATGGGACAGTCTACTGCAAGCAAGTTCCTCAGCTGCTAAGTTGTCCATCCCCTCACTAACCTTGGCTATTGCTGCTAACGATTTTGGTAGTCTCTGATCTCTATTGGCTCTCCCATCTTTTGAAGCTCCCTAGGTTGCAATCTGGTTCATTGCATCTTCAGATATTCATTGACCTAAGATCTAACCACAGAAGAAACAGGAAGCATGCATTCATGAACACTTGGTAGGTGGATGGGGCAAATGGTGGCTGTTCTTGCCCATCACTGGTGACTTACAGTAGGTCTTCATTCTAAAACTGCCAGAGAAGAAGAGAAAGATTGTCTCCTTGAACTTGTTTGTGTACACACTTCGTTCCAGCTCAGCATCTCCTGTATCATCAGTCCTTCTAATTCTTCAGCCAACCATAATACTTTTCTTCATCACATGTTACTAATCATGAGTCATCATGGCCAAAACAGGCTTCCAACGTTCCTTCTATAGGATTAGCAGCAGGTAGAGAATAGCACACATGCTTTTGTATAACCCATCAGGAAAGGTAAACCATCACATGCTCTAAGGGGTAGGCCCTCACTAGCCAGTCTTCTTATTACATGTAAAATAGAGATGTTGGATTAAATTACCTCTAAGATCCCTTTCATCTCTAGATCTATGGTCCTATGTCTTATAATACTTTGTATCTCTCTTTGCTAGGTTTTGTGGGAGATGTAAACATGGTTCTTACCCTCTAGGAATTTATAACCTTGAGGAAGAGGTACGTAATGGAAATTGAAGAAATGAGACCACAGATGATAATTGAACCTCATCAGGAAATGAAGCAATTTGTGGAACTAGTGAGTACACATTCTACTTGTCTACTGTCAGGGAAATCATGAGCAATGTTGTAAAGTCTTCCAAATCTGTCTTTCTGAGAAAGAGGTGGGGTTCCTCCCTTTCCTCATCTACAAAAGGATTGGATTATAGACTCAATAAATTCCCTTGCATTTCTGAATCTATGATCTTATGAATTATAATAAGACAGTATATGTAAGTGGTAGAGGCAAAGTTCTGTAAAACGGAACCCAAAGAAGGAAAAGGTCACAACTTCTGACTGGGTGTGGTCAGGAAATGTTTCAAAAAAAGAGGTAAGAATTGACCCTGGAAATTGATCTCTGTGGGGAAAATCCCAAGGGAGATGATAGGGTCATGGTGAGTGTATGGCTAGTATGGCTTTCATCATAGGCTGTGGGTCATAGAAAGGGAAGGGAAATTTGAGCCTCTAAGTAAAAGCTAGATCTGGGGTGACAGGAAATTTAGGGCAGGGGATTAAGAAGTTTGCTTCTGATGCCTGCTTAAGAACTGCTGATGGGTTAGGGGAGCCCATTCTCCAATGGCCTTCCTTGGGGAAAGGCCCCTTCTGTCTCCCTTCAACCCTAACTCCCGTCTCCAGAAAGAGGACTATTCCAAATAAGGCACAAGGAACTGCCCAGAGGTGACTCAGTCACAAACTGTGTCTAATCCCTCAGACTGGCAGTCAGTCCCCTGTTCTGTCCCCAAATCCTTAACTCCAGCTCTAGCCCCTAGGGCTCTGGCCCAATGCCACCTCCTGGGGAAGGGAGCAGAGGAAGAGAAGGGAGAATTAGAGATTTGTCATCTCCCACCTTGCCCCTAATTCCCCCCTTTGTAGAGAGAAGAGCTCCAATCTTAGAGGCAGGTCCGTGGTGCCCTCTGCTGTGCAAAATTCCCAACTACAGACAGACCCTCCTTAGAGCTTAGGGGAAATTACTGCTCTAGAAAATGTTCCCCAAGAACAAGGGCTTCGGCCACCTTGTACATCCTGGCCTCTGGAAACAGCCCACCAAGGAAGAAGGGACAGGGAAGAAGTCTGGCTCTTCACCGCAGCTCTTGTCTCTGGATTCATAAAACACTTTGGGTACTAAGCTCCCTGTGAGCAAGGGCCTCTCTGGCCCTTAGTCCAGATAGAGAGCCTTGTGCAAAGCGAGACGTAAAAGAAGCTAAAAAGAATCAAAGGATCATAAATCTAGAGCAGAAGGGAACCTCAGAAACCATCTAATCCAAATCCATCATTTTACAGATGTGGAAACTCAGGCCTAGGGAGTTTATGTGACTTTCTCAAGATCATACAAGTAGTGAGAGATGAGATTTGAACCCAGGTCCTCTGACACCCCTAGTTTCACTGTACTACAATGCTGTACCCAAACTATAACCCCTACCCTGGCTTGGCCTGGTGCCTTAAATTCCACTGTTAGAGCTTATAGTGTGATGGTGGATGAAACATACGCAAAGAACCACGGTACAAGGTATCATTTGGTAAGAATCACATGTGCGGCAGAAAGTGGGGTTTTTGTTTTAAATTTAATTTAATTTACTTTCTAGTTCCAAATTCTCTCTGTTCCTTACCCCTCCCCCACATCTTCAGAAGGTAAGAAAAAGAAAAATTACTTCTAGTTAAGAGAGTCAAGGAAGACTTCATGACAAAAGCAGCATTTGAACAGGCCTTAAAGGATAGGAATAGGAATTAGAAAGCTAAAAATGATGGGAGAAGGGAAGAGTCATTCCTTTGAATCCAGAAGATTTTCAGGATTCCAAAGGTACCCCATTAAAATGCAAATCCCTGTGGACCACAATACCCTAAACTCAGTGGCTCCTGGCAGGGTGACGCAATTGAAAGATGAGACCTAAATTCAAATCTTAGGGCAACGAAGTGGCACAGTGGATAGAGGACCCAGGCACAGAGTCAGGAAGATCTGAGTTCAAATCTGGCCTCAGACACTGTGTGACCCTGGGCAAGTCACTTAACCCTGTTTGCCTCAGTTTCCTCAGCTGTAAAATAAGAAAATGGCAAAACGTTCCAGGATCTTTGCCCAGAAAATATGAAATGGTGTCTTGAAGAGTTGGACACAACTGAAAAGATTGAACAAAAATTCAAACCTTGCTTTCTACTAGCTGAAGGACCCTAGGGCAAGTTACTTAATTTGTCTCAGCCTCAGGTTTGTAAAATAATAGCACTTTTTGAATTTTTATGATAATCAAACGAGATAACATATGGATAGTACTCTATATATCTTAAAGCCCTATCTATTGTTCAGTCTTTCAGTCTGGTCCAACTCCATCTGGAGTTCTCGTGGCAAAGATATTGGAGCGGTTTCTGCCACTTCCTTCCACAGCTCATTTTACAGATGAGGAAACTGAGGCAAGGTTAAGTGACTTGCTCAGGGTCACACAGCTAATACGTGTCTGAGGCTGGATTTGAATTCAGGCCTTTCTGACTCTAGGCAGGGCTCTCTATCCACTGTACCAACTAGCTGTCCCCAAAGCACTATATAAATGCTAGCTACTCTTTATTTATTTATTCATTCATTCACTCATTTATTTGTTAGCTTTTTGAACACTGTGGGAACAGAACACAGGAGATATCTAGGGCAGATGGAATGTGAAAATGAGGAAGTATTATTGGGCTGTTAGAATGAGGAAATGGATGATTTCAAGTAGATGTGCAAAGACTTAGATGAACTCATGTAGAGTGAAGGCGAGCCCCCCCAGAAGAACAATTTGTTCTAGAACAACCACTTTGATGACTTCTATAAACTGATGAAGAATGAAATGAGTAGAACCAGGACAACAACGTGTTTATACATGTTGTTTATACAGTGTTGCCTCAGTTTCCTCATCTATAAAATAAACTTTATACAATGATGACAACACTACAAAAGCAAACACCTTTGAAAACTTTAGGAACTATGTTCAATACAGTGACAATTCATGATTCTAGGGGGCAGCTAGGTGGCGCAGTGGATGGGGCACCAGTCCTGAATTCAGGAGGACCTGAGTTCAAATCCGACCTCAGACACACAACACTTACCATGTGTGTGATGGTGGGCAAGTCATTTAACCCCATTGCCTAGCCAATAAATAAACAAACAAACAAACAAATGAATGAATGAATAAGTAAATGAATGAATAAATAAATAAATGAATGCATAAAGAAGTAGACAAATGAATGAATGAATGAATGAATGATGAATGAATGAATGAATAAATGCTTGAAAAGACAATTCATGATTCTAGAGGGCCAGTGATGGAAAGTGCTATTCATTATGGAGAGGAGATGGGTTTAGGGTGCAGAATGAGACACATTACTATTGGAATATAGCCATTGAGTGAGTCGTTTTGCTTGACTGTGCATATTTGTTATAAACAATCTTGTTTTGGTTTTTTTGTTTGTTCTCAATGGAGTGTGGAGTAAGAGGGAGAAAAAAAAGATTTCTGTTAATTTTTTTAGACTAGAGAGGGGAGGGTTACAGATGTGAAATTTTACATGCATTTTCAAATAAGGCAACTGTATCATTAGCTTTATTTAACTCTTTTACTTTATTATAAGAGACTGCTCATAAAAGGGAATAATCAGTAAAATGTTTGCAATGTTAAAAACAAACACCTCAACAAAATAAAGGAAAAAAAAGAATCAGTAGGGGAAGGGAGATGGGCAGAAAAGGGAGGATGAAGGCACCAAAGACGACATCGAGGGCTTTACAACGTTGCTAGGGGTCTCCATGCAGCTAATGGAACTGATCAGGTCGTGCTGAGCTTTATTTCTTCTTCGCTTTCAAGCACGGGAGATGTGAGTTGCACCTCCTCCAGGAAGCCTCCCTGACTATCCTAGGCATACTTGTTGCTCTCTTCTCCAAACTCCTTTCGCATTTGTCGGTTTCACACAGTTTAGCACAGTTAATAGTGTTCTTCATTGTTTCACCGGTGTTAGTTCTCCCCACAATTCTTGAGAGCAAAAACTGTTCTACAAGTGGTTATGAGCCTTTTCTTACTCCAGCTGTGTGGCCTGAGAGTCACTGGTTTTGCCTTGGCCATGAGGGAAAAGGGGTTTCCTGTTGCCCAGGCCAATGGTTCAGATCCTGGCCTTTGCTCTTTTTGGGGAGGGAAGGAAATCTTGCCTGCAAAGGTAAGGCTGCTAGGTGCCCTAGTGATAGCTTTGATCAGCACTCATGAATCTGGAAGGAGTTTCCTATTGTTGAGGCCCGGCCTTGATACGCTCAGCCCTTGTGTTAAAAGTCTTATCAGGATATGGGTTGGCTACCAAGGGTCCTAGTCCCATTTCTGGCCAGCGATTTATGGCTATAGCAGAAAAGGGGAGACCTGCTGTTTGATCCATGAGGTAGCCCCGGCCAAGTTGGAAGCTGGACTCTTGGTGCCATGGGGGTGGTATGGGGGGTAGTGCCTGTCTGAGCAGCCCCTCCTCTAGACAGTAAGCGGTTCATGAACTTGGGGGGTGAGGAGGCGCAAAGACCCCAGGACTCCCTGCCCCTGGAGGACACAGTTCAGGAGGGAGGTGAGGTTTAGCAAGGCTTCCCGTTCTTCTCCATCCAGGGAGGTAATGGGGCTGGGAATCACAGTCACAGCTTTTGTCAGCAGCTGGTGAATTAAAGGGAGATGCTCATGACTCCAGTTTGACCTATTACCCATTCAGCTGGTTCTGTCGAATTCTGTCAGGAAGGGATGACTCTGGAAGCGATTGCGGGAGGCTTTACTAGTAATGCATTGACTCTTAGAAATACTGGCAGGGTGTGGGTAGGTTGCCGCAACTCCAGAGGCGAGTGGGCCAAACCTAAATGAGGGCAGGGGAAGGGAGAGGGCCAGAGCCCGAGGGAGGCCTGCGCAAGGCCTTCGGGGATGCCCGAGGGACCTTTGGACCTCAGCTGAGAGTGGGAGCCAATCAAGCAGTGCAGGAACCATCTGTGATGGCTCTATTAGCTGGGGGTTCCTGTGGAGTTTTTACAAGATGCCTCTAGGGCATTTCCTCTGACCATCTGGCTGGGGATGGGGCGTTACCTCTTAGGGATGAAGGGGTTTCCTTAACCTTGAAACAAGGATGGAGTGTTCTCCCTTGAACGTTTGAACAGGGATTTATCTCCAGATGCAGGATGATGGGTAGGCTGCCCAAAGTTCCCACTTTGGGCTCTCTGGGCAAAGATGGCTCTGTGCTAAGGATAGCAAAATATCATAGTATACAGTCAGGGGAGGCCGAGGCACGGTAAGAAAGAATCCGCTGGTAAGGTCTATAGCAAATTAAAACTGTCTCACAGTCAAAATTCCAAGATGGGTTCCAAGTAATAAAAAATGGAACTTACTTAGAAAACGTCAAAGGATCACATAGGAGATATTTGTAACATTGTGTCTTAAGCAGCTTCCACAGGATCACTGGATGTAAGAGATCTTAAAGCTCACCTAATCCAACTCCCTCCTTTTACAGACAAAAGAACTGGGGCGATAATTTTCCCAACATCAAATGCCAAGTAAATAGCAGATCCGAGATGGCCTCAGACCTATTCTCCTATACCAGTCATGTCAAACATGTGACCCACTGCCTGAACCAAATTAAAATTTAATTGGGAAATAGTTAACAAAATAAATAAAAGTACGGTAAAACATAGATAGTGTTACTATGCGGTTATCTAAGTCAATATATAGTCTCAAAGATCCTTATATACAATTTGGTGGCCCCTGTTTCTACTTGAGTGTGACACCGCCATCCTATGCATTTCTTCTCAAATCCCTCAGAGTGCTTAGTACTAGACCAGGCACATAGCAAGCACCCTATAGAGATTAATGAGTTCCCTTGTGAGTGTATCAGTAAAAAACAAGAACAAAAGCCACCCAACAAACAAGAAAACTTTAAAATGATTTTCCCTTTATTTTTGTGATCAAGGCCATCTCTAGGCATGTCCTTCCTGCTTCTGGCTGACCTCATGTATGTGACTCAGTGCGAGGGGGCTTGGCACTTTGAGATGACAAAAGCAAGCCTCTTTTTTGCCACGGAGTGGAAGAGCTGATGATTCAGTGAATACTTAAAAGGAAGTTACTCCACCCTCACTAGACTCTCTTCTCCTCCAGCTGCAAATTACATTAGGACTATTTTGAGCCACTACCCTTCAGTAAAGAAGGGATGGTTTGCTGCTTTCTCCATGCAGGCCACCAGGTGTCTGTGAGGACACGGCAGATGAAGTATCGGCTCTGCTCCACAATTCTAAGACTGGGTTTGAGCGGCAGTTTTTGTTCTTCATTTGTTTTAAACCCTTCTTAAGTGCCAGATGGGGGCAGCTAGGTGGCACGGTGGATGGAGTGTTGGGCCAGGTGTCAGGATGACTCATCTTCCAGAACTCAAATCTGGCCTCAGACACTTACTAGCTGTGTGACCCTGGGCAAGTCACTTAACCCTGTTTGCCTCAGTTTCCTCAGCTGTAAAATGAGCTGGAGAAGGAAGTGGCAAACCACTTGGGTATCTTTGCTAAGAAAACCCCAAATGGAGTCAGAAAGAGTCAAACACAAAGGAAGCAACTGAACAACAAAAGCCACAGACATGGTGTTAAGCACTGGGGATAACGGTTCCTGCCCTTAGGACACTCACTTTCTAAAGAGAGATGAAGCAAAACATGAGGTCAGGAGAGAGATAAGGGCTAGATAAAAAATACCTGAAAATCATTTGCATAGAAAAGATCATTGAATACATAGGAGCCAATAAGATAACCTGGAGAGATAGTATAGAAGTGCTCCAGACTGCCTTGGAGGACATCCAGTTACTGGACATGTCACTGCTGGATGAAGATCCAGTAGAGACTGAGAATGAGTGGTCAGAAAGGTAAGAGGAGAACCAGAAGAGGGTAGAATCATGAAAACCTAGAGAAGAGATTATCCAAGAGAAGAGTGTTATTGTCAGTATCAAAGGCTGCAGAGCGGTAAAGGAGGATGAGGACCAAGAAAAGTCCAATAGATTTGGCAATTAAGAGATCATTGGTAACTTTGGAGACACCAATTTCTATTGAATGGTGTGACAATTAAAAAGATTTGAGAAACATAGTTTCTGGGTAACTTAATCATTTTATTAATAAGGCCACATGTTACTAATAAAAGAATGTTCATTTGGCCATCTTTCTCTTAGACCAAAGACAATCATGGTGGTGGGCTCATACTTTATATATCCTTCAAAGAGTAGGTGTTCTTGAGAGGTGGCAATCAACTCTGAATGGTTCACACAATGGGAGGTGAGCTATATTAAAATGAGGGGCTGAGAGTGACATCATGTTACCCTTAGACAGAGAAACCATTTCTATACTCAAACCACCCCCAGCCTTGGGCTATATAGACAAAAGGATTTGTCTCCATCCCAGTTTGAGTAGATTAAATTCCTTAAGGTTGGGTGGGGTCTGATCAAGATTGAGGAGTGTTAATTCAATCTCATTGTCAATCATGTCTGTTTTAGAGACTGGGCTTTTTGCTTTTTAAAATCAGGACTTTGGAAGAAGGGAAGAACTCTGGACCTCCCCAGATTATTGGTTATCAATAACTATTTCTTTCTGTGGTAAGATCAGAAGTCAAATTGTAGAGGGTTTCTGAGAGAGAGATACTCAATTAGACAGCACATATACTGACATTGTAATTATACAGAAAAGATTGGCATGGTCCCTTCATAAGGATGACATGAAAAATCATGAAGGTTTCCATACATCTTTCATCTATGGCTGAAGTTGATACAACCACATCTGCAAGACTTCATTCAACTGATGGAAAAATGGTCGACCTTAATAGAGTAATAGCCAGAAATGGATCTGGAAAACCTGGTGCTCAATTTACCAGAAAGAAACTCTTGATGGAATTAAAGAAGATACTGACAAACATCACCTTAGAAATTACTTTGAGGAATATGATCAAAGTGATTGAAATAATTGAATGTTGATATTGAATATATTGAAATATTGATATTGAAAATATTAAAATATTTACAGTCTGATTTTTTTTTAAGGAGCAGAACTTTGGTTTTGTTACATCTGATGCCCATGATTCTGTGAATAAAATTACATTGCAAAAATACTATATCATCAAAGAAACAAGATGTAGAAGTAAGAAAGGCTTTATCTAGGCAAGAGACAACAGGAAGTTCAAAATTCTAGGAAGCAGTTTTGGTTTGGGGAAATTCCTGTGGTGGTGGCAGAAGTTTTGCACCAGGCACAAGAAACAATTTTAGAGGAGCATCTGATGGATATAAAAGGGGTTGTGGATTTGAAGATGGTCACAAATGATACAGAAGAGGACCAATAGGAAGTAGTCTTGGTTTTCGAGGAGGAAGAAGATATCCTTTATGGTGGTAGAGAATATGGTAACCAGGGTGGGGGTGTAGAAGTGGTTATGACAAATATGGAGGAAGCAGTTATGGAAATGGAAACTACAATGATTTTGGAAACTATAATCAAAAACTTCTAACTACAGTCTGATGAAGAGTGGAAACTTTGGTGGAACATAGGGGAACTATATGGTAGAGGAAACTACGGTCCAGGAGTCAGTAGACAAAGTGGGAATTATGGAGGGAGGAGCTGATATTGAGTATCTGTCTGTTTGCCATGGGCTTCATAACTTAAGTAGGAAAGAGTGGGAGCCCAGAGATCTTTCAGACGCTAGAAAGAAAATATCCCCAGTGAGTTATTTTTCTAGGGACACTGCTCTAGTATAAGAGAAAAGCTTGATGGCATCTAAATCCAGCCAATCTTTAAAACAAACAAACAAAAAAGTACCATATTTCTACAAAACTTTTAACTACAGTAATTTTACAAGGATGCTATCGAAAACTGAGCAAGTGGAGCAAAATAATTCTAAGCTTAAGTTAAACTTTTTTAGCATTGATATGAATCAAGGGCAAGCATAATCTATTGCCAAAGGAACTGTGCAGTGCTACCTTTTGACAACTGAAGCAAGCAGGGAGGTGTCCTGTTGCAGGTAACTAGGAAGAAGTGGTCGACCATAGAATATCATCAAGAAATAAAAAATTTAGGGACATCTGAATATATTTTTGTTAGGGCTTTCATTTTTAAAAGCAATTTATTTGAAAGGGAAATATATTTGGATGATAAAAATGAAAAATTATCATCTAGTTCAAATTATGGTGATGAGAATTATCTGTAAACATGAAAAATTCAGCCTAGTTAGCCAAAAAAAAAAGCATGGTGTTTAAACAGGTTTTGCAAATAGACAAAACTAACTTCTTTGAAATTAAGCTTTTAAAATAAACATTTTGTACTCTTTCTTCCCCCCAAAAAAGAGAGAAAAAGGAAATGGAGTCACACCATAGATGACTTTTTCAAGGAGCTTAGCCACTACAGGGAGGAGAGATATGAAATGATAGCTAGCAAAAATGGTTGGACCATGGAAAGGGTTTTTAAGGATGGGAAGACATAAACATGTTTGTAGGCAGTAGGAAAAGAGTCTGTAGAGAGGGAGACATTGAAGGTTGCTGAGAAAGTGAAGATGACAGAGGAGTCAATTTGCTGAAAAAGGATGTGATAGAATGGGATCAAGGATTCATACAGAGGGGTTTACCTTGGCAGGGAGGAGGGATACCAGTTCATATGAGACAGAGTGGAGGAGATAGTGGGAGAAGATATCTGAGTGTTGTGAGGTGAATGGTCTCAATTTTTTCAGTGAAATAGGCAAGATTTTCAGCTGAGGGCAGGAGCAATACTATGCAAAATTTGAGAAGGGATGAAAAGGTTTAGAATGTCTACTATGGTGAGTGGGACAGTGAATTGATTAGGGAGATGTAAAAGAATTGCCTTGCTGTATTGAGGGCCCAGTTGAGATTATATAGCATAAATTTACAGTGGACTCAATTAGCATAGTTTGTGAGTTTTCTCTACCTTCATTCAGCAACATAAGAATAAAAGAAAAGGCAGTGAATAGTGGGAGTTATCTAAGGGTAGTACTAAGCAAGTTGTGATGGGTACTTACATTGGAGGATAAGGTACTTGAGTGTAGAAAAAAGGTAGAGTTGATTTGGTTTATCAATGGTTTAAGGCAGGGAAAGGGGGAGAGGGTTTCCATCACTGAGGTGTTGTAATGGGAAAGAACTGAAGGGTGGAGGGACTGGAAGTCACAAGACAAAGAACTAGGTTAAGGGTTGTAAGGCAGAGGGAAATATAGATTGACAAAAGATTATAAACAGATAAAGGAATTTCAGAGTTCAATTTACCTTGATTAAGTTTCTGAGTTTGGAATGACTATTCAGTGAGCCTCCAAATTGCCTTATCATTCTGAAAAGGCTTAGGTATCAACCTTTCAGAAGATTATGGCATATGTTATCAATCATGCTACTGAATCCTGTGCACCAGCATCTCTTTTGTATGTAGGAGACAAATATCTGTCTCATACTTGATTCATACTGTACATTAAATATCGCTATCCTATCCTTTTAGGAGCCCCTAAACAGAGGCCACAACTTAATGTAATCCTCAGTTCAAATCCCATTTGCCTGAGACTCTACTCACTGGTGAGGACTGATTAGTTTCTCACCTTTTAAGTTTGCAAGAGCTTAGGAGAAGAGAGATGCTGGTCATTTGGCTTCCAGCTTCAAGAGAGAAGACATGAACTTCCAGATTCTCTTTAGATCCCTGGGGGAAAGCTGCCAAAGAGGATTCAGCATTTCAATCACATCCCTATCTCCAGTTTACTACACTAGAGACTTAGAGGAATTTCACCCTGGCTGAGATCTGCTATTCACGTTCCCTTGATTGAGCTGAGCTATCTCACTACCAATGGAAGAGCCTGCTTACTCTGTCCAGTTTATTCTGGACATATTTACATGTCCAGTTTATATTAATACTCTGTCTAGTAGATGCTCATCTGTATACTTCTCTGACTTCTATTGGCTTTTGACTTGGATAAATAGGCTTATTTGTAATTTGTTATATATGGTCTTTGTGTAACTGGCTTTTGATGGAATGTGAGTCAAGCCCTGGATATACAGTGTGGGGAATTCGTTCCCCATTAAGGAAGAGTGACCAGGAGTTCAGCTTGAACTTAAATATTATGTCTCCTAGACTAACAATACTTAGGGGAATACAGAGCCTGGGACATTTTCTCTGAGGAGAGCAGAGTATTCAGCCTTGGGATTCAACCTTCTTTCCGTCCTAGCAGGAATCCAAACCTCCCAAGAGATATCCATTCATGCTTCTCTTTGAGTCACATTTAGGCAGATTCATACAGACACATATAACTTATATGGACAACATATAGTCCACACCCCCCTCCCCCCATATTAAGCTTCAAATATTTTCCCCACTAGGGCACCAGGATGGAGGTTTAACAAGCCAGAGAGTGGGAGAAAAGGGAGCCTAATCTCAATGGTATAAGAGACCAGGCTCCCCAAGGACTGAATGTGGTCTGGACTATGTGCATGGGTCCAGAACAGGGGGAGGGGCTCCTTAGTGGGAAAGGCAGCTTCTTGGGCTCAACAGCAGGTTCTTACTGTTAGATTGTTAATATTCTTGAATTCAACTTAAAAACATACTGTTCTCATGCCCTACTCCCTTATTGCCACTAGTGAGTTATGTAAGTGGGAGATGAGTCTGAGCATTTCGCTAGCCTCAGGGATCTCAGTGGATGGGAAAAGCTGCTGCGGTAAAACTGTGGCTATGGTAGCTAGGTGAGAGATGAGAGATAGGATGAGAGATGGCTATTGGAGCTAGATGAGAGAATAGGAGGTCCAAAGATCCCAGACACAATTGTTACTCATAATCAATTCAATAGAATAAGTATTTGTTAAGTATCTACTATATATATATGCTAGGAGGGGTGCTTGGTGGTGGTAGTGGTGGAGGGACAGCCTGCACCCTCAAAGAACTTGCAATCTAAAACAGGGTTAGAATATGTGCGCAAAAAGGATGATATAAGGTAGTGTATGATTCAAACAAAGAAACATTCCAGGCAAAGTGCTCTAAGAAAATTTGAGGAGGGAGATCGGCGATGGCTGCAAAATCAAAGAAGGCTTCACAGAGGAGGTGGAATCTGAGATGGGACCTGACGAAAGAAGTTAGAGAAGGAGAATTCCTCTGGTGTAGCGGAGGAACTGCATGAATTCATGGTGGTGGGAGGTCCATATAATGTGGTATAAACTTTAATGCAGACTGGTCAGGATCAGGCATGACCAAGGTAATCTGGACCCTTTCCTTGAATGGGAGATGAATGGATAAGGTTCCTATACAGACTGCTGTGAGAGCTGACATACATATTTCAAGTCCATCTTCCTCATGCTAGCAGCATTCACCATCCTGCATAACTGAGCCTGCCCTCCCTATCTAAAATGTTAGAACTGAAAGGGAATGATAATAATAATGATGACAATAATGACAGTAATAATGGGTAACATTTATATAGCACTTAGTATGTGCCAGTCACTATGCTAAGCACTTTACAATTATTATCTTGTTTGATCCTCACAACAACCCTGGGAGATTGGTGTTATTACTATTCTTATTTTACAGATGTGGAAACTGAGGCAGACAGGGGTTAAGTGACTTGCCCAGCGTCACACAGCTAGTAAATGTCAGAGGCTGGATTTGAACTTACATCTTTCTGACTCCCAGACACAATGTTCCATCCTCGGTGAAATTCCAGGCACCGTGGGAGGCTGGTGGAGGAGATATCTTTGGCCAAGAGTCCTTCACAGAGCCACATAGGCTGCCATCTCCTCTGCCTATACGTAAAGGCAACCCTGTGCTCTTCATTGGGGTGAAAATACTGAGAATCCTCTTAACACACCAGCTTTTTAAAAAATTTCTGATTCTCCTCTAGCAAAGCTGAGCTGACATCTATATGTCCTGTTTAAACATCAAGTTGGCTCTGCATGCCTTCCTGTCATTGACCTAAGCGAAGCTGAAAAAGGAACCTGTCTGGGAGGTCAGGCAGCTCCTTTCCCATGTCTCGGGCCCTGCATGTCCTGAAATAGCCCATGGGCCATATCTCCCCTAGTCTCAGTCACGAGGAATCCAAGTTTCAAAATGTCCTTATTTTGCAATCTGACTCAAAAGGGTGGGGAATGGAAAATTATCGACAGCAACCATCCAGGGACCTCAGCTTAATATAACCAGTGACCTGGGAAATGATAGAGACAGAACATAATTCGCAGGGACTGAAGGACAGAGGGCCTCCTGTAGTTGATTCTTAGTAAAAACTTTTCTTCAAACATGGAAGGAAACAGCTTAGACGTCTGGGAAGAAATAGTCTTTCTACCCCCACATCCTTTTAAATTCAGAAAAAAAACCCCTTCTCTTCCTGCCTTTCCCTCCCTTTCGTCTCCCTCCTCACTTCCTTCCTGCCTCTCTCCTCTCCTCTCCTTTCCTTTTTCTCTTACTCCCAGGTCCTCCCTCCGTCCTTTATTCCTATTTTCATTTACTTTCCTTCATTCATTTCTCTCATATCTTGTGGCTCTATTCTTTCTACCAGATAAATCCATACAATCTCAAAAGGATAAAATATCTTCACGGATTTAGAAATGGAAGGGAACTTCAAGGTCATCTAGTTTAATCCCTTCTTTTAACAGATAAGGTAAAATGAGACCCAGAGAGATTAAGTCTAGCTAAAGACTTGCCCAAAGTCACAGAGATAGTAACAGATAGAATTTGAACCTAGGTCCCCAGTTTCCAAATCCTCTTGTCTTTCATTGCTCAGATCTGTTATCAACCAAGATATTCTGCTGCCAGCCTGCTGATGAACCTCTTGGCACTTAGATTAAGTGGGTCCTCTGATCAGAGATATGCAGTCCATTACTGTGCCTCTTCTTGAAGCCTTTCCAGTTTGGTAGCATCTACTGGAGCTGGTGCTCTGTTGTTACAGCTTTCGAAAAGCCAGGGTCACCTCCACACTAGCTGGAGGCATCAGATTCATATCTTGGCTCTAAGACTAGAGTTGGGCAACTATAGGCAAAGCCCTTGACCTCTCTGAGTCTCAATCTCCTCATCTGTAAAATGTGGTCATAATTCCAGGTGCCTCCTTAAGTATTTGTGAAGAAAATCCTTTGTAAAACTCAAAGCACTATAAAAATGTGAATTATCTGGTTTGAATTACAAAAATCTCTTCCCTCACCCTAACCAGTGCCAAGAGGAGCTGACTGTAGTCCTCCCTCCCTTTGGAAAAACTGAGAGAAGCAGCCTGGTGGCATTTACATGGTCCAGCCCAAGTGCCAGAAGGAACTGAAAGGTGGAGAGGCAAATGGAAGGAGTGGGAAAGCCTACTTTAACTCCAAAAGTTGGACATTGGAAGGCACTGGCAGAGCAGGAGGTACACTGTCCAGGGACAGTGGTATTATAAATGAGGGAGGAAGTGGTAGTAAACAGAATAGGCCTGGAACAGAAAACACAGACACTTTGGAGTGATTGGAAAAAAAAAAAGACATCCCCACCATTGCTGGAAGAGACTGTTATGTGTGTAGAGTGGTACTTTGGTGGAACTCATAGGTAAGTAGCCCAAGGCAGTCTGGTGGCTTCAGTAGACAGAGTGCTGGGCCTGGAGTCAGGAAGACCTGAGTTCAAGTCCAGCCTCAGACCAAACATTTGACACTTACTAGCTGTGTGACCCTGGGCAAGTCACTTAACCCCAATTGCCTTAAAAAAAAAAAGGAAATTCAGACAATAAAAATGCTATAATACTGGCAGCTGCAGCTCAAGAATAATTTTTCCATGGACCAGCTGCTGGAGAACTTAACCTTGGAGATACCTTGAACAAATCACTGAAAATAGCAATCGATAAGGAGGTGCTATCAGACAAGCAACGTAGCAACGAAGGAGAGATAGGGAATCACAAATTCCAGGTCCTTCCCTCCTTGCTGAATCCTGGCCCAAGGCCAGGTACCATAAGCCATGAAGACTGTACATATCTTGTATAGAAGCAGTGCCTAGCCATGAGTGTGAGATGTGTGCCTGGAATTCCTTTGGTTTCAGGTGCAAGTCCTTTTTGCATCCTTTATTATAAATCTATATCTATATCTATCTCTAGCTAGCTAGCTATGTATGTAAAACTGTTCAATATTTCAAAGGCTTGTAAGGGGAACTGATGGCCACCCTGGAAAAATACCAGACAAATCTAGTGCTATCTAAGTGCTTAATCAGTGGAATAGATTAGGTACACAATATACCATAGTAAATGACCACATTAATCTAGTGTTTGATAAACCCAAAGAACTAAGATTTTGGGGCAAGAACTCAATATTTGACAAAAACTGCTGAGAAAACTGGAAAGCAATCTGGCAGAAACCAGGCATAGACCTATATCTCACACTATATACCAAGATAAGGTCAAAATGGGGAAAAGATTTAGACATGTAGGGTGATATCATAAGCAAATTAGAGGAGCATGGAAAATTTGCATATCAGATCTATGGATAACAGAGGAGTTTATGACTGAACAAGAGATAGAGAAGATGACAAGAGGAAAAATGGATAATTTTGATTACATGAAATTAAATTTTGCACAAACACACCAAGGCAGCCAAAATTAGAAGGAAAGCAGGAAACTGGGGGATTTTTTAATAGCAAGTTTCTCAGACAAAGGCCTCATTTCTCAAATATATAGAGAACTGATCAAAATTTATAAAAACAAAAGCCGTCCACCAATTAATAAATGGTCAAAGAATATGAATAGGCAGTTTTCTAGAGGAGAAGTCAAAGTTATCAATGGTCATATGGAAAAATATTTCAAATAACTAATAATTAGAGAAATGAAAATTAAAACAATTCTGAGGTACCACCTTACAACTATTAGATTGGCTAGCATTACAGAAAAGGAAAATGACAGATGCTGGAGGGGATATGGAAAAAACATACAAAAAAGGTACATTAATGCATTGTTGGTGGAGTTGTGAACTGACTCAACCATTCTGGAGAACAATTTGGAACTATGCCCAAAGGGTTACAGTACTGCATATCTTTTGACCCAGCAATACCACTACTAGTTGTGTAGCCCAAAGAGATCAAAGAAAAAGGAAATAGATCCATACGTACAAAAATATTTATAGCAGCTTTTTTTGTGGTGACAAAGAATTGGAAACTGAGGGGATGGACATCAATTGGGAAATGGCTGAATAAGTTCTAGTATTTGTTCATTGTTGTCCTTTATACTTGAAAATAACAGCACAATGTCAGGGTCAATGTATGACCCACTGTGGCTTATCAAACCAATATGATCTTGGAAGGCTCTGCCACAGGCCAGGCACAAATAATCCATATGAACATTTGGGATGGAGATGTCTCCAGATGTTCTCATCTCACATTTCTCTTGAGCTACTGTAACTCTACTTTGCTCATAGAACACATTGCCTTCTTGGATGCAGTCACGCCATGCTGGGTGGTCCTGGGCATTGTCTCCCATGTCTCACAATCAATTCCAAAATTCTTCAGAGAGACATTGAGAGTGTCCCTGTATCACTTCTTCTGACCTCCATGTGAGCACTTGCCTTACATAAGTTCTCTGTAAAATAGTCTTTTAGGCAACCATGCATTTGTTATTCGAATGTGGCCAGCCCATCAGAGTTGCACTCTCCATAGTAGAATATGAATTCTTGGCATTTCAACTCCAGAAAAGACCTCATAGTCCAGTACCTTATCTTGCTAGGTGATCTTCAGAATCTTCTTCAGACAATTCAAATGGAAGAGGTTCAATTTTCTGGCATGCCACTGGTAGGCTGTTCAGGTTTTATAAGCATATAACAATGAGGCCAACATAATAGCTCTGTAGACCTTCAGTTTGGTAAGCAGCTTAATACCTCTTTTCTCCCACATTTTCTTTCCAAGTCTTCCAAAAATTGAGTTAGCTCTGACAACTTGTATATCATCTCATCATCTATATGTACATCCCTGGAAAGTAATACTGACAAGGTAAGTGCACTTATCCACAGCATTCACAATTTCTCTATAATCAATGATTCCAAATATGGATGGTGTGGTGCTGGTTGGTGGAGAACCTCTGTTCTCTTGGTGTTAATAGTCAGGCCAAAATTAGCACAAGCAGCAGAGAATCGATCCATACTCTGTTACATCTCAACCTCAGAGGCTGCATTGAGGGCACAGTCATCTGATAACAAAAAGTCATGCACCAACTCTCCCTCCACTTTAGACTTGACTTGTATAGCCTTTTCAAGTTAAATAATTTACCATCCAGTGTCGTTGTTGACATTGATGCCATTTTTTGTTCTCCTTGAAGGTGTCTGACAGCATCACATAAAACATCATGCTAAAAAGCATGTTAGCAAGCACACAGCCCTGCTTCACTGCATTGGTGACTGGAAAAGCATGAGAGCATTGTCCATTATCCAGAACCCATGCAAGCATACCATCATGAAACTAGCATACCAAACTGATGACCTTCTCCAGGCAACCAAATTTTGCAATAATTTTTCACAGGCCCTCATGATTGACAGTATCAAAGGCCCTGGTCAGATTGATAAACGTTGTGTACAGACCCCTGTTTGGTTCCTGGCATTTCTCCTGGAACTGTTAACTGTTCCTTGGCCCTTTCTAAGGCCACATTGGCTCTTGGGTAGATGACCATCTTCCAGGTGAAGGATCAGCTGATTAAGAAGGACCCTGGCAAGAATCTTGCCAACAACGACTAAGAGAGAGATGCCCTGTGATTGTCACGGGACAACCTATTTCCTTTTCCTTTGTAGAAATGATCAGTGGAGGTATCCTTAAACTCCTGGGGGATAACCTCCTCTTGCTGTGCAACCCAGATTTCTCTCAGCTTTTATATGAGCAGTGGGCTCACTGCCTTATCTGCTGTAATGGAATCAGCACCACGAGCTTTGCCACACGAGAGGAGCCAATCTAATAGTTGTAAGGTGGTACCTCAGAATTGTTTTAATTTTCATTTCTCTAATTATTAGTTATTTGGAACATTTTTCCATATGACCATTGATAACTTTGACTTCTCCTCTAGAAAACTGCCTATTCATATTCTTTGACCATTTATTAATTGGTGAATGGCTTTTATTTTTATTCTTATATATCTTATATTTTATTCTTCAGTTGAAAGTTTGGCTAGAAAGAGATTGACTTCATCTGAGGTATATAGTCAATGGCTTCAGCATTGGTTGACAACAGTCTGTTTAGAACTCTATGGAAGTATTCAGTCTATCTCTCCAGGATCATGTCCTTATCACTAATCAGAGTGGCTCTATCATTACTGAGTAGTTGCACCATAGGTCTTTGGCCCAAAATAGCCTTCAGTGCATTATAAAAATGCTTTGGATTGCTGCTATCAGCATAAAACTGACTTTCATCTGCCTTTTTACTGAACCAAGAGTCCTTCATCTCTCTAAGGTTCACATGCATTTTACTTTTAATGGAGGTAAATGGTGCCTTCTTAGAGATGAATGAACTATCCTTCCAGTAAACACTGTGGAGTTCTCATTTTCATTTAGCAGCTTCTGAATTTCCCCATCATTTTTGTCAAAACAATCTTGATGTCTGCGAGTGGTTTGGCCAGATGAGTAAATGCAGTACTGCACACCAGATCTCCGAAAGCTGCCCACTCCTTTTCTGCTCCATTGTTGCCAACCATGTGTTGGCTTAGCTTTCCTCCCAAGTCAGCAACGAACTGTTGACATTGAGTCTTCTCATAATTGTCTTGCCTTGTAACCACTGCTTTTGTTGAATGTGAATGCTTAGCTTAGGGAGTATGAGTCTCTGATCTGTCCAGCACTCTGCACTGCATATCACCTTCATGGGATGTGCCAGACACTAAAGTTCCCAGATCCCACCAGTTGCTGGAAATGAGCCAGGTTAACGGTTCCCAGAGTATATTCTCCCTTATGATGATTATCCTGGGACTAAAGGGTGCACCCAAAAGCTCAATTGAACAGCACAAACTAGGGTCAGATAAATAAAACCTCAGGAAATTTTGAGAGAAAATACTTCTTTCCTAAATTCTTTCTACTTTTTATTCCCAGGCTTTCACAGCTCTATCACAAGGTAACTCATATTAATATATATTTGTAGTGAGTGGCCCCCACATGTAGTGAGGTTGCACGGGTCATGAAGACTCATCCCTCTGTGTGTGGCATGAGGGTGTAGCCGGGAGTCTTGAAGGGAGGCAGAATAGACATCTCCAGGCTCTTAGTATCACACATCCCTTATCCAAGGGAGGCTTTAATTCCTGCCAAGAGGAGCAGGAAGTTGGGACTGTAGGCAACTTTGCTCTCTTCAGAGAGAAGGAGTATCAGACTAGAGTCATACCTGTCCTCTCCCTCAAATATTATTAGTCTAGGGGATATGATCTGCAAAATCTTCCCCGAAGAATAGCTCAAATCATGATGATTTCTCTCACTTCTAACAGGTTAACTGAGAATGACTTCCTAATTTGGGGCTACTGCTCACAAGAACCTGAGAAATGCAGATGATCAGAAGAGCTCAAGAAAAATCCTTCTAGCTCGGCCTCTTGGTCCCTCAGCCAAGTCCTTTTCCAAGTCTCATGGTCTTTCCCCTTCTTTTGGTACTCAGTTTAAATGGCCAACAGTAGAACATAGTCATAATTTTGGATGGCATAATCTTTATTGAGGTATATACAGAGACAGAGGATCTTAACAAGTAGTCATAACTATTCCCCGCCCCCCCAGTTGTTCCTGAAATCTTGGGATTTGACAACTAGAGCCAGGAAGGAGAGAAGCTGAGAGGAGGTTATAACTTAATTAGAATCTTTAAGGCAAAGGATCACCTGTGAAGGAAACATGGCTTGAGCTCAGCCCAGTTCAGGAATGTTTACCGCACAGAGTATTTTATTCACCCTAAGATCAACTGCTAGGCTTATCCTCAAGGCCTCGGTGATACCTGCAGGTCCTGGGAAGCTATAATGGCTCCCAGACTGTACCTCTAACACCACACAGTCTCTCCACATGATTGTTCTCAAAGGTTAGTCTCCCTTCAGGGATATTTCCAAATATCTTCAACTTTATACTGGAATACCATTATGTTATAAGAAAAGATAAAGGACATATTTTCAAGAGAAACTTGGGAAGGTGTGTATGAACTGATGCAGAGTGAAGTGAGCAGAGCCAGAACAATTATAATAACAACAACATTGTGAAGACAAACATCTTTAAAAGATTTAAGAACTTTGATCAACACAATGTCCAAAGGAATGAGGAGACATGTTATCTACCTCCTTCCTGACAGAGAGGTGATGGGCTCAGATGCAGATAGAAGCATAGTTTTTTTGCTCATGTCCTGTGTGGGAATGTGTTTTATTTGACTAAGCATATTTGTTACAAGAGTTTTGTTGCTATTCTTTTTTCAATGGAGAGGGGTAGGGAAATGCAAGAGAAAGAAAATAGATTCTCATTAAGTGAAAAAATTAATTAAATGAAAGAGAAATCCTGACCCTCCCTTAACAAGTTCTAACGGTTATGTCAAGGATATGTCATCTATGTTATCTACAGTGGTGCATAGAGATATAGAGATAGGTAGATGGATAGATAGAAAGAAAGGGGGTGTGTGTGTGTGTGTGTGTGTGTGTGTGTGTGTGTGTGTGTGTAATTCCCTTGTTGTAGCATCGTGGAGTTGGGTGAACAAACCAATGTTTTTTTCCTCCATGCTCTTCATGATTACAGAGCTTTCCATTGTGTCCTCTTTCATTTTTCATGTCTTCACAGCCTTAATCTTTTTAATCTGCCTTCATGTGACCCTCTTCCCTCTGAATCTTCTTGATCATTTTCATCTCACATTTTCCTTTTTCTGCACCTCCTCCAAAGGGGTGCATCTTTCTTGGGGTATAGCCACCTTTGGGAATCTGCCACAGAATTGGAGTGGAGGTGATTCCCCCTGATCCACATCCAGCGTGGGTGAATGGGGCTTTGGCCTAAGATAGAGGACTTCCTCTTCTGGGTGGCCACTGTCCCAATGCTTCACCTTACTGTTGTCCACTTGCCAACACAGCAACGGGGAAGTCACCCCCAGCTTCTTTTTGCTGGGTTGTTCCTCTCCCAAAGTCAATGCCTGCAGGCTGAGGGCTGGATTCTCATCTTTTGGCATGACCATACTTCAGTTAATCTGTTCTCTGTGCTGCCCTCCCCCCAATATCCCCGCAACTGTTTCCCCAGTGAAATAATTCCTAGTTACAACTCTGCTTCCCCCTTAATTGAACCGTAACCGGTTATTGTCTAATCTGGGCTAATAATAATGAGGATCAAAGCTGAGAGATATACAGAGACACGAGACACACAGAGAGACAGAGAAAGAGACAGAAACAGAGAGACAGGAGAAACAGACAGAAAATGAGAGAGATAGAGAGAGAAAGAGAGGAGAGAGAGAGAGAGAGAGAGAGAGAGAGAGAGAGAGAGAGAGAGAAAGAGAGAGAGAAAAAAAAATTCATGCATAGACAGAGATAGAAAAAAAAAGAGAAAAAGAAAGGCAGAGGGATGAGGATAAAGTCCCTCTCTGTACTCTATCTAGCCCAATCAAACAATATGGAGAGGAGACAGGGCAGACACAACCTGATGAGACACTTTTCTCCAGTCTTTGTTGGAATCAAAACTACTCGATAGCCCTTTCATCATCAGATTAATTCCTGGCCTCAGCTCCTCTGCAGTGAGATGGAGACACAGTGCCCTTCTCTCTTTTCAAAATAATTAAATGGCTCAGCCTCAGCGCTTCCCTTTGTGATGGGGAAGGGGGAAGGTTCTCTCTTCCCTTCACCTCCATGCAGACTCACAGTTTGGGGGTTAGGGTGATAAATTAGATCTGCCAATATCTCATGTATCTTTGGCACATACATACATTTGCCACAATTACTGGGAATTTTTTTCTTCCTGTCTACACAGAAGCCCTTCACATAAGCTGGTAGGAGAAGCAGCAACTTGACACATTCACCATCAAGATTCAAAGCTAGCTTTTTTTTTTCTCCTGTGTCAATTCCCACGTGGCACGAAGTCCGGTCCTCAGTATATTCAATGGTGAAAACCATAGCTGGATCCAGCCACGTAAGAGACGTACAAGCAAGGAGGGCCCAGCACTGCTGCTAAAATGAGCAACATTACATTGGAGCCCAGGGTGATTCTGTGAGGACTCTGTCTGTCCTCCACTGGAATGCTGAAAACCTTTACTCAGAGTGCTAGGGGATTTGGGATGACATCAGCAATCACAACTTTGGCTCATTCCCAGCAAGATTATCCCACATTTGAAAATCACTCCTGGAGTGTTTTTTTTTTCCCTCTGGTATTCAGGCAATGCTGTTGTTATTACAGTTTCATCTCATCCGCCTTGCTAGGATTCCTTCCCAACCCTGGGGACAAAAAAGCTTGAAATTGTCACTGTTCGTAGCTGAGTAAGAGGAGATTTTTTTTTTTAGTAGAAGCTTTTATGGTTGTCCCTGTTAATTTACTAAATATGGGAGACTACTAATCTTCCTTACATGCCACCTCCCCCACCTCCAAAGAACTTTTGCAATGAAAAGTGTGCTGAATTTGGAGTCAGAAGATTTGATTTCAAATCCTGGCTCTTCTGCCATGTGACCTTGAGCAAGTCACCTAAGCCTGCTTCTTTATTTGTAAAATGAGGGTGTTGGGTTAGATGGCAGCCAGGTGGTGCAGTGAGCACACTGGACCTGGAGTCAGGAAGACCTGAGCTCAGACATGACCTCAGGCACTTACTAGCTATGTGACCCTGGGCATTTAACTTCCTTCAGCCTCATGTTCCTCATCTATAAAATGGGGGTAATAATAGCACCTACCCCTCAGAGCTGTTGTGAGGATAAAATGGGATAATATGTGTCAAGTGCTTTGCAAACCTTCAAGTGCTAGAGAAATGCTGGCTCTGGTGATGATTCTTAAACCTATGCTGCATCTGAAGTTAGGGAGATTTGAGGGCACCAAGGAGTGAAAATAAGCTCCACTGTAATTCAACATCCTTTGGATGTCTCTTGTTACTGTCGATCTTTTGTTTTGGAGGGGGACAAATGACATCAGGAGGGTGACATCTTGATTTGCAAGTGAATTGGATTTAAGTGAGGCAGGGCTGTGCAGAGTCACCAGCCTCACTCTCTCCTCCAGAGTCATTGAAGTTCAGTGGCAAGAAAGAAGTTAAGATGAGTGGGGATGGCCCGGGGTGCAGTGGTTGACCTTGGACTTTGTAAATTAAGAGCTTCCCCAGGTCTCAGTCTGTCTGAGACCACCCATTCAATGACTAA
This sequence comes from Phascolarctos cinereus, assembly GCF_003287225.1. Classification (NCBI taxonomy): domain Eukaryota; kingdom Metazoa; phylum Chordata; class Mammalia; order Diprotodontia; family Phascolarctidae; genus Phascolarctos; species Phascolarctos cinereus. The sequence continues at coordinate 93,829,777 of NW_027555625.1, forward strand.
GGGAGGTGCCTATTATATGCATTCTAAATCATTTCATGTATTTTTGCATAGTTACATGTTAAATGATCTATGTATTTTAATGGGGACTGAATGAACATCAATATGTACGTTCACTCACTGGATAATGCGTCCTGTCATGTGCTTATGCCTGTGCTAGTCATTGCCAGAAATAGAAGAAAAGAAGAAACTATCTCTTACCTCAAGGAACGGAGAGTCCTACTGGGGAAGCATGGCGGTCCAAAATACCTCTCCATGTTCTGAGGCCTAGGCTCTCCTGCATCAGGGTCCTTTGCTCTGTATAGCTCCAATATCCCTGCCCAATTTGGGAAGCTCTCAGAATCATCTAATCCTGGAAACTTCCATGGTCCGCGCTTATTGAGCAGGGTTCTCATTGACAACCTGCAGACTACCTACCTGCCTGTGATATCAGAAGTGAGAGACCAATCAGGCGTGCCTGAGCAAGGCCATCCTTCCGCTTATGACACCTATGGCCCTTGTGTGCACCATGGTAATGACTTACATTATTGAGTTTTCCCACTGAGGTGCCTCAGTTGTATCTTTTCCCGGTCCATCATGTGGAAGTCTCATCAAGTCAGTCTGGTTGTGTCCTTCCTTTGTCCTCATGTTCCTGCCTCTAGGTATCTCCTTAAGTTTTCCATGAGGTGAATTCAAATGTACCATATTTATTATTAAAGCTCTACTATTCTAAGTATCACTGGCCAGTCTAGCTCTTTTGTGAAAATTGCTGTAATTCCCAATTGTCACAATGGATTGAACCCTTAAGGCTATTATTAATCTTCCGGGGATGCATGTTGCAGCTACTAAAAAGGGGAAAAAAAAAGAATGAAGTGGTATTCCTTCTGAAAATATGTGAACAGATCCCCACTTTAAACCAGAAGTAAAAATCTGTGGTGAAGAGTTCTATCTCTGTTGCTCCATTAAAGTGAGGGCCCAGATCCTAAAGCAAGAACCACATAAAAAAGGATAGATAACACAAAAGATGGTGTATGCTTTGTTTCATTACAAGAGAAAAGGTAAAGGTGAATTAAGGTAGATACTGTTCACTGAAAATGAAACATCTATTGAGTAGGACTAGATTAAAAAAATTAAAATTAACCAAGATTGAGACTTCTGGCCAAGGTGACTGACCAAACAGGAGACAGGCTTTCCAGCCCCCACATATCTATTCCAGCAAAACCTGGAAGTTTGTATTGAATAATGGTCAAGAAATACTGTGAGAAACCATAGTAAGTGACATCTTCCTCGTCCTTGACAAGCCAGACCAGTGCCTCCCAGATTGACCAGTCTGACACCGTAGCCTGTAAGAATATGTCTGTTCCAGGGTAACTAGAGCAGAGGGCAGCCCCCTGAGAAAGCCCCAGGCTGGTTAGAAAGCAGGGTGGGCACCTTGGAAGCTCTAAATAGCAGTAGAAAGTGATCAGCACCCTGGCACCCAGAAAAGTGCCCAAGCCCTCAGACTGGGGACAGCCCAGGCCCAGAGTACCTGAGGTCCCTAAAACTGTCCTGAGACACCAGGGAGAGTCCCAAAGATCCAGCAGTTTGATTCTCAAAGATCTAGGGGGCAGAACCTGAGAGGTGGAGGTCAGTGCAAGAACTCAGAGGTCCCAGGAGTGAGATCAAATAGAACTAACCACCCCACCCAAAAATGCTACAGGGAAAATACGGCTGGAGAAATAAGTAAATCAAAGAAAATACCAACCAGTATAAAAACAATGACTGCAAATCTATCTCCATAACAACTGCAAACAGAGACTCAAAGTGGAAAATGGATTTTCCACAAGGACTACATGAATTCCTACAAGAAATAAAGCAACAGATTTTTGAAAAATGAAATTAAAGCTAGAATTAGAACGAGAATAAGTAGGTTAGAAGAGAAAGTGGTAAACTTTATTCAAGAAATGAACTCCCTGAAAATTAAAATAGAGCCAGGGGTGAAGAACCTTTGGCCTCGAGGCCATGTGTGGCCCTCTAGGTCCCCAAGTGCAGCCCTTTGAATCTGAATTTCACAGAACAAATCCATTTAATAAAAGGGCCATACTTGAGGACCTAGAGGGCCACACAAGGCCTTGAAGCTGCAGGTTCTCCACCCCTGCCAGTGGTTCTGCAAGACAAGAAATATTAGACCAAAATCAAAAGACTGAAAAAAAAATAGATCTGATGTAAAAAATTACTGACATGGAGAAAGGGGAGAAAATCTAATGATCATCAGACTCTCCAAAAACCACAATTTCAAAAAATCCTGGCTATAATATTTTAAGAAATTATAAATTCAAATTTGTTGTTATTCAGTCATGCCCAACTCTCTATGATCCCTTTTGGGGTTTTCTTGGCAAAAGTTTGTCATTTTTTTTTCTCCAGATCACTTTACAGATGAGGAAACTGAATTAAACAGGGTTAATGATTTGCCCAGGGTCACACAGTTAATAAGTATGTTAACAAGAGGCCAGATCTGAACTCAGGTCTTCCTGACTCCAGTGCTCTATCTACTGTGCCACTTAGCTGCTTCCAAATGAAAACTACCTAGATCTATTAGAATCAGAGGTCAAGGTAAAGATTTAAAAAAATCCATCGATTACCACCTAATTAAAGAAAAAAAAATCCCAGGAATGTCATAAGCAAAATCCAGAGCACTCACATTAAAAATGAATACAACAAGTATCCAGAAAGGAGTTCAAGAACCAAGTGACAGTCAGAATTAACAAAACCAGACAGCATATACTAAAAACTAGAGAAGATCTTGGAATCCAATATTCCAAAGATATAAACTTACAACCAAGAGCAACTTATCCTGCAAAGCTTAGTATAATCTAGAAAAGTAGATTTACTTGAGCAAGTAGAAGGAGCCACATGTTGATGTAATGCTAACGTTCAAACAAGGGGAGAAGAAACAAGTGTTGCTTCAGAATGTTAGTGTCCTCAAAAGTAGCCAGAGATAAATAAGGGTTAAGGTTAGGGTTTTTTCCCCCCAGGGATTGCAAAATGTTTTATTGACAAGGAGATTTTTGTAAAAACACGAGATATAAAAATGGAAGCTCCCTCCCAAGGATGGGACAGAGGTCCTGGGAGTGGATTGGTTTTCTTTTGAGAGAGCTTTTTTTAATGTAAAAAATATTTTATTTTTTTCTAATTACATGTAAAAATAGTTTTCAACATTAATTTTTTATAATATTTTGGGTTCCAAATTTTTCTCCTTCCCTCTTTTCCCTCATATTTCCCCTAGATGGCAAGCAATCTGATATAGGTCATACATGTGCAATCATGTTAAACATATTTCCATATTCGTCATGTTATGAAAGAAGAAACAGAACAAAAGGAAAAAAAACATGAAAAAAAATGAAAGTAAAAATAGCATGCTTTGATCTGCATTCAGAGTCCATAGTTCTTTCTCTGGATGTGGACAGCATTTTCCATCCTGAGTCTTTTGTAAGTGATTTAGATCATTGTATTGCTGAGAAGAGCTAAGTCTATCATAGTTGATCATCGCACAATGTTGTTGTTACTGTGTACAATGTTCTTCTGGTTCTGCTCACTTCACTCAGCATCTGTTCATGTAAGTCTTTCCAGATTTTTCTGAAATCTGCCTGCTCATCATTTCTTATAGCACAATAGTATTCCATTACAATCATATGCCACAGCTTGTTCAGCCATTCCCCGACTGATGAGCATCCACTTAATTTCCAATTCTTTGCCACCACAAAAAGAGCTGCTATAAATATTTTTGTACATGTGGGTCCTTTTTCCCATTTTTTATGATCTGTTTTGAGAGTTTTAATTGAGGAAGGAAAAAGGAAGGTAAAAGGAGGAAAACACTACTGTAGAAAGGAGGAAGAAAGGAGATAACAGGGATATTAATAGCATCTACCTTCCAGAGTTGTTATGAGCCACAAACGAGATAATAATTTTAATATACTTAGCACAGTGCCTGGCACAAAGTAAACATCATATGAATGTTAGCTATCATTATTATTATTATTATTATTATATTGCTTATAATTGGGGTATATGAAAAAGATATGTGACCATGGAAGAAGGAGTAGGGGCAGGGGGCATCAGATGAATGTTGCTTTTAACTGGAACAAAGGAATGCTAAACACACACACACACACACACACACACACACACACGCACACGTGCACATACCCACATACACACATATGTGTGTACACACATACACATGGAGTTTGATGTAGAAAAAAATAAAACTCAATAGGGAAATCTGTGAGAGTAGGGAAGGTGGAGTTAAGGAAGATGGGGATGGAATTTTTGTTGTTCAGTCACTTTTCAGTCATATAAGACTCTTCGTAATTCCATTTGGGGTTTTCTTGGCAAAGTTACTGGAGTGGTTTGCCATTTCCTTCTCCAGCTCATTTTACAGATGAGGAAATTGAGGCAAACAAGGTGAATTGACTTGCCCAGGGTCACACAGCTAGTAAGTATCTGAGGCCATATCTGAACATAGAAAATGAGTCTTCCTGACTCCAGGCCTGACACTCTATCCACTGTGCAATCTAGCTGCCCAAGGGGAAGGAATAGATACAAAGAAAAACAAACTTTCTGATCCTAAAGAGAGCATTAAAAGGGGACAAAATGAAAAGAACTAGAATCTAAAGGGGACGCCTTAGATAGACTCTTAGATGATTGGGAAGTAGATGAACAATTTATGACATATGAATTTAATGGTATTTCACTTCACCGCAAGAAATTAAAAAAAAAAAGACAATTTCAGGGAATAACCCTGGGTGGTATAAAGCAACACAGTGTGAACTGAGCAGAACCAAGAGAACAATTTATACAAACATAGCAATATTGTAATGAAAAAACAACTTTGAAAGACTTAAGAGCTCCGATCAAAACAATGACCAACTATGTCTCTAGAGAACCCATGATGGTGCATGTTATCCACATCCTGATCTAGAAGAGATGGACCCAAGCTACAGAAAGAGACTTTTTTTTTTTTGCATAGCCACTGTGAGTATTCATTTTGCTTTGCTGCACTTATTTGTTGCAAGAGCTTTTTCTCTCTTTTCTTGGTTAATCGAAGGGGGAGAGGGTCAATAAAAAGAGAGGTTAGTGATAGCGATGCCCCCCAAAAGAGGGCCATTGCAACATTTTATTTTAATTCACGGAAAAGGATGAAATTCAGAAAGAAGCACAGATAAGTAGGACAGTTTTGAAAGTAACATGAAGAATTTGTTCTAGACTTTTTAAAAAGAACAAGCAATGTGAAATGGAGATTCACAATTTCATATAGAATCCTCTTTTTAAATTCTGCCATGTCTATAGAATGCTCTTTTATGATGTTTAAGTTCAGAATAAAAAAAAATTTAATTAACCATTTAATTATCCAACAATGTTCATTAAGTGCTTATTAAATGAATTTCATTGATAATAAATGTAATCTATGAAGTTAACAAAGTCCTATGTATTTCCTGAGAGAACCTAACCAGAGTTCAGAGGAGTGTTTTCAGTCTGGGCAACATCCTGGCAACAAAGTCACTTAAAGAATAGTTGAAAAACCAACCAAACAGAAACAAAACAAAAACAAACCCTGAGAATGTTTAGCCCGGAGAAGAGAAAGGGAAAAAGAGTAAGGGAAAAACAACTGGTACCTTTTAATATTTGAAAGACTCCCATGTGAAAGAGGGAATATATATATTCATTCCAGTGTCAGAGGGCAGAATAAGGCCCAGTGGTCGAAAAGTATAGGAACACAGGTTTGGGCACAATACAGAAAAGAACTTCCTGACAAGGTGGGTTGTCAAAAAATGGACCAGACTATCTTATGAAGTAGTGAGTTCCCTATCCTTGAAAGTATGCAAACAGGCTGCCATATTCTTTTAAAATCCTGCTGGGCTGGAGATGTCCATGGTATTTTGTGCAGCTGGGTCTGTGGGGCTACTCTACAAGAAGACATGGTTCCCAAGGAGAGAACTGAGGTGAAAAATTAAATGAAACCAAAGAACTATCCCAAGAGGTTAGTTTTAAAAGATTAAATCCAGTTAGAGAAAGAACCAGACCTCCAACTGGGTTGGAGGAATAAAAACTCAAAGCACTTTAAGTATTGCCTATTCTGACCATCACCATTAGAGAGGATACAAAACAATCCAAGAGTTGATCCAGGGTACCTGGTGACAGGGTTGTGGCTTTGAGCCCTAAGGAGGCTGGATCTTTTTGCCTTATTTTTTAGCTACATATTGCACTCTTACAACTTGCTGCAAACCGACCCTTGACTCTAGGCACAGAGTGATCCTACTGCTAACAGCAGACTGGCTGATGACCCTGACTGTAGCCTCCTAACTCTCTCTACAGACTAATTTCCCATTACATTGACCATCTGATACCAGCTACAAATTGACTTCTGACCCTAACCGTAGACTGATTTTTAAACTGAGCCCCAAGGATATCTTCTCTTAAAGAGTTCACATTCCAATGTGCAAATAATTGCACATTAAAGATATATCCAATGCATGAGCACAGTAACAGCAATGTTGTAATGATGACCAACTATCAAAGACATAACTCCTCCAATCGATGCAATGATCCAAGACAATTCCAAAGGACTCATGATGGAAAAGATGCCATCCGCCTCCAGAGACAGCTGATGAATTCTGAGTGAAGATTGAAGTATAATTTTCTCACTTTATTTTTCTTGCTTTTTTTGAAATATGGCTAATATGGAAATGTTTTGCATAATTTCACATGTAGAATTGATATCATATTGCTTGCTTTCTCAGTGGGTGGAGGAAAGGGAGGGAAGAGAATTCGGAACTCTGATTTTAAAAAGAAAAGAAAGCATTTTATAGTTGATCCCAAAGGTAATAGGAAACCACTGAATTTTATTGGATAGAGGAGCTGCATTTTAGGAAAATCGCTTTGACAACTGAGTAGAGGATGGCTTGGATGGAGTGGGGATAGATTTGAGGCAGGGAAACCAATCCGAAGGTTAATGCAATAGCCCAGGTAAGAGATGATGAAAGCCTATTCCAGGGTAGTGACTATGTATGTGGAGAGAAGGGGATGTATAGGAGAGAAGTTGTGAAGGTGGAAATGATCATCGTGGCAACAAATTAGGTATGTCGAGTGAATGTAAGGGGTCCAGGATGACACTGAAGTTGTGAGGTTGGCTGATCTGGAAGTTGGTAGTGACCTCCACAGTAAAAAGGAATATGGGAGATGAGTTTTGTGAAAAAGAAGATGAGTTCTGTTTTGGATATATTGAATTTGAGTCCCTACAGGATCTCAAGTATCCGTTGACCTGTTCTTGTAGCAGTATTGATTTTATTACTATGCCCAGAGCAAGTGATGGAAGGGGAAAGTAAGAGTCAGGGTGATAGTAGCAAGATGACCTAAATGGATGGCAGGAGGCACCATGGAATGTGAAGTCTAATCTGGTCTTGGGCAGCCTAGATACAGTGGCTAGATGAATTTGCACTTATTAACTAACCAATCAAGACAGTTCAGTCCCAGAGTGTTCCTAAGCTAAGTGGCTTAGCACTGGTCACAGACTGACTCTTGCTTTCATATAGCCATTTACTAATACTTAACCATAGACTGACTACTAGTATAAGCCATGGACTGACTATTAACCTCAACCTCAACCTGATCTCCTTCACTGTGGTACAATGAAAAGGTTGCTGAATTTAGGGTCAAAGGACCTGGTTTAAAATCTCATCTCTACTACTTACTACGTATGTGACCATCAACAAGATACTTAAATTCTCTTGCCTCTGTTTCCTCATTTTTTTTTTGGCTAGGCAATGGGGTTAAGTGACTTGCCCAGGGTCACACAGCTAGTGAGTGTTATGTGTCTGAGGCCACATTTGAACTCAGGTCCTCCTGAATCCAGGGCTGGTGCTCTCTCCACTGCACCACCTAGCTGCCCCTGTTTCCTCATTTTTAAAATGAGGGGTTTGGACTAGGTGATGTCTGACCCTGGTGGTGTCTGACTGCCCTTCTGGTTTTAAAGATATAATTCTGTATCATTCTATATATCAGCATTGCATCATGAATAGAAAGCCAGCCTGGGAGCCGGGACAACTTAAATTCAAGTCCAGTCTCGGAAGCATCCAGGCTGTATAACCCTGGCTCAGTCTCTCCACTCTAATGCCCAAGTCTGAACAGTTTCCAATCTGCTTTAGTAGAGAGAGTTTCTTCACCAGGGAGCTCCCCGAAGTTATGAAATCACATGTCTGGAACATATAACTAACAAAATGCTCTATAGTCTGATACCTTAGTCAGTCAATAAACATTTATTCAGAACCTACTATGAGCCAAGCACTGTGCTTAGAAGTAATACAAAGAAAGGCAAAAGAGTCCTTGTCTGGATGCGCTCACAATCTAAAGTCAGGTGAGAAAGCTTTTTGATAGAGTTACGGAATCAAAGGTGCAAAATATATGTGAACAATTCTAGACACCTCTATTGAATCAATCAGCTAAAATAACTAGATGTCAACAACCCAGATAATAAATTGGCAAAGAGTAAGTTGTTTTGAGCCATTGGATGAAATCAAATGGTTTAGAATTGTTTAACTATTTAGGCACATCTCTGGGGCCACACATATCAGAGAAGATTTCAGCAGGGGTGTTCAGCAGTTGCTTTGGGAGTTAACGTTTGTGAGCACTCCAAGAAGATGGACCGCTCTGTACCTGTACCAGACAGCAAAAAGGGAAAAGGTAATAAGCCAGAGAGAGAATTATATTTCCACTCCCCCAACCCTCACCATGGCATCAAAGAGATTAGACCAATGACAAACAGCGCATAGGTGGAAGGAAACAGCTTCAGAGAGGGTGACCTATTTGTGGCAGAGGGAAACACAGCATCATGATGCTGCATGAGCTCTGATCCTCAGAACCCATAACAGAGTTACACATACCTCATGAGAACTTTATGAGGTCTCCAGGAAGGGAGAAAAGAACTCCCAGGAAGTAACGATTGCCCATATGTGCATTCTCTACTTGAGACCACTTTCCCCTGGATTCTGTATATGCTTGTTAGTGTACCCTAGACTTTTGAGGAGAGTGTTTTGTGCCATCTGTTTTCAGTGTACCATCTTAGTGAGCACCACTAACTAAAAGCTAATTAATTGTGACTGGCTAATTAATATCAACTGGATAATCATTCCCCAGTGAACCGGTGAGAACTCCTGAGGAAACTCCTAGAGAAATCATTCCCAGCTCCTCAGGGTTACCCCCTAGAACCTGCCTTCTCTTTGTCCTCTGGTTCAAACAGGTCTGAGCTGTTTTCATTTATGATTTCTTGACATATGGTGTCTAGGCTTTTTAAAAATCATGGCTTTCAGCAAGTTCAGTGATTCTTAAATTATCTCTGTTTGACTTGTTTTGTCAACTGGTCAGTTGTGTTTAGTAGCTCACTTTTTCTTCTTTTTTTCCCCCATCTTTTGATGTTGTTCTAATACTTCTTCCTGTCTCATGGAGTTACTGATCTCAGTGCTTAGCACAGAGCCTGGCACATAGAAGGCATTTTATAAATATTTATGGATTGATTGATTGGCCTATTATAATTTTCACTAAGTTGATTACTTGGGCAAGGTTTACTATTTTCTTCTCTAAGCTATTTATTCTTTTCTCTAATTCTTTTCTCCAGTGGGTTTTTTCTGGGTTTTTTTTTAATCTCTTGCTTCATTTTATTAAAGTATTCATGTAGTTCCTGTGAAAATACATGTTTTTCCCTTTGAGTCTCTACTTGCAGTTTTTACAGAGTTACTTAATTCCTTCTTTTGAGAGATCTCTAGATCTACCATAATTTTTACACTAATTGGTGCTTTAAAACTTTTTTTTAATTTTTAATTTTAAATTAAATTAAATTTTAAAAAATTTGCTTGTCTCTTCAGCTTCAGTCCTTTTATTGAGGCTTTATACTAAGGCCAGCCGCTGCCTTCTGTAGCAGTCTGAGGTGGGATGACTGGTCCTGCTTAGCCTCAATCTAGGTCAATTGAACTCCTATGCTGACCTGTACATACTGGGCTTAGGTCCCTCTGGATCTTTGAGATTCAAAGCAATGGATCTTTAGGGCCCTTTTGGGCACCTTGGGACACAGTGTTAGGGACCGCAGAGCCCCTGGGTCTAGTGTGTTCTGACCTGAGAGTTCCTAGACTACATTGGTGCTGCCCACTCTGCTCATCTTCCCCAGGGGCTCCAAGGATCTCTTCCTGCCCTGTATTTTTGAGCCTTTCAGGTTATGTAGACCTCTATTTGCACTGGAGAGTTACCCTATGCCAGCTCTGACTTTGTTGGTGGACCCCTTTTCCTATTGTCCTTGGATTTGTGGCTGACCTCTTAAGTAGTTCTGGGGTGGAAGAATTCACTTACTGTAGTTTCTCATCAGATTTCTTGATTGTTATTCAGTCTAGCGTGAACATCAGGGTTTTGTTGGGTATGGAAGAGCTAGGCAGTCTGCCTCCCATTCAAGTAGCCATCTTGTTAAGGAACCTCCATGTTGTTTTCTCTTCTTTTTTTCTCTTTTTTAAATTTTAGACTTAAATACTAAAATTTAAATTCATAAATAAAAAAATTATAAACTTAAATATAAATTAAGAAAAAAAAGTCATGTGCACAGCAGAATGAAAAAGAGGATTCAAAATATATAGCAATAAATTTCCATTTCAAGAAAGCCTATATAATAGCTAGTAGTTGTGTTGAGAGTTGTCCATTTATTCTTTGCTTCCTTGTAGGTTTTCTTTTGTTTTCTGGGTACGCTTCTTACTTTGTTCTTCCCCCCCTCCCCTTCCTCTCTCCCACTCCCCTGAGGCTATAATTAAGTGTGGATATATTTCTATATAGATATATAGATATGTACACATATACATACATATATACATATACATATATACCTTATATAAACATTTACTTTCCCTAACAGATTCTACTCCTAATCTTTATTTTTATGTTTGTGCATATCTCTTATTTCCTATCCCTCCTGACTCCACTACTTTGCTTCTATCTGCTACCTTGCCCTCCTATTACTTAACCTACTCCAACCCATGATCCTTCCCTTATTTTCCCATTCCCAGAAATCTAAACACTCTTTTATAAGCCCCTTTGACCTATTCCTTCACCCTCCACTCTAAAGATCCCTTCCTTATCCTCTCCCCGCTCCCTATCCCCTTAGTGTTTTATTTCTTTCTAAATTTAGAAGACTATTCTAGGTGCATATCTATTGTTCCCTCTTGAACCCATTTCTGACGAAAGTAGGTTTCCTGAACTAACAGCCCTCCTCCCCCATCTAATTCCTCTGTATTGGTTCTTTCTCTTGCACCTCATTTGCACAAGATAACTACTCTTTTTAGCTATTCATGAACAGTTTTACTTTTTGAAGTTATATCATGCTCAGGTTTAGCTTAATCATTCTTATGGACTACGCAATCACTAATTACGATCTTAGATGTATGTTTTATATTTTACATACATAAAAGATAAACAATCTGTCCTTATTGAGTCCTTTGTAATTGGTCTTTGGTGTATATACCTTATGTTTTTCTTGGCTCTTGTGTGTCAAATCTTCTATTAAGTCCAGGTTTTTGTTCTTGTTCTTGTTTTTTAAATAAAGTCTTGAAAGTCTGACAATTCATTAAATATCCTTTTTTTAAATTCAAAATTATGCTTAGCTTTGCTGGGTATGGTATTTTCAGCCAGAAGCCCAGTACTTTTGCTCTTTGATATATAGTGTTCCAAGACCTGAAGTCTTTTAGTGTCGCCACTGCTAGGTCTTGTGTGATTCTAATTGTGGCACCACCATATGTAATTTTTTTTCTTGTTGCTTGTGGTATTTCATCTTTGGTTTCAGAATTTGACTATAAAATTCCTGCGGGTTTTCCTTATAGGATCTCTTTCAGGTGGTGATCAGTGAATTTTTTCTACTTCTGCTTTCCCCTCTTCTAATGCTTCAGGACAATTTTCTTTAATTATTTTTTGTTTTATTGTATCAAGATTCTTCTTTTGATCACAGCTTTCAGGTAGTCTGATTGTTCTTATGTTTTCTCTTCTTGATCTGCTCTCTAGATCAGTTGTTTTCTTATGAGATGTTTCACATTTTCTTCTATTTTTTCATTCTTTATATTTAGTGTTATTATTTCTTAATCTTTTATAGCTTCGCTGGCTTCTCCTTACCCAATTCTGATTTTCAAGGGGTCATTTTCTTAAGATTCTTGATCTCCTTTTCTAATTGGTTGACTTTCTTTTCAAAATCTTCTTGTTTTTCTTGGATTTTTTTTTTTTAGTTTTTCTTCAGTCTCTCTCATTTGATTTTTAAAGTCTTTTTAAAGTTTTGTTATGAATTCTTTTTGGGCAGGTGACCATTTGACACTACTCTTTAGGGTAGAAGAGAGTCTCCTTGCTTCAGTATCCTCCTCTGAAGATGAACCCTGGTCATCTCTATTCCCATAGTAACTCTCTACGATTGGATTCTTTCTCTTTTGTCTGTGCCTTTCTTTTTTTCTGTAATAGTTTAGTTTAGTTTAGTAATAGTTTCTGTAGTGGTTCTGTAATAGTTTAGTTTTTGTGTAGGTGCCTCTGGCTTCAGATCCTCCTTCAGTTCTCCCCTCTGACCCTGAACCCAAACCAAGACCTCTAGCCTTCTGTAAGTGCCCACAGCTAGCTGCGACCCACCCCCCTGCTTCTGCATTCACTGGGCTGTGATGGTTCCTTCTCTCTCCCGCTGAGTCTCCATAGCACAGCTAGTCTGGCGTTCCTCATCAGCAGAGGTTCTCTCCATCTTTCCCAGCTCACAACCCAACACCCCTCACTGTCCCGGGTATAAAAGTTCCTGCAGCTGAGGCTGAGGCAGCCTCCGAACCCAGCTAGCCCCAGGGTTTGTGGCTTGTTGTTTAAGAGGTCCCTAGCCTGATCTTCACAGGGGCCAAATCTCCTCCCAGGATTTTTTTTTTCAGATCTTCTCCAATTGTCCCAGAAGGACCACCGTTCTGCCCCTATTCTTATTTATTTTCATCATTTTCATTGTTCTATGTTCACCCTGAGGTGCTATTTTATCTCTTTTGTGGAGGAAAATCTTGAGAGCTTGGAATTTTCTGACCTACTCTGCCACCTTCCCAGAATCCTCTCTCATGTTGTTTTCTTTAGCTAGATAATTCTTTCTTTTCTCCCTCATCAGATTTGCCTTGATCATTAGAATTTTATTGTTGAGAACTTCTCATTTGTGGTGAGAAGAATATCTGAACCCTTCCCTTACCCTATGCAGGTTAGGTTAGGTTTTTTTTTAAAGGTATTAAGATATTCCTTGAGACTTGATTGGCTCAGGGGACTAAGGGCTCAGAGTATTGCCATCACTGCCTTATTACCTAAGGACAAAGCAGCCAGGAGGAGCTGGGGAGGGATTCTCAAATGCTTGATTTACAGTGATGAGAGCTTCATTCATTTGAATCAACTCAAAGGGTTCCCAGTGAGTCTCCTTATTGAATATCCTTCTGCTACAAGTAACCAAATCTGTTTTTGTTAACTGGTGAAGGACCGTTGTTGTTGTTCCTCGGTTCAGTCCCGTCTGACTCTTTGTGACCCCATGGATGATAGCATGCCAGGCCCTTCCATTTTCCCCCATAGCCTGAAGTCTGTTCAGACTCATGTTCATTGCTTCCATGATGCTCTCTTTCCATCTCATCCTCTGCTGTCCCCTTTTCCTTTTGCCTTCAATCTGCCCTGACATCAGGGTCTTTTCCAATGAGTGCTGTCTTCTCATTACGTGGTCAAAGTATTTAAGGTGAATGACCAACGAGTGTCTCCTTTTGTTCCAATGTCAAACCTAAACTACAACAGTACTGGCCTGAGTCAGGCCCAGCCCAGCACACCATTCTTCTTGGATTTTCTTTTATAAAATGTTATTCTATGGGTAACTAGCCTTTTTCTGAATGTTTTGAAATCCTTTCTTCCAAAATCTGGAGTATAGAAGATTGTCTCTTGGCTTCCAGTTCTTTTCTTTCATGAATTCTATGATGAAACACGTACTTACAGGATTCTCATACTCTCTCCTTCAAGAACCTTTTCCTTATTGTTGACCAGAACCAGGTTATAATAATAATAACAAACAGTTATATAAAACTTTAAGGCTTGCAAAATGCTTTACAAATATTTCATTTTAATCCTCACAATGACCCTGGGAAGTCGGTACTATTATCATCCCAATTTTATAGATGAGGGAATTGAGGCAGACTTGCCAATTAATTTGACAGAAGTTAAGTGACTCGCCCAGAGTCACAGAACTAGTAAGAGTCTAAGGCTGGATTTCAAATGAGGTCTTCCTCACTCCAGGCCCAGTACTCTTTCCATTGTGCAACCTAGCTGCCTCACTATGCACATACAAACTAGCAGTTCTCACTTCCTCTACCTTTTAACAAATAAAATTACAATTGAAGGTTATTAACAGAATCTATCAGGTATTCTGTTATTGTCAGAGAGAAAAACCTCCAGCGGACATCCAGGGGATTGAAGTCTCCATCCATAACCACTAAGTTGTGCCTCTGTGCCAAGTCTGGTCTGTCTCCCAAACTTCTTGTCTATTTCTAGCTTCCCCTAATCACATCATTTTTGACTTTCTCCATTCAGCCTCACCCACATTCTGTCCCCTTGCTTCACCTCTCCATTTCATACCCTTTCTTCCATGAATACATTTTCTTAACTTACAATGCTAATCCTCTTCCCCTTTTATCTATTTTAGTCCTTTCCAGTAAGACACACTTTTATATGGGCTGGTTCCAGTTGGGAGTCCCGTCGGACAGCTCCCAGTGCTTCCCTATGTGATTGAAGCTGACTGTGTGCATCAGGGTCTGTAGTTCACCTCATTCATTACTCATGCTTTGTGCATTTGTGTATAAAAATGTAAGGTCACAGATTGTGCTTTTGGCTCTCTTCTTGCATGTTAATTCCTGGCTCTTGGTCCTGTGGCCTTTTCCCCATACCGCATTCTTAATAACGTGAAAGATAAGACAAAAACAAGAAACAGTAATCACATGGTGGCAAAGGTGTTTTTATTAATGAGTAAATAAGAGATTTCAGAGTCTTTTCTGTGAGTAAGTTTAATAGGAGCTGGGACAAGGGGACACTGAGTTAACATGGACACCTAAAGATAGCAGGAAGAAAAAAACTATAAGCTTCTTAAGGGTAATAATAATAGTAGCTAATATTTATATAGCACTTACAATGTATCAGGCATTGTGCTAAGTAGTTTATAGTTATTATATGATTTGGTTCTCACAACAACCCTAGGACGTAACAGGAGCTGTTATTATCTTCATTTTGCAAATGAGGAAACTGAGGCAAACAGGTTCAGTGACTTGCCCAAGGTTACACAGCTAGTAAGTATCTGATGTTAGATTTAAACTCAGGTCTTCCTGACTCCAGGCCCAGTGCAACCTAGCCTGTTTCATTTTTGTCTTTGTATTCCCATCATTTGGCCTGGAGTTAAGAAAACATATCTTCCTGAGTTCAAAAGTGGCCTCAGACACTTACTAGCTGTATAATTCTGGGCGAGTCACTTTACCCTGTTTGCCTCAATTTCCTCATCTGTAAAATAAGCTGGAGAAGGAAACGGCAAATCACTCCAGTAACTTTGCCAAGAAAACCCCAAGTGGGCTCATGAAGAGTTGAACACAACTGAAAAATGACTGAACAACAACGACAAAACACCTAGTACATATATTCCCAATACCTGGCACATCGTAGGCATTCAATAAATATTTGTTGGATTGAAGAAAGAAAGGTATCATGGAGATAAACCATGAGAAGGGATCAGAGTGAATAGAGAAGGGGCAGATAAACTTCACTAACTTCCAAATTTTGCTGAGGGCCTCCCTGTCTCTTAACAAAAGCAAAAATAATTTTTAAAAAAATACAATTTTGGCATCCTGCATGACTATGCTCCCTCCTCTGCCCCCACTCTGACCCCTGGCTATTTATCTTCAGAAGAAGAAAAATCCCACAGATGTTTACAAGTATAAATTCAGCAGAGAGAAAAGCTTCTGATTTCAGCTTTCCACCACCCTATAATTAAATCATTCTAATTTACTTTTTTTTTCCTTTCCTTGGACAGTTACCCAATTCGACCTCTTATCTCTATCAGATATGGCATGACTCAGGAAATGGAACAGAAGCCCAGGTCTCCCAATCCCAGTGGTGTGAACTAACCAAGATGCCTACTTAATAGCTTGTATCTTCCACCTCCTCATTCTCTTATTAAAGATACTGGCATATTTCCCCAAGGCTTTGAGACCAGAGGTACTCTGCCTGTCCCAAGAGGCTGTGACCGGGGAAGACTAACTTGGATTTAGATTCTCATAGGCCTGGTGTGTTCACGCCCCATAGAAGGGGTGAAGGTGCTCTGTGACCTGCAGGAAGCTGGGCTACTATTACATGATGGAACACTGGAAAGTTTGGGACTTGCACTAGAGGTCATGGACGTTAAGACAATATTTGGTTGTTTTGTATTCATCCTGTCTCCCTTTGTTGTCCTTGGATGACAGCTGGTGGGAGCAACTACACGATGAAGAGCTATGTGAAATGAATGAAGATGGGTCAAAATGGAGCCATGATCCTAGGATAGTCAAGATTCATTTCCCAGAGGAATGTTGAAAGAGTGGCACAAGATAGCATTGTGCAATGAAGTATTGCTCCTGACTCTAACTGGTCTTACTTGAGGTATCAGAAAAAAAAATTAGTACTATCCAAAGCCTTCTATTCTATGGCCCTGAATGCTTTACAATTGGTGGTATCAAACTCAAATAGAAACGTATCCTTGTTGGCAATATTGACTTAGAAAATCACAAATTAACAACATCTGTGTTTTATTGTGTTTTTATGTATTTTGTTTAACTTTATTGTATTTTTACTTATTTTGTTAAACATTTCCCAATCACATTTTAATCTGTTTTGGGGAATGTTGGTGACCACACATGAGGGCAGCAATAACCTATAATATTTGGGTCCAGAGAAAGTGCTGAAGATGATACAAAATAGATTCTATTGGCCTGAAATACCAAGAGACATCTGCAAAGAATGTGAGACTTGTGCTCATTCTGTGTAAAGGAAAGTACAGCTGACTTCGACTATTTACCCAGAAAGTGTAAGTACCAGCTAGACTTTGGAGCTTGGGTGTCTAGACTTTTTTTTTTCAGTCTCTAGAAGGTAGAAAGATTATGAGCCACATCCTAGTGGAGATGCACCATTTCAACCAGCATACTGAAGCAAACACAACCAGGAACCAGAAAGCTTCTATAGATGTCAAGGTATGATGGGAAGAGAAATACTTCTTGATGTTTATGTCTTTCTGACCAAGGCTGAGAAACTGAGAGCAAATAACTCTAGGAACAAATTTTCTCAGGAATCAGAAAGTCGAGAACTATACTGTGCTGTCCCTAAGAAGATCCACAGGTTGAGTATTTTAATCACACCCTTCTGAATATGTTAATGAGTCTGAGACCTGAGCAAAATGTTCCATGGGGTTAACAGGTGATGTTTCCAAATTCATTCATACAAAGTTGTCAAGTCTGAGAGCTTAACCATCATTTACAGATTCTACGCAATAGCTGCTAACGTTTAGATGAGAGTCGCACTTACAATGTGCTTTGGAAACTCAGGAGATGGAGAAGAAGGGTAGTCACCTTTGAATGAGGCCTGCCTGGCTGTGACCTCAGCTCAGGAAAGCTGAAGAAAAGAAATAATAAGTCCTTGAGTATACTGTGAGGAACTCCGATCAGGAGACAGAATCCTGCTAAACAATGTTGGTGTCCAAAACAGAAAAATATGACATAGTAGAACAGAGGAAGCTATCCTTTACTAAGAAGCTAAGAGACTGGGCAATCTATCAGACTACAAAATAGCCTCAGGCAGATGGTTGGGGACAATTGACAAGGACAGAGATTTGGCTGTGTGCACCAGCAAAACATCCAGGTGCTCCTAGTCAATGCTTTTTGTACACTTATTTTTAGAATCTAGGTTAAAAAAAAAACTCTCATAATTACCTATTGCCCGTAGAGGAATTAGTTGGCCTCCTTGGCCAGTATCAGGAGGAAGAAGACAATGGAAAACCAGTCAAGTGGTCTCAAGAAGGGTTCATCCACCGGTTGCAAATGTTAGAACAACAGAATGATTAGCGTATTAGAACTGAATGATCATTTGTATAGAGAGAATCCAATCAGAGATATGGATGAAGAGGAAAATGCATGTGGGTACCCTTTTCCTGAGGGTATAGGCAGCCAGGCAAGACTGCCTAGGCCAAAGGAGACATTGGCAAAGATAGCTGGGCAAGGTGCCTCTTACTTTCCTAACCCTCTAGCTTTGGATGCTTTTAGTGAAAAAATAACAATTGCAGAACCTGACTCATCGGGCCACTAGAGATAGTGGTAGCCAGACTGGGCCATCCATAAGCTCAGAACAGTAGGTCTGATGATACTGAAGATGTAGAACTGGCAAAAGTTCACTGTAGAAATGCCAGGACTACCCAGCCAGCAATCAGACTATCTTAGGATGTTCCAGGAATAACTGGCTGGTTGTCGTCCTTCCTTCTCAAAGAGGACCAAAATGACATCACTATGTTGGAGTCGAGGACTAAAGTGTCCAACTGTGGCTGACCAGCTCGGTCAATATGAGCTCGGAAGGCTCTACCACAGGTTAGGCACAAATGGTTCATACGAACATTTGGAGAGGAGATTCTCTCAATTTGTGCATCTCACCTTTCTTTTGAGCTACTGCAATTATGCTTTGCTCATAGAGCACAGTGCCTTCTTTGATGTAGGCACACCATTCTGGACAGTTGCGTGCCAGTGGCTCCCACGTCTCACAATCAATTCCAAAGTTCTTCAAAGAGACCTTGAGAATGTCTTTGTATCACTTCTTCTGACCTCTGTGTGAGCACTTGCCTTGTGGAAGTTCTCTGTAAAATAGTCTTTTAGGCAAATGTACATTTGGCATTCAAACAACATGACTCACTGGAGTGGTGCTCTCTGCAGTAGAGTTTGAACTTGACAGTTCAGCTTGAGAAAGGATTTCAGTGTCTAGTGTATTATTTTGTCAGGTGATCTTTATAATCTTCCTCAGACAATTCAAATGGAAGTGGTTCAGTTTCCTGGAATGGTGCTGGTATACTGTCCAGGTTTCACAGGCATACAACAATGAGGTCTGCACAATGGCTCTATAAGCCTTCAATTTGGTAGTCAGTCTAATACCTCTTCTCTCCTATACTTTTCTTCAGAGCCTCCCAAACACTGAACTAGTTCTGGCAATGTGTGCATCAACCTATGTGTATGTCCCTGGGAGGTATACTGCCAAGGTAAGTGAACCTATCCACTGCATTAAAAATTTCTCCATTTGCTGTAACTGACAGTTTTACACATGGATGGTACAGTGCTGGCCAGTGGATGACCTCTGTTTTCTTGGTGTTAATTGTTAAGCCAAAATTAACCAAAGTGGCAGAGAATTAATCCATACTCTCTTGCATCTAAGCCTCAGAGGTTGCATTGAGTCCATAGTCATCTGAGAACTAAAAGTCACATGCCAATTCTCCCTCTACTTTAGTCTTGGCTTATAGCCTTTTCAAGCTAAATAATTTACTGTCCAATGCAGTAGCTGACCTTGATGCCATTTTTTGTTCTCATTGAAGGTATCTGACAACATCATACAAACATCATGCTAAAAAGCATGGGAGCAAATGCACAGCCATACTTCACTCCATTGGTGACTGGGAAAGTATGAGAACATTGTCCATTATCCAGAACCCATGCAAATATGCTGTCATGAAACTGACATGCAATATTGATGAACTTCTCTGGACAACCAAATTTTGCCATAATTTTTCCCAAGCCCTCATGACTGACAGTATGAAAGGCCTTGGTCATATTGACAAACATTGTGTACAGCCCTCTGTTCTGCTCCTGGCATTTCTCCTGGAGTTGTTAGGCAGCAAACACCATATCAACCATTCCTTGATCTTTTATGAAGCCACACTGGCTCTCAGGTGGATAACCATTTTCCAGGTGAAAGACAGTCTATTAAGGAGGATTCTGGCAAGAATCTTGCCAGCAGTGACTTAGAGAGAGACTCCACTGTGACTATCAAAAGAAACCTACTTACTTTACATTTATAGAGATGGACTATAGAGACATCCTTGAACTCCTTGGGATAAACTCTGCTTTCCATATAACCCAGAAAATTTCCATCAGCTTTTATATGAGCAGTGGACCCCCTGTCTTGTAAATCTCAGTTGGAATAGAATCAGCACCAAGCACTTTGCCACACAAGAGGAGCCTAATGGCATTCAAAACCTCTTCTTCAGTTGGAAATTTGGCTAGAGAGGGACTGACTTCAAGCTGAGATGTACAGTCAATGGCTTCAACATTGGTTGGTGATGGTCTTTGAGATCACTATGGAGGTGTTCGGTCTATCTCTCCAAGATCATATCCTTTTCAATATGGCTCCATCAACTGAGTAGTTGAGATGCACCACAAGTCTTTGACCCATAAATAGACTTCAGGATATCATAAAAGTGCTTGGGATTATTACTATCAGTGTAATACTGAATTTCATCTGCTTTCTTGCTGAGCCAAGAATCCTGCAGCTCTCTAAGCTTCACATGTACTTTACTTTTGATGAAGTTAAATGTTGTCTAGAGATGGACAAACTATCCTGCTGGTAAACCCTGTGGAGTTTTTGTTTTTCATTTAACAGATTATGAGTTTCTCCATCATTTTTGCCAAATTAATCTTGATGTTTATGAGTGTTCTGGCCCAGATGAGTAAATGCAGTACTATACACTAAATCTCTGAAAGCTGCATACTCCTTTTCTGCTCCCCTGTTGCTAACCATGTGTTGGCTCAGCTTTCTTCCAAGTTAACAATGAACAATTCACTCTAGGAGAAGTGCTCTAATCTGCTGACCTTAAGTCTTCCTGTAGTTGTCTTGCTTTAGGACCACTGTTTTTAGTTTAGAGAGGATAAGTCTATAATCGGTCCAGCACTTTATACCACACATTACTTTCATCACTCTCACATCCTGTCTGTCTCTTCTATTTACAATGACATAGTCTATTAAATGCCAGTGTTTGCTGTGAGGGTGCATCCATGAAGTTTTATTGTATTTAGGTAAATGGAAAGCAATGTTAGTGATGAGAAAGTCATGAAATGCACAAGTCTTTGGTAGTAAGTGACCATTGCTGTTGCTGTTGCTGTTTCTGACTCCATTCCTCCCAAGGACTCCCTGCCATGTCTGATAGTCTGTGCTTACTCTGGGTTTAAAGTCACCCAGAATTACAAGTTTGTCCTCTTTTGACACAATGATGATGAGAGTCTCCAGGTCTTCACAAAACCAGGCCAAGGTTGGGTGAAGCAGATCTTTTTAGTCCCTTCCTCATGCCCTAAATATTGCTGTGGCAGGTGGGGATCCCACCCTGTGGTTGAAACACACACACACACACACACACAAAATGTACCAAAATTTTTGTGACTCAGCCTCAATCTTTCTTTCAAACTATTTTAGTAATAATGACAGTTTTAAGAATATTGATAACATTTGCGTATATAATAAGTAAACAGTTTGACCTTAATGAGTGCCTTATAACTGTTCTAAAACTTCAGGGCAATTTTCCTTAATAATTTCTTGAAATATTATATCCAGATTCTTTTTTTGATCGTAACTTCCAGGTAGTCTTATATTATGTCTCCTTGATCTGTTCTCCAGATCAGTTGTTTTTCTAATGAGATGTTTCAGATTCTCTTCTATTTTTTCTAGTTTTATTATTTCTTGGTGTCTTATAATGTCATCTGATTCCCATTGGTACATGGAATGTGTAGACTCTTATGGACAACATGAAGTCCAGTTGACCTGGAAGATGAACAGCTCTTGTGAGGGAATTCAATAGGCATTGCATCCAAATAGCAGCCCTGAGTGAAACAAAGCTGGCAAATGAAAGCCAGCTTACCAAAGTCAGAGCTGGATCTGTTTTTCTGGAGTGACCGCAGTGATGGGGAACTCCATGAAGCTGGTGCAGGTTTTGCAATCAAAACTAATCTAGTCAACAAGCTTGTATGTCTCCCAAAAGGAGTCAACAATAGGCTTATCACAATGCAATTACCAATGGCAAGAAAGTGCCGTGCCACCACCATCAGTGCATATGTTCCCACATGACAAACCCTGATGAGAACAAAGAAAAATTTTATGAGGATTTTTCTAGACTCAATCTATGGATTTAAAGTGTAAAATAGTCATTTGCATTTAACATTTCATAAATCCATCACAAATTCAGCTAGTACCTTACCCCTATTCTGGATTAAACTCAGGAGCGTCTTAGAGCCAATTCCAACTGGCTAGAGCTGATTATAAGATTTTCAATGTGAACATTTACATCTTGGAAATTAGCAAATGCCACAAGTCAGGGCTTTATTGTTTTATTGATTGTTCAGACTTAGGAAAGTGATAGAGAAAATTTTCATGATGCAGATTAAACTGAAAAGTATGTCCTGTATGTGTGTGTCTTTTGGGGAGTGGGGAGAGAGCTGGTTGTTAAACATTTACCAGCATACTGCTAATGAAATTCCAGGAAAATTTACAAATATTGCCCATGTCTGATTTCTCCATTAAGATTTTCATCTCCTGAAATCTGAGTGCAGAATGAAGTATAATTTTTTCACTCCTTTTTTTTTAAACATAGCTAATATGGAAATATGTTTTAAATGATTTCACTTGTATAATTGATATCATTCTTGGGTGGGGGAGGGGCTGGAGAGAGAGAATAAAAACTCAAAAATCTTTTTTAAAGAATATTAAAAATAAATATTTTTTTTGAAAAAGGAAAAAAAATTCATCCCCAACTTTTCATTATCCAAAATGAAAACACACTCAAATTATAATTTAGGTATATTTATTGTAAGAAATGGCAAGATAACAGAACATAGAATTGAGACTCCCAAACCAAGCTTTGCTTAGGCAAAAGCGATCAGGACTTGGCAAGATAACAACAGCTGTGGAGTTAATGGCTGAGTTCACACAGTTAATCTCCCAAAGGAAATGCAGAGTGTTCCAGTCTGGTCTCCCCCAAAGAAGCCAGTATTTCTTAAAGCTGTTGGAAAAGAACTGTCATTCACTCCTCCACACTTCCTTCCCTCTGTTGCCACGGTGGAAGGTAAAGGAGAAGAAGACAGCATCTCCCTAGCCCGTGGGTTGAGGGACAACCCCACTCCAGCTCCCGTAGGTGCAGCTGACTCTATCTACCCCACTGATTGCGTGGTAACTCTGGACCCTTCTGCGGTTCCGCAGACTTCTTGGCACAGTGTCCTCTCCACTCCATCATCCTGCCTCTCACTGCTTATTCAATCTCCATAAAGTGTGCAGAGCGCAGGAGGTGATTGAAATAGTCCTGTTGTATTTTGCCTCAATTAAACCGTTTTTAGAATATTGTGCACAGTTCTGAACTCTATATATGAGGAAGGGCGAGGACAGATTGGAGAGGACCCATGGTGAGGATGGAGAGGGGCCTGGAGACCAGGCCACAACAGAATCACTTAAAGAAACCAGGGATGTTTAACCTGGAAAAGACTTAAGGGCTAGGGTCTAGAGACCCATGAAAATGATTTCCAATTATTTGAAAGGCTGTCATGTGGAAAATTAATTAGACTTCTGCTTGGTCCCAGAGAGCAGAACTGGGATGGAAGTTGTAAGAGGGACAAATTTAGGCTTGATATAAGGAAAATCTAATAATTAGGGTCTAAGAGACATAGATTTGGAGATGAAAGAGATTCTAATGCCATCTAGTCTAGCATCTTCATTTTTTAAGATGTCCCTCATGCCTGGTCTGCTCTCCTTCCTCAATCTGCCTTTTGACTTCCTCAGCTCCCTTTAAGTCCCAATTAAAATCTCATTTTTTAGAGGAAGCCTCTCCCAACCCCTCTTCATTCTAGTCCCTCCTCTCTGTTGGTTATTTCCTATTTTTCCTGTGTATAGCTGGCTTTGTGTATGTTTGTTTGCATGTTTTCTCTCATATTAGATTATAAGCTCCTTGAGGTCAGCTTTTTTCACTTGTGCCTCTTTTTGCATCCCCAGCACTTAGTACAGTGCCTGGCACAAAGTGAGCACTTAATAAATGTTTATTGATTGATCGAAGACTCTTGTAGAGAGGCTAACTTGAGTGAGGTCCCATAGCACACACCAAAGCAAGGATTTTGAACCCGCTTCTCTGGTGCCGAATCTGGTATCTTTTCTCTACTGCCGTGCTGGCTCCTCCAACTTTGGATTTTTCCCAAAATGCAATAGGCCACCTTGGGAGGTGGAAGTTTTCTCCTCACTAGAGGTATTTCAAGCAATGGCTGAATGACCAGCTCTTTGAACATATGTAGAGAGAATCCTTTTTTTAGTTATGGGTTGGACTGAATGGCTTCTGGGGTCTCTTGTACCCAGGAGTTTTTGTGATGAGTGCTTTTGTTTCAGAAGAAGACATCGGTGTGGTTATAATTATCAGAAGAGGCTTCATAGAGCATTGAGGTTGGAACTAGCCCTTCAGTAATGAGAGGAGAAGGAGGAAGAAACTAGGTAAGCAGAGACAGAGAAGTTCTGCATATTCAGGGGACAGTGAAGAGGCCAGTTTGCATTTAGCAATCTAGCAGTGTAGCATTGCTTGGCTAAGGACGCAGTAGCTGACAACCTGCACAAATCCCTGTTTACTTACCCTCCTACCTACCCTATGTTTGCCAAAGGTTTGTTGCTCTGGGGTTGTTTTTCTTCTCAATGGGGGAATTAGACCCCCTAGTGCTTCATTCTAAACGTACCCTGTATTCTCAAGGAACAAGTTCACCCCCACCCTCCCACCCCACCACTATCAAAAGGAAAGAAAGTACCCAGCATTCACCATGAACCAGCCAATAGGAGCAAAGTTGGATAAATACCAAGTGGGTTCTTTCTTTCCAATGGCATCTCTCTTTGTAGACTGCTCCCTTCCTTTCTGCCTGTATGTTGCTGCTTTTATTACCACCACTAGGTGGGCTCTGAGATCCACAGCTCTTTTGTGTGGGTGCCCAGGAAAGGTAAGAAGTCAACTGCCTTTCAAGATTTCATGAGACCCTCTACCAAAGGAAGGAATACACCATTAGTAGACAGTCCATCCCTGGCACAGACTTGCCCGGTAGGTTATAAGCTCATGGCTTGAGGCTGCGTGAGAAAAAATATGCCTATCAGGTCTTTTGGACAACTCAGAAGGTTGTCTTTGAGTATTTGTCAGTAGAAAGAGGAATCCTGGGTAGTTAGGCAGTGCAACGGATAGAACACCAGCCCTGAAGTCAGGAGGACCAGAGTTCAAACATGGCCTCAGACATTTGACACTTACTAGCTGTGTGACCCTGGGCAAGTCACTTAACTCCATTGCCTAGGGGAAAAAAAAACCCAAAACAAAAAGAAAGCAGAATCCTGAGGAACTTGGATTTCCCCCTTAGTACAATCACAAAAATCCAGCTAACAGCCAATTGAGAGATTTTTTTGGTCACCATACTGTAAACGCCTTAAGTCATTATGGCCAACAGGAAGCAGTTAGAGGATGTCTGTGCCTGCTCTGAAGTGGAAGGGGGTAAAGGACCTGTCTAACATGCATACACAGAAGCAAGCCCATCCCAAGCTTCCATACACTTGACCAGAATGCCAATTGTTCATGTCCCAAGAGTGAAGGGAAGGGGAAACTGCAATAGAATAAATATCCTGGAGGATCAGTGGAAGAGAAGATTGGGTAGTTGAAGTGAAACCAGTGGGCAGAGCTCCTTTAATACCAGTGAAAGAGTTATGGAAGTAATTAATCTGTATATGACTTTTTTCAGGACAGTTCTGGGTTCAAGT
The DNA here is from genome assembly GCF_003287225.1 of Phascolarctos cinereus. Classification (NCBI taxonomy): domain Eukaryota; kingdom Metazoa; phylum Chordata; class Mammalia; order Diprotodontia; family Phascolarctidae; genus Phascolarctos; species Phascolarctos cinereus. Next base: position 93,855,622 of record NW_027555625.1, read on the forward strand.
AAAATGCTTTCCGTGAGATCAGCAGGATCTATTTTCCTTAAGTAATGTCAGCAGCAAGACAAACACGTCTATAATGTCAGGGACCCCCATGCAAAGGAGCTGGGTATAGAACCATAGCCTACAGAGGAATCATCCTTCCATCTGGCCCTCTTTACTTATTTGCCGAGCATGAGTGGGTTGTTTACAGTTTCTTGATTCAATAGCCCTGCTTGAACACATCAGGTGGCTGACTGCTTTTGAGGAGGGGAGAGCTTGTAAAACTCAGCAAGCAGAGAGCTCCTAAGGGTGGTCTGGTCCCCATGTGAAAAAAGAAAATGAAATACACGGACACATAAAGCCCAAGACCAATAAAATATCAACATTGTGGACAATGGAGAAATGTTCGATTTCTTCCTGAAAAGAGAGAAGAGAATCTTGGCAATAAGATGGAGCAAAGCTGAGGACAGAAATCCCGTCCAATCAGACCTGATTTCCAGCCGACTGGAACCATGATGGAAGCCAGCTGGGACATTTAGAGGATTATGGGTTGTTTTCTTACCCTCTATGCCAGTAGGGTTGTTGACACTAGGAGACTGTGAAAATATTTGCCATTATTTTGTCTTTTCCTAATTGTAGTTTCTCAAATAACAAGCTCCACTGAGGAATACAACATGGAGAGTGCCCGGCCAAGGGCAACATGGAACACATTGTATCTGTGGTTCAGCCCCCTCCCCTGTTGCATGTCTTCCTCTCCAAGTTCACCAGTGTGCTACCCTTCCCTTCACCCATTTTCAGGGAAAAAAAGAGGGTTGCAAGCTTTTGGTGGGAATTTTCTTTTATTCTATTCCCTTAACTGCCTACTCTGAATGTATCATGACTATACCTACTTATGAACAAATCTTCTCCCTCATTACAATGAAAGCTTCTTGAAAATGAGGACTTATATTGATTTCTCTTTGTATCTCCAGTATTTATCACAGTGCCCGACACATGGCAAGTGTTTAACAAATGCTTGTTGATTGACTGATTAATAAATATTTAGAAGGGGGCAGCTAGGTGATGCACTGGATAGAGCTCTGGCCTTGGAGTCAGAAGGACCTGAGTTCAAATTCAGCCTCAGACACTTGATACTTACTAGCTGTGTGACCCTGGGCAAGTCACTTAACCCTGATTGCCTCACCTAAATAAATAAATATTTAGAAGGATGAAAGTTTTAGAGCTAGAAGCATCAAGACCTAGAACAATAAGACAAATGGCCACAATTTATATTATTATGACAAACTCCTAAATTTGATGCAAGAAGCAAAATACTTAGAGTATATAGAATACTACACTAGGCTTGAGAGAGAGACAAAATTTAGAGTAGCCAGGTGCTTGCTTTCTTGGGTTTTACAGTCTAGTTGGAAGGAGGGAAAGAAGAGTGTGATATGTATGTTCTAAACTGTAATGAACAATAATCTATAATAAGTGCATAATGATAGCTAGCCTTTATACAACGTTATTTATACAGGGCCTTCCTGGCCCTGTTCCTGACTTTCTGGACCTAAAAATCATGCCTATGCTTCTATCTCATCCTAGAGTATCCCTCAGTGCCTAGGGCCTGAAATGTCTGCCATCCCTATTGTCTGCTTATCCTGGAATATCTCTCCACAAGGCCAACTTTCCTTCTGCCATTGGAGAGTTGTTCCTGGAGCCTCCATTTTGTGAATGGGTCTGGGTGATCCTGTGGAGGCCAGGTGGCACAGTGGGCCTGGAAGTCAGGAAGACTCATCTTCTTGAGTTCATATTTGGCCTCAGAGCCCTACTCGCTGTGTAACCCTGGGCAAGTCACTTAATCTTGTCTGCTTCAGTTTCCTCATCTGCAAAATGAGCTGGAGGGGCAGCTAGGTGGTGCAGTGGATAGAGCACCAGTCCTGGATTCAGGAGAACCTGAGTTCAAATCCGGCCTCAGACACATAACACTTACTAGCTATGTGACCCTGGGCAAGTCACTTAACCCCATTGTCTAGCCAAAAAAAAAAAAAGAGCTGGAGAAGGAAATGGCAAACCACTCCAGTATATTTGCCAAGAAAACCTCAAATGGGATCACAAGAGTCAGACACAACTGAAATGACTGAACATCAGCAGCGGGTCATCTTGACTTCATTACCCTCCTAGCCCTGCTCCTGACTTTCTGGACTTAAAACCCTGGCCTCTCTTCCCACCCCTTTCTTTTACCCCTTTCTTCTTGCCTTTCAGCTTCCATTTATGTGTTGTCTTCCTCCATCAGAATGTAAGCTCTTTGAGGACAGGAGCCATCTTTCTTTTTGCTTGTATTTGTATCCCTAGCACTTAGCACAGTGCCTTCCTCCCTTCCTTCCTAGTTGGCAAAGCAATTCAAGTGTTATCTCCTTTGATCCTCACAACAACCCTGGGAGGTAGGCGCTAATATTATCCCCAATTTACAGATGAGGAAACTGAGACACAGAGACGCTAAGAGACTTGCCCAGTGTCTTCCTGTGGCTGAAGCAGGATCTAAACTCAAGTATCCCTGACTCCAGGTCCAGCTCTCTATCCACTAAGCCACCTAGCCACATAAATGGGCAGCTAGGTGGTGTGGTGGATACAGCACCGGCCCTGGATTCAGGAGGACCTGAGTTCAAATCCAGCCTCAGATACTTGACACTTACTAGCTGTGTGACTCTGGGCAAGTCACTTAATCCCATTGCCTAGCCAAAAAAAAAAAGGTATAAAGAGAAAGGTCTGGGGGAGTGTTATCAATAAAGGAAGACTTGAGGAAGGAGGCAGCATTCAAGCAGGGTTTTAAAGGCTGGGTAGGAACTCAATAGTAAAAAAGAAGAGGATACTATAGACTTAGGGTACATTAGGAACGAAGACATGGAGGCATGTTTGGGAGACAGGTCATAGTGAGGTCGAGTCGTGGTGTACAATTTGTAGCAAGAGATTATGTGAGATAGAACTGGAAAGGTAGACTGGGATCAAACTATGGAGGGCCCTGAATGGCAGTTTGAACTTGACCCAGCTGTTAATAGGGAACGCCTGAAGATTTTTTGCTTGGATGTTGGAGGGCAGGGGACAGCTACCAGACCAGACCTGTACAGAAGGAAGATTAGTCTGGTAGCTGTATGGAGAATGGATCTGAGATGAAAGTGGAGACAGAAAGATCTTCTGGAGTCATTCACGTAGATGGTAATGAGGACCTACGCAGGCTAGGGTGGTCAGGTCAGATGAGATAGTTCATGTAAAGTATTTTGCAAACTTTAAAGGGCCATAAATACAAAGGTCAGTTATTATGTTAAAGAGTGGGAATGGATGTGAGACAGCTGCTAGAAATGGAATGGATGGGGAAAGAGCTAGATTTGAAAAATAGAGGGGCAAGTGTCAAACACAGCAGGAAATGTTCAAACATGGGAGACTTGAAAACAGACCTGTTTATACACTTCCCTTTTTATAGCAATGTTGTGGATTTGTATTACACTTCCTACTTTTCAGAGCATTTTCTCATACTTTAGCTGATATGACCCTTGCAACAACCCTGTAAAAGTATAATCATACTATTTTACAGATGAGGAAACTGAGACTCAGAGCTCTGGTTCAGTGTCTTGCCCATGTTTCCACAGCTAAGTCTCAGAGGAAGAATTCAAACCCAGGTCCTCTTGGTTCCAACTGCAGTTTTCTATCCACTATACTAGGGGTCTCCAAGGTGAGAGAACAGGGCCTAGAAGAGGGAGGCATGATATAACTCCAAGAAATGTTATCAGGTAGTTAGAGGATAGGAAGATAGGTTGAATCCCAGCTTCCCTGAAATAACCTATTATGGAGCTTAGGTAAATATAAATGATGACACATAAGAGATATTCTGTTACAAAGTGAAAGAATAAGACACATCTTTGGGCTACATGTAAAAGCAACAAGCCAGTTGGCGCTCTCTCTCTCTCTCTCGCTCGCTCTCTCTCTCTCTCTCTCTCTCTCTCTCTCTCGCTCTCTCTTTCTCTTTCTGTCCTCTGATGACCTAGTGAATTTCTAGAGGTCTAAGCTTCCCTTCAGTGTCAGTAGGAGTATCCTTGGAGCAGCAGTGGTGAACAGTAACATCTGTTATTAGAATCTGAGAGACATCGTGAGGATAAACTAGACTTACTGAGGAAAGTCAGCATTGGGGAGCATGATCTTTAAGGTGGAGAAAAACGCAGGCTATGAAAGGCACTGATCTTTGGAACCCAGCAGAGAGCTACAGTATGGAGAACATTGTGAAGATTATGCGCAGAGAAAAATGCTACCAGTGACAAGGAACTGTGTTACCCTTTTGCCACAGATGTATTTTGTGAATGTGTTTCAGTACCTTTGTGCTACAAGGTTGAGCCCACTCTCCCCAGGCACCTTGTGTGTGCAATTTGGGAGGGGATTGTTTTTGTAACAACTGCCCTTACTATATCTTTTTAGTAAATATCCTTTCTAAAAGCTAATTAAGCTGGCTGATAGTCATTGAGAAGCATATTAGTGGAGGCTTGTGATTAATAAAATTAGAAACCCTACCACCTCAGGATTACCCCTAGAACCTTAAGGAGTATGGGAGTCAGCTTCCTTCTGAGGACCCAACCTGCCTGCCTTCCAGTTAGAGAGGTAGCCCCAGAAGATACAGTATACAGATCAGTAAATTTAAAAATTTGCAAAATAAATAAAGTAACTTCAGGGAGGAGAAGGCACTAATAGGTTTGGGCATCAGGACAGGCCCCTTCTGGAAGGTTGTTCTTCAACTTAGCTCTGTAGGTAGCTAGGTATGGTATGATGTAATCAGGTGTTAATTTGTAGGACAACTCAGCAGGTGAATGATGAGAAATTGGGAGCTAGGGAAGAACAATGAAGGCTGCAGCTGTCAAGGAAACTCCACCTGGGCTTAGAAGGTGGATAGGATTTGCATGGGGACAGAGAAGGGCTACTGATGATCAGAGAGCAGTGTGCCAATGAGAAGAACATATGTGAAGATCAGTGAGGACACTGAGCTGGCTGAACCAAAGAGAGAAAAAATTGGGAAGGGCCTTGGAAATCAGAGATGTTCAGACTTAACACAACGGGCACTTGGGAACCACTATGAGTCAGTTAGGAACTCACATTGGGGAGGATGTAATCTAGTAAATATACATTCCTTGGGAGTAGGGATTGGTGAACTTCTTAATACTTATGTCCAGTCCCGTGCTCTATCACTGTGCCACCAAGCTCTCCACCCACAGTTTGGCAGAAGGGAGGCTGTATTAAAACCCAATTCACCATTTCAAATTAGAATTTCATCCAGAAATACCTGAATTCTAATTCTGCAACAGTTACTTATTATCTTTGTGACTCTAGGCGAATCTCTTAACCTCTCTATGCCTCAGTTTCCTCATCTATGATATGAAGCTAACAATATCACCTACCCCGAAGAGTTGTGAGGACCAAATGAGTTAGCATGCTTAAAATGCTTTGGGAGCTTTAAAGCACTTTGTAAAGACTAGTTATTATTATCTGTTTTTAATTGTTGTCCATGTGCCCAAAGAAGACTAACATAACTTCCCATTTTCCCCCTTTTCTCTTTCTCTGTGACTATACTGTGGCCTGGAGAAGAGTGAGTATGGTTTAATGGTCTCCTAGCAGGGCCCTGAAGCAATCTGATCAATTAAAGTCTCCTAAGGTGATCTGCTAAAATCTTAAGTCAATCAATCAACCACTAAGTATTTATTAAACCACTACTGTACCTGGGCACTGTTAGGAACTAGAAATACAAATACAATGAATGAAACATTACCTCCTTGCAAAGAGCTTATATTCTAAATTTAAGGTGCTGGGGTTTGGGGGGAGGGGGGAAGAGATATATTTCAATAAATGACTCCTAGATACCCAATGAATTAACACAGAGGAATGAATCACTAACACTGGAATTCAGAACTATGCACACTCTGACTATAGTGGTCCAGATATCCAAAGACACTGGGATGCAGAAATTTACTGGGTTAATCTCACTGTCATATTTGACTAAAAAGTAGCCTCAGACAAATGTGAAGACAAAGAATGGAAAACCAAATTCTCAGGCAGGAAAATGCAAAGCACAGACATTTAACAGAAAGAGCTGGAAGAGTCCTTAGGGATCATGTTTAGTCCAACTCTTTCCTTTAACAGATGAAGAAACTGAGGTCCAGACAGATCAAGTGATTTCTGTGTAGTCACACAGCTAGTAACTGGTAGAGTCAGGACTTGAACCATTCCTTATGATTCCAACTTCAGTCCTCTTTCCATGGTACCATGCTTTCTCTTCTCATTTTGTCCAAGTCAGGTCAATGAACACTTATTAAGTGCTTACAAAACTTGACTGCCATCTATGTTTGTGGGCACACAGCAATGGCTTTCCAAGATATCATATTTCCAGTATTCTTAAATATAAATTGGAGAGAAAATGTGCTTGTTTGTTTTTTTTTTACAGAGGGTTTCCTATTTGTGCCATTTGGTTCAATAAGTCAGTTTTATAAAGAGAAAAGGCCTTGATTTTGTCCTTATGGGATTTCAGCTGTTAAACAGAAAAAATCAATACGTAATTCAATGGTGGAGAAAAGCAAACTCAAGCTTTGAATGAAAACAAAGCTATTCTTGCCCCTGAAGTCCCATATCAACACATACTTCCTCTGTGAAATCATCCCAAATTACCTCCTCTTCATCCCAGTCACTCTATCATTGGGTAGTTCCTCCACATTTTTTTTTATTTTTAGCATGTTTTGTACTTGATGACATATCACTTGTAACTGTCTTCATTTTTTAATGACTAAAGTTCTTTAGACATCACTTTCATCACGTCACTCTACTCATTAAGAACTCACAGTGACTCTCTGTTGCCCACTGATCACATCTAACCTCTTCAACCTAGCATTCAAAGCTGACACTCATCTCTCCCTTCCCTAGAGAGGAAGACTTAGAGGCTATGTCATAAAACTTAGCAGTTGTTTACATATGGTCTCAAATAGATCAAATGGATCTAAAATTATTTGTTTATGTTGATCTTGTCTCCCGGTAATTGTAAACTCTTTGAGGGTTGGGATCCTGTAGCATTTCCAACCAGAAAGTCTACATTCATCTCAAAACCAACATATTTTAGAAGGAACTCATCCTTTTCCTATCAAATCAGATCAAATCCCTGATGCCTATTTCAATGAATGGTGCCACTATCCTTCCAGTCACCCAGGTTTGAAACTCAACCTCATCTTTGATTCTTCCTTCTCCTCTACCTTTCCTTCCAGCCAATAAATCATCAAATCTTCTTGATTCTTCCTATACAATGTCGACTGTGTCTCTCCCTTCCTTTGTCATCCTCCTGTCACCACATTATTTTAAGTATTTATGGCCTCTTGGAGATGATCACAATTACCTTCAAATTTCTCTCTCCCTGCCCCCATTCTCTCCTCCATCAAATCTATCTGTTCTCGTATTAATCTTCCTAAAATACCTCATAAGCAGCAATGCCACGGATGCTGTAGGAAACAGTGCCCCACTCGATTTGTACCAGGGCCAGGGCATCACTGCAGCTGCTCAGCAGCTGAGAGATCATCGTGGCAGCTGCTTTCCTCCCCTCTCCCAGAAGCTGAGCTATAAATAACTGGCAAGAGGGTTCCCTTGATGCTGGTTTTTGTCCCTTAACAACTGTCCCCCTCCCCAATCCTCCCACAGCTTCTTCCTGTAGCAGCTGGGGTCCTCCCTTGTGTGTTGTAATGAGTCTAGATGGACTGCCTTACCCGGGTCTGGCAGCATAGGCTACTGGCTCGGGACAGGGTTGGCACATCACAATTCTCCATTTCCCATCAGTGGCTCTACTTGATTAAGACTCCCCAACATCTTGTTTTCCCCAGAATAAACTGGTCGCCTGAGATCTCATCCCCAAGCAGAATGGACTCAGCTTTTGTTACTCAGCACCTTCTTAACTGCTTCAGTTGCCTCTCCCATTGGATTAGAGGATTGTAGGGTAGAGGAAAAAAACCAAATGAAAACAAAAAAACAAACTTTCCAAAGCCTCCTTTTATAGAGGGCTCAAAACTTTCTAGGTAACTCTCCATTTTTCATCAGTGGCTCTGCTGCTTGGCTTTAACTTCACAAACATCATCCCTCTAAACCAGATACCTTTAGTAGTCCCCACATACACACCTTTTAGCTTCTTTTTGTGAATCCTCTCTCTCTCTCTCTCTCTCTCTCTCTCTCTCTCTCTCTCTCTCTCTCTCTCTCACACACACACACACACACACACACACACACACACACACACACATCTTAGATGATAAATTCCTTGAGGGCAGGGACTGTCTTTTTCTTTTTGTGTCTCCAGTGCTTAGCACAGTGTATAGTAGGTGCTTAATAAATGTTAACTGAATTGAATTGAAAATTGAATTCCTTGGAATTCAGGGGGATCCCTCTAGGAACCCCATTTGTGTATATTAGTCTTTAGGAGAACTTTGATAGCAAAACTGGAACAAATTAGATAATATATGTAAAGTGCTTTGCAAATATTAACATGCTAGACAAATCTTTATTATTATTATTATTACTATTGCTATTAGCACAGAAATCCCATATTCAGCTGGTGTTATAGGTCTCTGATACCCATATTAAGGCTAAGAAGGAAGTTCATTATTATCTGGAAGGTCCACTCTGACACCCCCCCTCAAGGACCTTCAATAGCTCTCCATTGCCTGGGTGTTAAAGTCTAAACTTCTTGGCTTAGCATTCAGAGATCTTTATAATATAATCCTGACCTTACCTTTTGGTATTCAGTGGAATGGAAACCTCTACTCCAACAACAAAAGTTGTCTATTTGGTCATATGTTCTTTGAACTTTCCTGCCTCCATGATTTTGCTTACGCCATCCTTTCTTCCTTGAGAAATGCCCTGCCTCACCCTCATTTATAGAAATCCTGGCCATTCTTTGAGGCCCGTCTCAAATCCCATGCTTTTCATAAAGTCTCCTCTGATCAGCTTAGCCCTAGAGAGACCTCCATCCTTTCGACTTTTGTCATGCTAATTTCACTCATAATGTAATTATGCCTGTAATTATCTCTCCAACTAGAGTATAAACTCCTTGAGGGCAGATACCAGGTCTTATATTTCTTTGTAACTGCCAACAAAAGTCTGGGCACACGGTGGATATTCAATAAATATTTGATTGATTTCTGGGTGGGTATCTTATTGTTGACTCATTTTTTCAGTCACGTCTGTCTCTTCATGATCCCATTTGGGGTTTTCTTAGCAAAGATGCTGGAGTGGTGTTCCATTTCCTTCTCCAGGTCATTTTACAGATGAGGAAACTGAGGCAAACAAGGTTAAGTGACTTGCTCAGGGTGACACAGCTAGAAAGTGTTGGAGGCCAGATTTGAACTCACGAAGATGAGTCTTCCTGATTCCAAGCCCAGTGCTCTATCCACTGTGCCCCTTGCTGCCCATAGCTGTATATCTTATAGTTAGCTGCTTTCTTTCCCCTTCAGCTAAATTAGTAATTCCTTTAAGTGAGAAACCTCAGCTCTTTTTTCTTTGTATGACATTCAATGCTAGCACAATTAATGTTCAGTGAAGGTTTGTTCACTAACCAAGTAGAAGCCATTTTCCCTTGGAAGTCTTAGCACATGTCATAGAAGACGCAGAAGCACTGATTCAAGACAAATTCAAGACTGATTCAAAACAATCTCTCTTAGAAGGCCAGGATGCATGAGCCTGGTCTTTACAGGTGAACTCAGAGGGTCAGCTCTTTCCAGTGACATAATCTACTTTATTTGGGGTTCTTATATCCAACAAGGCAATTTAATCTCTTGCCATAGAATCCAAAAGCCACATGTCCATTCCCCAAGCTGCTGTTAACAAGAACTGGAGTTTAATATTACACAGCTGCTATTTGATAGGAGGTCCATATAAACAGGATCAACAAAAGTGGGATATGGCGGCCAAAAAAGTTAACATGATCTTAGGCTGCACTGAGAGGCCTAGTGTCCAGCACTGTACTCTGCCCTCAATACAGTACATCAAGTGTATTGGCTTCAATTCGGGGAGCCTCATTTTAGATAGGACATTTATAAGCTGGAGGTCATCCAGAAGAAAACTACCGAGTTGGTGAAAGACCTAGAGATTGTTCTGTCTGAGAATTAGTAGAAGCAAATGGGAATGCCTAGCCTTAAAAAGCAAAGGTGGGGTCATGGGAGGGAAGATATGCTTGCTATTTTCAAGCATTTGAAGGGCTATCATAAAGAAAGGAGATTATATGTGTTCTGTTTGGCCCCAGAGAAGAGAACTGGACTCAATGGGTGGCTTGATGTCAGGAAAGACATCTTCACCATTTGGGGTGCCCCTAAAGGTGGTAAGTTCCCCCTCTCTAGAGAGCTCCAAGCAAAGGTTTGGATTATCATTTGAAGGGCTAGAATATAGAGGGGATTCATTTTCAGGTGCAGGTAAGATTCAATGACAAGCACTGGAAATACAAGGAAAGGCAAAGGCACGGTCCCTGCCCACAAGGAGCTTACATTCTAATACAGGATGCAGTATGCAACTAGCTATAAGATAAATAGAGGGGAAATTGGGAGTCTCATTCCTTCCCCTTCCTCTTCTTTCCCCCTTACATCTGATCTGTTACCATCAGATTGGACAACCCATCTTAAACATTCTATTAGTTTATCCTAAATTGCTATTTAGTATGCATTTCCTCAGCAGCAGTCTTTATTATCTTCTGAGAACTCGAAGTCTTCTCTCTTCTTGCTAATGTAGCAGGGAATTGGTGCATTCTCATATCACCTAAGTTGACCTCACTCCCACTGGACTCCTGAGCTAGGGTCCTTCTTCTGGGAGACAGTAAAACTAGTGTACAGGTAAACATTTTATGTTGGCCTACCACATAGTAGGAAATAGCTTCTTTTCCTTGGCTGTGTAGCCGGAACTAGAATCTTTAAAACCACCCGACTAAAACATAGCAGCTTTCTTTCCAGTATTCATGTCTAAGGCTAAAGTCCCCCTTCACTCAAAGCAAGTGACGTCATGAAGTAAGGGAGGGAGGACCTGAGATCTGTTATTTTTTCTACTTTAGGCCATATGGCCCTGAGGAATGGGTTTGGTGTTTTGGTACTATTTAGCTTTTCTCTTTCAGTTCTAGGTACAGGGAAAGGATTCCCCAACCCCACAGCTTAAGCCGTGGAGATCTCTGAACCCAGGAATACAAGTTAAATGGAGCCAGCCCAGCAAGAAAGCTCTGAGAAGCCAGGGTGTGGGAATGCCAGGCCAGAGAATCTTTGGACTTGAACTCACTGGGGCTAATACTATGTAGGAATTGTGTTAAACTGTGAACCAAATCTCCCTCCTCTCCCTAAAGACCAGGTAGTACAGGGAAGAGCATGTCCCTGAGATGACAGAGGAAATATTCATATGTTTACTCTTAGTATAGCTTTATAGTAAATCTTCCCTTTTAAAAATTTTATACATATGCATATATGTATGTATGTATGTATGTATACATGATAATATGTGGCACTTAATAAATGTTTATTGAATTGAATTGAATATAACTGGTTAAATGGAAGTAGTGCGCTGGAGTCACTGGCTTAGCACAGTGCCTGGAATATACTATGTGGTTAATAAATGTTTATTGACTTGGTTCTTAAAAAGAAGGTGGCAGAATCCATGGGAGTTTGTGTCAATGGAAGAAACCCAGGCCCCCAACCTCCTGAGAACTCTGGGATGGGAGGAGGTTGGGGGGGTAGGGTTGGGGAAGTAATATACCTGGTCCTCAGAGAATGGTACCTGAGCAATCCATGTTGCACTGAAGTAGAGACAGAAATGAAGGATGTCTTAAGTGATGAACGCACAAAGTCCTTTGTCTCTCTGCTCTTGACCCCAGTTTTAACGTGTATGTCTCAGATGTGCCTTGCATAACAAAACAAACTGGGAGTTTCCACACAATGCTGTGTGTATTCCCATGTGGTACCTTGAACGTTTTAGGGGAGTTAGGGTAGGTGGGGTTCACCTGTGATTTCAATGGATATTGATTCAGAGTCTTAAAAGACTTGTCTAGGGGAAGTGAGAGGTCACAGAGCTGGTATGTGTCAGAGACCAAACTCGAACTCAGGTCTAGCACAGTACCTACAATAGTATGCCCTTAATAAATGTTTGCTGATTATTTGATTGGTATGCCTACTATATGCAATGTGCCAGCAAAGAGGCTGTAAGGGATGGATGTGTAGGGATACGCTGAGAAATGAAGGTGATGTAAAAACAAAAGGTCAATAAAGTTTTTTTTAAATCAATGGCCCTCTAGATTTTGGCAGGGATCAAATCCTTTATTACGTTTTTTAATTTTTTCTTTTTTAGTTTTTGGTATCTTGTGTTTGAACATCACTTTCATTTCCAAATACACCCTTCCCTCTTCTTCCACACAGAGATCATTCCTTGTAAAAAAAAAATACATAGATGATAGATAAATAGATGATTAAGAAGAAAAAAGCATTTCAGCATAATTTCAATACAAGTCAGGCAATATAGGAATCACAGGACTCTTCACTTTAAACAATTCTTCAGGATAACCTTCTTTGCAATGAAATCTTTCAAGATTATTTTCCCATGTGCTTACAGATTCAATAATATTAACATTTTTAAAACAACAAGCAATTCCAAATGAGTAATTCTCTTGCATTTCTTCTCATCCCTGCCTTTATATTTCAAATAGGCTTGACATAAGGAAAAACTTAACAATTAGAACTCCCTCTGTTTTACATGAGCTGACTCGGGGTCATGGATTTCCCCTCCCTGAAAGTGACCAGGCAAGGCTGGATGATCCCTTCGTGGGTGTATGGGAGGGGGGAAATTCTCGTTCAGGTATAGTTTGGACTAAATAGATTCCGAGGTTCCCTTCAACTCTGAGCTCCTGTGACTCTGGAAACGTGCAGCCGGGCAGCTGTCAGATATCCCCTCACTCCAACTTCGTCATGAAGATAATTCCACTCCAGAGCCCAGGCAGTGCTTCCGGACATAACTTTTTGTACATTCCACAGCTAGTGAAAGGAGCCTTTGTCCCCTGCCGGAAGAACAAAAGACAAAGGCAATTGTGTATTTCCCCAGTGGCAGCCCAGCCAGGGACAGGGAAAAGTCATTTCCCCAAGAATCCAGTTTTGCAAGATTTCTGCGGCTAACTCTAGCAAAGAAGGCTTTAGAGTAGTATTGATTTAGCTAAGCATGTCTCATGCCTGCATAGAGATAATTATGCAGGTTAAACTAGTCCTGCAAGTTAATGTTGCAATGAATTATAGAGCCGGGAAGGAGCTCTGTTCAGTTGGTTTAGCCCTCCTCGCCCCTACTCCTCCCATCACCGCCCCCGGAAGTATTATTTACCCATTTTCCAGATGAGGCAACTGAGACTCAGAGAGACTAAGTAAACTCAAAGTTACACTGCTAATAAGAAAGAATATGTCCTAGTCCGGTGTTGTTTCCACTTCGCCAAGAAGCACCAGCTGACTACCTTGTGCTCGCTCAGCCATCTGAAGAGTGTTGCTCAGCACATTGGCTGGGAAGTCCCCAAAGACGACAGAAAAGCTTTGGGAGTCAGCCATCCCTTAAGACAAGATTCAGATATCGGAAGATGCTTCCTTAATGGCCAAGCCTGTTCCAGACTGGCCAGAATTGTTTACTTTACTCACCTGGAGATATATAGATGGATAACACTGGGTGTTACAGTGGATACAGTACTGGGAGTCAGGAAGTCAGGAAGACTCCTCTTTTACTGAGTTCAAATCCAGTCTCCGACACTGACTAGCTGTGTGACCCAGGGCAAATCACTTCACCCTGTTTGCCTCGGTTCCCTCATCTGTCAAATGGAGCTGGAGAAGGAAATGGCAAACCACTCTGGTAACTTTGCCAAGAAAACCCCAAAATGAGGTCACAGAGAATCAGATGTGACTGAAACAACTGAACAATAACAGCATTGGGTGGTGGAGAAGGCACTAAATTAGAAGGCAGGAGACCAGGTTTTAAGTTCTAGCGCTATCATTAACAGGGTGACCTTGAGCAAATTCGTTTACCTCTGCTTTCTGCAAATACCCTTGGGGGTAAGGGGAATGGGAGGTAGAAGCAAGGAGTAATTTGCAGCTTAGTGTGAATTAGTTTAATTTTCCCTTGATGATTTACTAAGGTATAGTAAAGATTCACTTGGGAAAGAAAGTTTTGATTTGGGTGAAAGGACTGGAAAGAGAGCTAATATGAGAATTTATGGAAGTAGGAGCTATATCTTCCTTTTTGTCTGTTGTCTTCATTTCTCTTTTTTTAATCCCTCCCTTCCCTTCCTTGTCTCCCTCTTGACTAGTTGTAATATGGAACTGAAGCATATTTTAAAATTCATTATATTAATTGAATAGGAATTTCTACTCATCATTTTTGAAGTTTAAAATGCAAGTGAGTGAATTATTTTTTTCCTCTAAGAATAAATAACCCACTTAATGGGTGCTTTAAGGTTTTCAAAGGTTCTCGACCCATTTTACAGATGAGGAATCTGAATTTTGGACTGTGTTTTGCCTTTCTGTGTATAACCCCAGAGCTTAGCACATAAATCGCATGTATGGTGATTGATTTATTAATTAAATGATCTCACATTAATTAAATGGTCTCACAGCTAGTATCAGGACGAGGAGCCAAAGTCTGCCCTTTGTCCGTTGGAATCAATTCTCCTGATTCCAAGCCCAGTGTTATTTCTACAACACCTACATTTAGTTATACTAGAATCTAGGACCTGGAATGTTTATGGAAATTAGCAAGTCCTCCCTAGGAAAAAGCTTCCCAGTCCCAGCATGGGCTGAGAAGCTTTGCCTCCTACCTGGAGGACCTGGAAATGCAGAAAAATACCCTCTGCCTCAGCGCTCAGCTAGCGCTGATCTCTTCTACAATGTGGAAAGGGTTAGAGGAAGAGGAGGGAGAGGGAGAGGAGTATTAGTAAACTGTGTAGTTTAGGAGAAACCATTGATCTGAGAATTAGGAAGACTGGAGCTGAAAACCTAGCTTGAACTCCTGGTACACACCTTGAGACTCTGAGCAGAACTCGTCCCTTCTGGGGAGGCTTACAAAAAAGGGGGGGGGAGATAATCATTTTGGTTCGCTCCTGCCTCCCCAAAACAAAACCTGAATAAAGAAGCCTCCGAACTTCTTCAGAGAAAATCACAACATCATATGCTATGTTACATCAGTCTTTTAAATCACAATACCAATCTGTTGAATCACATTGAGTCTGCAGTGCAGAAAAAACCCCCAGATTATTCTCAGATGAACTGCTGCCTAGTCCCATCTTCTCCATCTTGTATTTTAGAAGTTGATTTTTTTAACTTGGTACAGGAGGTGACATTAATGCCTATTAAATTTCATTGTAAGAGACCTAGATCAAGATTTCTTAGATCGATTTGATGAGTTTCTCAAGGATCTGTGTTTGGAGGCATTTAAGCAACATCTCCCCATGAAAGGTAAGCATACCCATTGGTCCTGTACTTACTGGGTTTCAGAGATATCTGCCTCGTGATGATTGGTTGATTGAGAATCAGCTGGCACTCCCTGTAGACTATGAAAGCTGGTTGATTTCTCAACCAAGAATAGACCCTTGGGGTCCTAGCTACCTTATATCAAAATGACAAGGTATTAACAACTACGCTTCAGAACTATCCAGTTCCAAAGAACTTTTCCAAACACACCTAGGTATATTCTCCTTTAGCCCTCACTTCTCCATCTAAAGGTATCATGAGAAACTATCAAAAGCTTTCCTGAAATCTAGGTAACCATATCGACAGCATTCCATTGATTTATCAGTGTAGGAACCCTATCAAGAAAGGAAAATTAGTTTAGTTCAGCATGACTTGTTTCGGATGAAGTCATGGTGGGTCTTTCTGATAACTGCTTCCCTTCATTGATGTCCACAGCTATCCCTTTAATAATATGTTTTAAAATATTGCTAGGAATTGAAGTCAAACTCCTTGGCCTATAAGTTGCAGATGCCTCCCTTCTCTCTTTTTTGAACATTGGAACAATATTTGTTCTGTTTTCAGTTTTGTGGATCCTCTTCCATTCTCCATGTTTTTTCAAAGATCATTGATTGGTTCAGCAATCGCATCTGCCACTTCTTGTAGTAACCTGGAATACAGTTTCTCTGGGCATGGCAATTTGGTGGACTTCACACTTTTAAAAAAAATAATCCCCTGACTGATCATCATTAACCACTTTTTTGCTGTCTTTTCCAGTTCAAAGTTCATTCTGACTCACATATGTGTACATGTGTGTATATACACACACACACACACATATCCCAAAAGCAAAAGTTGAATAGTTTAGCTTTCTTTCTATCATTCATTATCATAGTACCATGACCACAAAGCTGACCTATTTCCCCCTTTTCCTTCTTTAAAAAAAAGTTTTATTGGTGGCTTTTTTTCCAGTTTAAATAATACCTTTTTTTAAAAAAAATACTTTTTTAAAAATATTTTTTCTAATGGTATTTTATTTTTGTGAGAATTATCAAGACAATTTTTAGTATTCATTTTTACAAGCTTTTGAGTCCCAAATTCTTCTCCCTCCCTTCCTCCCTTTCCCTCTTCTGAAAATGGTAGGCAATTTGATATAGGTTAAACCTGTGCTATCATGTAAAAAACATATGTCCAAATTAGTCACAGTTGTGAAAGAAGGAACATATAAAAAGGAATAAAAAACCACAAAAAGAAAAAAGTGAAAAAATATGCTTCGATCTGCATTCAGAATCCATCAGTTCTTTATCTGCATGTGGAGAGCATTTTCCTTCATGAGTCCTTTGTACTTCTTTTGGATCATTGTACTGCTGAGAAGAGCTGAGTCATTCATAGTTGATCATCACACAACATTACTGACGCTGTATGCAATGTTTTCCTTTCCTGGTTCTGCTAATTTCATTTTGCATATTGATGGCCTTTTAAAAAAATAGTATGTTATTCCCCCCCTCAATTACATGCTAAGGCAATTTTTAACATTAAAAAAAAAGTTTTGAGTCCTAAATTCTATCCCTCCCTGTCCTTCCCTTTCTACTTCCCCCTCTTTAAGATGGTAAGCAATCTGACATAGGTGCAATCACATAAAACATATTTCCATATTAGCCATTTTGTGGAAGAAAATAAAAACAAAAAAAAATAGTGTGCTTCAGTCTGTGTTCAGACTATCAATTCTTCCTCTGGAGGCAGATAGCATGTCTCATCATGAGTCCTTTAGGATAGTCTTGGATCATCATATTGTTGAGAACGGCTAAGTCATTCACAACTCTTCATTATATAGTACAGCTGTTATTATGTACAATGTTCTCCTGATTCTCCTCACTTCACTTTGCATTAGTTGATGTAAGTCTTTTCAGGTTTTTCTGAAATCATCTGGCTTGAATACTGAAATATTCAATATTCAATATTCCATCACAATCATAAATCACAGCTTGTTACGACATTCTCCAAATGATGGGCATCACTTTGATTTCCAGTTCTCAGGCACCACAAAAAAGAGCCACTATAAATACTTTTGTACAAAAGAAGGTCCTTCCCCCTTCTTTAAAAAAAAATATCTTAGGGATATAGACCCAGCAATGGTATTGCTGGATTAAAGGGTATGCACAGTTTTATAGTTCTGTGGGCATCGTTCAAAATTGCTCTCCAGAATGGTTGGATTATTTGGCCTTTTAAAAAAAATCAGATATTTCCCAATATCCCCTCTTACTTTCCTTTCTCATTAGAATCCTTTGTGGTATCTCTTCAGAATTTCATTCTGAGAACATATCCTCTTGAGCTGACTTTCCCCATAGAATCTTGAGTCATGGAACCTCCTGCTTAACTTTCTCCAAACCCTTTGAAACCCAATGCTCCCTGACCCAAAGGATGCATCAGACTAGGCACCCTTTCCTTCTCTTTAAGAATTCTAAGGTAGAGTAATCTCTTCTTCCTAAAGTTTCTATCATTTCTACTTCACTAACTACTTCCTCCTTGTTGGGGAGAATTAGGATCAGAATAACTTCCTTTACCTTTTGAAGCATGATTTTTTTTTTAAGGAGACTCAATAATTTATCAATTACTCTGTTTTTGGCACAGAACAAATATGGGATATCATTAGCCCTGTCTTATGGATATGTACCACTTATAATAAAAAGCCCCAAGCCTCTGTGACAAAAATACATAGTCAAGCAAAACAAATTCTAGCATTGGCCATACCCCCCTCAATAATAATACTATGTATCATTCTATGCTCTGAGTCCATCATTTCCTCTCTGTCAGGATGTAGGTAACACATTTCATTAAATCTCTAGGAAAACACTGAATGCAGGTCAAAAAAGAAAAACAAAGTTCTATTTTTGTATTGAAACACTAGGAGAGGCAATTACCTGTAATTAGCAGATTAGACCTGAGATGCTTGGTTCCTTAACCACAATATCCCCCTATTCAGAAACCTCCAATGATTAACCATTTTCTATACAGGGGTCTCCAAACTTTTTGATCATGCACCTTTATCAGTTAAAAAAAAAGTTTGAGCACACCCACAATATATGTACCTTTATTTGTTTATAAATCACATGTACATATTACTGGGCTTACATATTATATATATTATAAAGTATCACAAAAAAGAAATTTAAAAGTATGAAAAGTGGAAGTCAACAATATTTTTAAATTATTTTAACAGTACCCAAAACTTTTTTGCTCTCCCTAAAATTATCATTCACAATAATTTTCTAGTGAAAAGTCAAGTAATTGGATGTACTTCAAACTCAATAAAAAGCATATTGTGTGATACAGTGGGCAAAAAAAGCTGGTGTGATCTTGGGCTTCTTTAAGAATGGGACAGCTCCTCAGAATAAAGGGACAGTCCCATTGTACTCTATCCCATCAAGAAGAACTGCATTAGGTTCCAAGCACCACATTCTAGGAAGGGCATTAAGGGCAGCTGGTGGCACAGTGGATATAGAGCACTGGGCCTGGAGTCAGGAAGACCTAAATTCAGATCTTATCTTAGACACTTACTAACTGGTATGACCCTGGGCAAGTAATTTAATTTCAGCTCTAAAGTGGGGATAATAATAGTACCTACCTCAAAGAGTGGTTGTGAGGATCAACTGAAATGAAATTGTAAAATACTATATAACATGTAAATTTTTATTTAACATGTAAAGTACTATATAAATGCTAGTTATTCATATTGTTATTATTATTAGATAAGCTGAAAAATGTCCAGAGAGCAATCAAGATGGTGGAAGGAATGTCTTGAGACCATGTTATATGTTTCCTCAAATGGGGATAATAACACACCTACCTCCCAGGGTCTTAATGAGGATCAAGTGAAGTCATATTTGTAAAGTGCTCAGCACAGTACCTGGCACACAGTAGGTGCTCTAATAAATCCTGATTGCCTCTCCTCCACAGCACTAGGAAGATCAGAACTAGCCTCGCCCAGACTGGAGATTGGAAAACAGGGAGGGACATGATCAGGAGCTTCAGGCATTTGAAAGGCAGTAATGTGGAAGAGGGCTTTGCTTAGACCCAGAAGGAAGACTATCAGCCGAAGTTACAAAGAGGGAAGTTGAGGTTTGAAGTCGGGATAATCTTCATAGAGCTGCCCAAAGAACAGAATGGTTTGGTTCCAAGGGATTTAGAATATTTCTCTTTGAAGGGTCTGCAACGCAAAAGCCAGCTCATCACGTGCCCGGGCATGTGGTCGTGGGGTTTCTTTCTCAGGGATGGTTGGAGTTTGAGGGATGCTGAAACGGCTTCCAATTCCGAAATTCTGGGACCTAAGGCAGAGTTTGTATTCCAGAAGAGGGCGATTCAGTGGCAAGACAGCCGGACCATGAAGCTCAAGACCAGGTTTTTCAGGCCTAGCCCGGCCACTAATTTGCTACAGGTCTTTGGGCAGGTTTCGTCACTGGTCTGAGGTTTAGTTCGCTGATTTGTCAAATGGGGATGATACCTGTTCTACCAGCTTCCCAAGGCTGCCGAGAAATCAAACAGATCATTTGAAAGAACTCTATGCAAATGTAAAATGATTTGTAAAGTCATTTCCGGATCTCAATTCTATGATGGGAGTGTGTGTGGGGAGGGGTGTTTCTTATCTTGTGTGTGTGTGTGTGTGTGTGTGTGTGTGTGTGTGTGTGTGTGTGTGTGTGTGTGTGTGTGTGTGGCAGCTGGGTGGTGCGGTAGAAAGAGCAATGGACCTGGAGTCAGGAAGGCTTAAGTTTAAATCCTACCTTAATAACTAGCTGTGGGATGCTGGGTAAGTCACTTAATCTCAGTTTCTTTAACTATAAAATGGGCATAATAATAGCAAAATGTTTGGCACATAATATGCGTTTAATAAACGTTTCCCGACATTGTAAATAGTAACAGCAGCATTGTGAGATGCGCAAGTTTGATAGACTTGACTCTTTTCAATAATGCAAGCATCTAAGACAATTCCAAAAGACTCATGACTGAAAATGCTATCCATACCCAGAGAAAAGACAATGGAGTCTGAATGCAGATCGAAGCATACTATTTTCTCTTTTTTTCTTTCTCGTGGTTTTTCCCTTTTGTTCTGATTCTTCTTTCACAACATGACTAATGTGGAAATATGTTTAATAAGATTGTAGATGTGTAGACTATATCAGATCGCATGCCGTCTTGGGGAGGGGGGAGGAAAGCGTAGGAGGAAGAAAGAAAAATTGGAACTCAAAATCTTATGAAAGTGAATGTTAAAAACAATCTTTACATGTAATTGGAAAAAATAAAATAGTATTAAGAGGAAAAAATGTTTCCTTGTGAAGATCAAATAAGATATTTGTAAGCGCTTGGCACATAGGTGCTTAATAAATATTCGTTTCCTTCATGGAAGTCTTTTGCAGTCTGGTTTTAAATGCATAAAATAAAATACACAGGCTTACAAAGAAAACCAATTTTATTGCAAGTTGTTAAAATATTTTTCAAATGTTGAAGGACCCCAAGTTAAGAACCTCTCCTATAGCAGTTAGCAGGGATCTCAGAGGTCAACTGGTACAACCACTTCATTTTGCAGAGAATGAAACTGAATCAGGGTTTTTAGGCGATTTGCCTAGATCACACAGGTAGTGGCAGAGATTGTGTTCGAACCCAGGTTTTTTCCAGGGGTCTTTTCCACTGCACCACACAGGTGTAAATCTTATGAGACAGACAATACTATTGTGTAGGGCCATACAGATGTCATGCAAGCACAGTCAAGATAAACGTATATTTAACAAGTGTATTGACATTAGATGCAAGTAAGTCAACATTATGGGGTGGTGAGTAAAAGGGAAACCCAGGAAGTTGCCAGTTTAGACTGGATTGGGCTGGACTTGGGGGAGGGGGAATCCCCATTTCCCAATTAGCTCGGGATTCCTTCCTGCAGTTGGGTGGAGCTGCCTGGGTTGGAACCTTTCCCGAGGACTTTAGAAGAAGTGGAGGGGGGGGGCGGCGGGCAGGGGAGGAATCGGGATGGTTTTTTAGTTCATTCATGCAATTTTGCATTTTAAAGCAAAAGAATTCAAGAAAGGGATGAGAGTTTTCAAAACCTTCAGAATAATAACAACAACAATAAAGACAATCAGTTATAGCTTAAGGGGAGCCATCTTGCTCCGAGTTTTCCTTCGGCAAAATTCCGCAGGAATTACGTGGACCTGAGCACCTGAGTGCTTGCAACCTGAGCACGTGGTCTTCCCAGGGAATGCGATTGGGCAGCTTCATTCAGTCTGCCGTTTCGCTAGGGGCCCTGTGGTTTTAAAACGGCCGGTTTCCGCTGTAGGCAGGAGAGAGCTCTGTATTTCTCAGCTGGTTGAGAAATACAGAGCTTTACTCCGCGCACGATGATCATTCTGGTCTGGGAATGCTTCACTTAAATAACCTGCTCTTTCTTAGCCTGAGCCTGCCCTCCTCTGTCATCTCCACTGCAATCAATGAACAAAGATGCATTTGGTACTCATGCATTGTTGCGATTATCGAGTGCTACCCAAGCCTGTGCTAGTATGCCCACGCTAGGAAATCCAGGCTCTGCCCCTTGTTACCTGTGTGACCTTGGGTTACAAAGAAAGTGTAAAACACAGAAGTCCCAAACTACACAGAGTCAACTTAATACTTATTTTCTATTCGCGCCTTAGGAACCTAGTGTGGGGTAAGTAGAAAATTGAATTTTCCAATTTTCAGGCTTAGAGTCAGAAGACTATGCCCCCTTAGTAGGTTTGTGACCTTAGACAAATCACTTAACCTCGCTAAGCACTGTTACTTTATCTGTAAAATGAAGGAAATATCTGTACTTCTGACCTCACAGGACTTTGGTTATTATTAAATGAAATTGTGCAGGTAAAAGACTATGTAAATAACATTTATTTATTGAATTTTTCTATATTGAGTTGAAAAGGACCTTCAAGGTTACCTAATAGAATTCTGGTCCGCCTTGAATCCGTGTCCAATCTCCCCAACAAAGTGGTCACTACTCTGTGTTTTTGTGTTGGTATGGCAGTAAGTTTTGTTGTTGTTTGCAGGACTTTTAGCAGTTTCTAAAATTATAAATTTTATAATAATATGAATAATTAATTACACAACCAAATGGAAGAATAATTTCTCAACTGAAACCATAACAGCAAAACTATTGATATTGTAATAAAGGAAAAATTTGTTTAACAAAATAATTAACACCTTTGTAATTATGTAGGTAAATGGTTTTATTTCTGACTCTTACAATCCCTAGCTGCCTTCAAATCATTGAAACACCTACTCCTATACAAGACCTTTTCTAATTCTTGTTAGCACTCCTGAAATTACTTGTAGACACCATGTGTTCACTTTGCCCATGTAGTATCCTGTACTATAATGTAAGTTCCTTGAAGGCAGGAATTATATCATTTAACCTTAACCTTAAATTCCCAGCACTTAGTATGGTACCCTGCACATATTAGACAATTAATAAATATTTGTTGAATTCTATTAAATTTGTTGTTGGTAATATTTTTATATACTGGTGACTAATGCTGCCGCCCTCAGAGGCTGCTTCAGGAAAATCCCCATCTATGCATCTCTTCAATCCTAACTTTATTGATATCTCTTCCACTGCTTCTTCAACCCCACCAGTTCTGGAATCTTAACTCCAGAGTTGCTGTCAATCTATTTCCTTGTGGCACTCTGCTTTGTCCTGTTTTTGTTGTTCAGTCCTGTCCGACTCTTCATAACCCCAATCATACTATCCATGGGGAAGTATGGCAAAGATACTGGAGTGGTTTGCCATTTTCTTGAACCCCAGTGGATAAAGGCTAACAGGGTTAAGTGACTTGCTCAGCATTGCACAGCTAGTAGATGTCTGAGGCCAGCTTTGAACTCAGGTCTTCCTGACTCCGGGCCCAGCGTTTTATCCACTGAGCCATCCCAGTCCAGTCCCATATTAGAATGTAAACTCCTTGAGGTCAGGGATTGTCTTGCTTTTTTGTATTTGCATCCCAAAGTGCTTATCACAGGGCAGCTAGGTGGTGTAGTGGATAGAGCACTGGCCCTGGAGTCAGGAGGACCTGGGTTCAAATCTGGCCTCAGACATATAACACTCACTAGCTCTGTGACTCTGGGCAAGTCACTTAAACTCAATTGCCTCACCAAAAAACAACAACAAAAAAAAACCCTGCATGGTCCAAAGTGCTTGCCACAGTGCTTGGCGTTGCTGTTGATTAGTTGTTTCAGACTCTTAGTGACCCCATTTGGGGTTTTCTTTGCAAAGACACTGGCATTGTTTGCCATTTCCTTCTCTAACTCATTTTACAGATGAGGAAAATGAGGCAAATAAGGTTAAGTGACTTGCTCAGGCTCACACAACAAGTAAGTATCTGAAACTGGATTTGAACTCAATTCTTCCTGACTGCAGGCACCAGCTTGGCATTGAGTAATCGCTTAATAAATGCATTTTCATTCATTCTCCAGTATCCTACTCCTACTCCTTCTGAAAGAAAAATTGATCCATACAATTGAGGAAAGAGCAATGGCTTTGGACTGAAATCCCAGCTGTGCTACTTACTACTACCTGTGTGATACTAGACAAATCATTTAAACACTCTGGGTCTCCAGATGCCCTTCTGTAAAATGAAGGAGTTAGATTAAATCAAACAGTAAACATTTATTAACCACCTATTTCATAGGAGACTTTTTTCTGTACAAAGTTTATTGCCATTTCCTTAAGAAGTAGTAAGTTAAAAAAAAAGTAGTCAGATAAACTAGCTGGAGCCTGCAGAATTTAGCTGACACTCAAAACTTTAGCTCAGCTGATTAATTGGTTAGTAATAAGAGATTTCTGGCTCAGCTTCATTACCTCTATTTACTTATGACTGAGCATGTTAAGTACCTAGGCATAGCTCTCACAGTTAATGGTTAGTTTGACTCCTATTGCTTACAAACCAGTGGGTAATTTTATCTGATATGGATCTTCCCCCTTCCACTATCTGTTCTTTGATGTGTAAATCTTTAGCTCTCCCTTCTCCCCTCAGTAAAATTCTTTCCATTCCACCTATGAAACAAAAATCTGTATAACTTTGCTAAAACTACTGCTCTGGACCCTGCTTTTTATATATTGTGGGTCCATTTTCCAAATAACAAACCAGTTATTAGAATGTTTTTGTGTGTTGATAAGTATAATCTGCAACAGTACCTATAAATGAATCCTTGGGAGAATTTTTATGTCACCTACAGTGTGTAGGCAGTACAGACACAAAGATGAAAATGAATTAGGCCCTGCCCTCAAAGAGCTTACCTTCTATCAGAGAAACAATTTGTGCGTGTAGGTATTCTCTTAGGTTTCTTCTGGCTCTAAATCTCTCCATAACTGCATGGCCATGTTCTGTCACCAACAAGCCCAGATGTCTTCCCACCAGTACAAACAAAGTTCACTAACCAGGATCAAAGGAAGCTAGCTATTGGCACTTTCTTTGCTGTTTGCCATTTGCTCTCGAAGAATACCATGACATCAGGAAAGTGATGCCATTTTGGATTTAAGTGAGGAAGGGCTGTGCAAAGTCACTAGCCTCACTTTCTCCTCCAGAGCCATCTGGGTCCAGTAGCCAGATAGGAATCAAAAACACTGGAGATGGCCCAGGATGCAGTGGGGGACGTTGGCTTTTTCAAGCTAAGATCTTTAACAGGTCTCAGTTTGACTGAGGCAGTGGCCATTCAATGATTAAGACTTTAAAAAATGAGTCAAAGAACGGCCTTTTAAAAAAAAAACAGACCTATATCCTGAGAGGAGGATAAGGAACAATTGTTGACAGTTGTTACAGCTGTCTGATTTTACCTCTCTGTCTCCCCACTCCAGCCCCACCCCCAATCAACCATAGTTCTAGGCTACAAAGTCCATGAGGGCAGAGAAGAGTCTTATCTAAACTTTGAAAGTCTCCAGGTTAATATATTATTTTGCACGCTCAGCATTTAGTACCATTATTTATTTTTTCTATGCTCAAATCCTTACTTCCTCATGCTTTCTTCCTTCTTATGCCCCCTCTTCTGACCCCACCACTGGACAACAAAAACATGCCGTCCTGATCACTTATATTTCTATAGTATTTTCTTGAGGAAACGAAATATGTAACACGATTTGCACCACTTTCATCATCACCCTTTTCCAACTATTGTTCCTTTTAAAATGTGATTCTCAGAGCGAAGCATGATACTCAAAGTATGGCCTGGCCAGTAAATATAATGATGTTGGTCATGTCTAATTCTTCATGACCCTTGGGACGTAGTACCGCAATACCATCCATGGGGTTTGCTTGGCAAAGATACTGGAGTGGTTTGCCATTTCCTTCTCCACTGGATTAAGAAGTGACTTGCCCAGTGTCACATAGCTAGTAAGTATCTGAGGTCAGATCTGCATTCGGGTCTTCCTGACTCTAGGCCCGGTGCTCTATCTGCTGAGCCACCTAGCTGCCTCCGTAAATATGAAGCGAGAGCACTATTGCCTCCGTTGTTCTGAACATTAGAAGGGAGGGAGGGAAGGCATCATTATTCCCGTTTTGCAGATACAGACACTGCACAGACTTTCCAAGGTTGCTCACTTCCACCTCTTCTCCTAGTCTTCAGACTTCTGGATGTCCTACCCTAGCCCTTGGTAACCTGGGTAAAGAAGGCATTTCACTTTTTTACCTCTCTGGGCCCCAGGCTAACCTATTCTGACTTACCTTTCAGCTACTTGCTTTAGGCTTCCTGAAGGTGTCAAGGTCTGTGAACCCCTGGAGGTCTGCTGGCCTCTGGCCTCCTATTGTTGAGTTAGATTTGCCTAAAACATATTCATTAGCTATTGGTTCGGTGAAGTTCTAAGGTCCCTTTCTCAGTATGAAATTATATAATTCAATTCAACAAACGTTGCTTTGTGTGAGACACTAGGCTCTGGCTATGCAAAGACAAAACAAAAACAGTCTTTGTCTTCAGGGAACTTATATAAACATCTAATAGGCTGGGAGAGTGTTTTGCAAAACATTAAGATTGGGGGGAGGGGTGGGGGGAGGGGAAGCCTCAGGTGGAAATGAATCTGCAACCCTAGCTTCATCTGTCTGAATCTGGTTTTTTCATCTGTAACATAAGGGGGTCAGACTAGATGATCTGTCTCTTAGGTCTCTGAGCTCTGACATCGCATAATTCTGTGATCCATTCAGTGTTCCCTTTCTTGAGATTTCACCTCTGCTCAACTCTACCCACTAGAGTCTCGTCCAAGCCTAGCTCTTGGGTTTGCTTTGGATGTGTCTTGTGTGGGTATAGGGGCAGCTGGGTGGTGCAGTGGACAGAGCACTTCATAAAACACTTAGCACGGAGCCTAGCACACAGTAGGTGCCATATAAATGTTACCTACTGTTGTTATTGTATACATATGTGTACGTATATATACAGAATACCCACATAATGCATATATGCTTTGTGGATACATGTATGTGCACATATAGAACACACATGTATATATGTATCTGCACACATATAGAACACATGTATATATAGGCACACAGATCAATTCAGACAATTCTCAATTATCAAAATTACCAAATTATCAAAAATATATGTGTCTTCTCAACAGAATATAAGCTCCCTTTTACTTCTAAGTACAGTGAATATAGTAGGTGCATAATACATGATTATTGATCATCCCTCTAAAAATAGGAACAATAGGAATAGCTCCTACTATGTGGCAGCAAGCACTGTGCTTACACTTTACAAATAAAATGTCCTTTGATCCTCACACCAGCCCTGGGAGGAAGATACTATTATTATCCCCATTTTACAGTTGAGGAAACTGAGACAAACAGGGTGAAGTGACTTGCCCAGAATCACAAAGCTAGTAAGTGTCTGAGGTCAAATTTGTACTCAGGTCTTTCTGACTCTGGAGCCGGTGCTCTAACCATTGAGCCACCTCTGATAGACCCAAGACTAAAACCAAGTCTTCTTGACTCTTTCCACTACGCTTTCTACTATCCACTAAACCACAATTAGGAAGATCAATCTGTCATTCCCCTTTTCTGTCCCCCTCCAACCTCACATCTCATTCCAAATGGTGTATAATAATGCATTTGGAAGCCCCCCAAAATTGTACCTACTGTTGAGTATCTATTATTATATTAGTTAATATAATAATTTAATACAATACAATAGAATAATATAAATATAATAATATATAAATAAATGATATAAATACAATAATATACTAATACATTAGTAGGTAATTGATAATAGACATATTTTATATTATACATAATATATTATACATGTACATATATGTGTCTATATTACATATGACACACCATATGTTAAATGTATGTGCATATATAATATGTATGTGTGTGTATACACACATACACATATACTACCTGCTAATCTCATAGATAATTGGATAATTAATAATTATCTAAACTCGCCTGGAAGAAAGGATTATACTATCAATCAATCAATAAACATTTATTAAGGTACTGTGCATTCTGGGAATAACATTGGAAAGATGCCCTGCTATGTCTATAACTTGGGCCAGGTAGAATTGATTGTCTAAATATTTGACCATCCCTCCAGAGGAAGTTAGAACTCATTTCCCCCAGCCTCTTGCCCTCCTCTGAGGAGTACTACTGACCTTCAGTGGGTGAAGAAGGAATCACAGGTTTGCCAGGAACCCTCTCCAGTGAATGATGCAGTCATTCCAAGACTGGTAATCATTAACCCCAGTCATCTAGCTTGTAACTCACCTTTAGCTCCTGTGCTGGGCCACGCTGGAGAGGAAGTAATGAGGATGCTTTGTCTCTGCCTGACCTGGGTGGATTCCAAATTAGGTGAGTTTTTATTTGTTCAGCTATGAGCAAAAGCCATGCTCAGAGAGCCTGGAAACAGAGACCTAGTTAATCTTTTATCTTTCATACTAGAAACACTATAACCTGGGAGAACCCTAGAGGACAGGGTTCCCTGAAATGCAGAAAGTTAAATAACCTAAGCAAAATCAGGGCTGGCACTTGGTAAAATTGCAAAAGAAATGCCATTTGCCTTCAGGTCTTCAAATATCCCCTTTCTGCATCCACACTATCAGCTGTCCCTTGCCCTTGACTTTGGCTTTTCTCCCTACACTCTGGCCCTCTTTCTTTTCTGTCCATCCACCCATCAGCAAACATTTATTAAACACTTTCTGTATACCTACCAGGTGATGCTGTGGCCCATGTGGATTTGGAGTCATTAAGCCCATAGATCCAGTACTGCCTCAGACATTTGCTAGCCCTTTCAACCTGGGTGCAAATCATTTTAATGTCTCGGTTTTATTTTTCTGCATCTGTAAAATGTGGATAATAATAGCATTTAACTCCCAGGGTTGTTGTAAGGAGGAAATGAGATAATATATGTAAAGCCCGTTGCAAATCTTAAAGAGCCATATAGATGCCAGCTATTATTAACACGTGCTAAGTATGGGGATACAAATACAAAAAATGAAACTATCCCTTCTGACAAGAAACTTACATTTTTTAAAAATTCAATTTATATACCTATTTTCAACATTCTGATTTTTAAATTTTGAGTTGTAAATTCCCTCCCTCCTTTCTCCCCTCCCCCATTCACTGAGAAGGCGAAAAATTATATCAATTTACATGTGAAATCATGCAAAACATATTTCCGTATCAGCCATGCTTGTAGGGGGAAAAAAGCAAGAAAAATAAAGTGGAAAAGAAATTATGCTTCTGTTTGTGCTCAGAGTTTATCAGTTCTGTCTCTGGAGGTAGACAGCATTATTCATCATGAGTTCTTCAGAATTGTCTTAAGATCATTGTCTTGATCAGAGTAGCTAAGTCTTTCACCAGTGTTCATCATTACACTGTTGCTGTTCCTGTGTATAATATTCTCCTGGTTCTGTTCACTTCACTTTTGTTCATATAAGTCTTCCCAGGTTTAAGAAGCTTGCATTCTAATGGAGAAGACAGTAATAAGCATATTTGCATATATGTAGTTTAAAGACAAGGAGAATAAATACAAAGTCATCATTAAATAGGAGGTGGTTTGGAAAAGAGGGCATTAGCAATTGAAGGGATCAGAAAACGTTTCATGTTGAACAGGGGTCCTTAACCCTTTTTGTGCTTCAAATTCCTTTGACAATCTAGTGAAACCTATAGACCCCTTCTTAGAACCATTTTTTAAATTCATAAAATAAAATACATAGGATTAAAAAGGAAATAAATTACATTGAACTACAGTTATTAGAAACACTTTTTAAAAAAATAAGTTCAAGGACCCGAGATTAGGAAGGTGGCACTTCGTGAGAAAGATAATGAATTCATGTTTGGAAATGTTGAGTTTGAGATGTCTCCAGGACATCCACTTTGAAATGTCAACCAGGCAGTGGGTGATTCAGATCTGAAGCTCAGGAAAGACACTGGGGCTGGATATATCGATTTTGGAGTCGGCTGTGTAGAGATAATAATTAAATCCATGGGAGCTAAAGAGTTCACCAAGAAAGAGTATAGGGAGAAGAGAGGGGAGAAGAGGGAGTATAGCACAGAGCTTTGAGGAACATCCACAATTGGGGGACATAATATGGATGATGAGTCAGCAAAGGAAATGCAGAAAGAGTGGCCCCACCAGTAGGAGGAGAACCAGGAAAGAACCCTCCCCTCATCAGAATCTACCATACATTTCTTTTATGGAGTTCTTACAGTATGCCAGGTTGTGCTAAGTCCTGGCAAAAGTGAAACAGTCCCTGCCCTCAAAGAGCTTACATTCTAATGGAGGAGAAAACTAAAAAAACATATAAAAATATGCATAATATTAGCAAAATGAAAAGGAGATACTTAGCAGCTGGGGTTGGGGTTAGGGAGGGGGGAATCAGGAAAGGCTTCATGTAGAAAGTGAACTGGGTTTTGAAGAAAACCCAGAAGGTCCTGGTTGTGACAAGATTTAAATATCAAACAGAGGAGTTTCTGTTTCATCCTAGAGACTGTAGGGAGCCTTAGGTTTTAGTCTGAGCCTTGCCAAATACTATTAAGTGATGTAAATCTCTCACCCCTTGACTTTTCTCCACCCAAACCCCCCAAGCTATGGGGTAGGAGGAGGAGGAGAAGGGAAAGGCCAAGCTTTGCTACTGGTGAGAAAGGACAGATGGGATGTACCATACCTGATGGGAGCGGCCAAGAACCCTGAGCCCCAGAGTCTTGGGAATAGCAGTACCCCCAACATAACTACTTCCAGCCCAGCCCCCATAGCCATCATTGAGGGTAGAAATCATTCTAGAGAGGAGGCCTACATTTCTTATCACATTAGCAACAGCAGCTGACCAACTGTCACCAACTAGCAAGTAGGCACAGAAAGGCACTCCTCTGGCCACTGGTCCTCTTTTCGGACAGTCCCTTGTGGAAAAGGGACCAGTCACCCCCATCAGCTGCCAACCAACTGCCACATGCAGGGCAGGAAAACCAGCCTGGCTGGGGCAGAGGCCTTTGGAGGGAGGGACGGGAAGCAACGTGTACCAGGCATGTCAAACCATCGCCACTCTCTTGACCTCCATTTCCCTGAGATCCTAGTGGAGACAGCTCGGGAACTTGAGCCCAAGAGCCTTGGGAATAGCCATGCTTCTAGCCCATGGCCCGTAGCCATCATCCTGGGAAGCAGCTCCTGCAGAGATGCAGCCTGGCAGCTCCTTCCTGGTCTACAGCCACAGTTACTAAAGACATTAAGAACGTTCTTGCCTCCAAAATTCTTGGCAGTATCAAATGGCTCAAAATCAGCAACTTACGTTACTTTATCAGTGGAAATGACATGAAACTATCTGCTTTGCTGTTGTACCATAAGAATCATGGGCCTGTCCATCTGATTTACAACTGAAACCTTCCATGTGTATTGTCTTCCCCATTACAATGTAAGCTTCATGAAAGCAAGGATTACCATATTTTTTTTTCCTTCCTCCCCCCCCACCCCCGCTTTGGCAATTGGGGTTAAGTGACTTGCCCAGGGTCACAGAGCTAGTAAGTGTCAAGGGTCTACTCAGGTCCTCCTGACTCCAAGGCTGGAGCTCTATCCACTGGGCCACCTAGCTGCCCCCAGACTTTTCTGTTTCTATCCCCAGCCCTTCGCCCAGTGCTTTGCATGTAGTAAGTGCTTAAGAAATGCCTCATTTGGGGCAGCTAGGTGGCGCGGTGGATGGAGCACCAGCCCTGAAGTCAGGAGGACCTGAGTTAAAAATCTGGCCTCAGACCAAACATTTAACACTTACTAGCTGTGTGACCCTGGACAGGGCATTTAACCCCAATTGCATAAAAAAAAAAAAAAAGAAAATTGTCTTTAAATTGAAAAAAAAAGAAATGCCTCATTCATTTGTGTTTGATTATGTATTGGTCAATCAATAAACATTTATTAAGTGCCTTGTTGTTGTTGTTCAGTATCCAACTCTTTATGACCCCATGGACCATAACACAATGGGCCCTTCCAACTCGAGGGGCTCATCCTTCCAAGGTCATATCTTTTGGAATTTTAATACCATCCATGATATTTTCTTGGCAAAGACACTGGAGCGGTCTGCCACTTCCTTCTTCAGCGGATCACCTTTTGTCAGAACTCCCCACTGTGACCTGTCTGTCTTGGGTAACCCTGCACATAGCTGCATAACTCACAGTTTCATTGGGCTGCACAGACCCCTCTACCATAACAAGGCAGTGTTCCTGGGAGGGGTATGAAGTGCCCACTGTGTGCCAGGTACTGTGCTGGGGGCTGGGGTTACAAAAAGAGGCAAAAGACAGTCCCTGCTCTCAAGGAGGTTACAATCTAATGGGAGAGACAACATGCAAAAAATATATATACAACATATTTTAATATTTATTATAACAATTATAATATTATAGCACAATATTATAATTATAATAAATATATACAAAGCAAATGCTATACAGGAAAAATAGGAAATAATTAAACGGGGGAAGGCACTGGAATTAAGAGAAGTCGGGAAAGCCTTCCTGCAGAAGGTAGGATTTTAGTTGTTCATGGCTTTTATTGTTTCTATGCTAAGAGTAAACATTGTGTAGAGTATTTAAGCATGTTCTCTCTGTTCCCTGGTGGGAGTGACCTGATTATATGAAGGTCACATGAAATAGAGGGTTCTCTGAAATGTAACAAGTACGACATTGCAAATTCAGAGAAGAGAGTATTCAGTATCAGGGTTAATTCTGATCAGGTAATCCACAACAGTGATCGCCAGAGATTGTAAGTGACTGCTGTGTCACGGACTGGAGTTTGGGGGATAAAAGGGTTGAGAAAAAGGGATTTTAACGCTTCTGCAGAACCTCTTCTCCAATGCATATCACCACCCGGGTGACCAGGAGACAGGCGTCACTCCATCCCCCTTGTGGATGTGGGTATTGGCCAACAGTGCTACCTGGTTGTGGGGAATTTTAAAGAACTGAAATGGTCTGCCCTGGAACTAGTAGTTAAAATGACCTTGGGCACACGTGGCCTTTGTTTCTAAAGCTGGCCTCTCTCTGTGTGGCTCCTAACCCTTCTGGGGACAGCCTGCCATCTTGCCTCTTCCTCCTCCTGCAAGGCTTAGTCATTTACAGTTGCTGTCCCCATCCCCCTTTCCTTGTTACCGAGCTTGAACTGCCTGAAAGGTATGCATTGGCTCTTGCCAAGGGAGCTCTTTGAAGTATAACGAAAAGTATAATTATCAAAAAGCAGGAAGGAAAAAAGGATGTTCAGCCACCCTTTCATTTTAATTTCAAATCATGCAGATTAATGTGCAAATGAGATGCTGCTCCCTGTTTCTCCTCCTTATTGCAGTCCAACCCCCGAAGCAAACAAGGGAAAGAAAGACCCATGGGTCTGTGCCAACGGTCCTAGCAGTAGCCACTTTCTTTTTCAAAAAGAAACAATTATTGATGTTTTCTGTCCTGACATCATAGTCATTTCAGTTCCCTCTCCAGACTGAGCTATCCCTTGAGACAAAGAAAAACACTTAAGCAAAAGCATTTGAAAGGAACCACATGTACCGATGTATGTAGTCTCCTGTGTCTCTGCAGTAAGGGGAGAGCTGGGTTTCATTATCTTTTTCCCAAAGCTTTACTTACTTTATCATTTGCCCCAAGTTCAGCTTCCTTCTAGTGAACTTTTCATGGGCATTGTTATAGTTATCACACGTGTTGTTCTCTTGGATTTGTTTTTTTTTTACCTGCATCAATTCATACAGATCTTCACGTGTTTCTCTGCATCCCTCAAACCTTGGTGTTTTTCTTTTTAGCCATCATTACCTTTGTAGACTACAGGGTTTTTTTCTCCCCCCCACTCACTTTCCTCTTGATGGTCACCCTTGTTTCCAGTTCTTCACAGATACAAAGAGCGCCAGCATCTACTTTCTTAAAAGGAAAATGTTATTTCCAGCTTGACTTTCATTCCTTAGGACACAGTGGTAAACTCATTTCCTGGCACACTGGAAAAGACAAAGTAGTGTTTTCTTCCTCTTGCAATTACACAGCCCTAGCCACCAAGAAGATTTGTCACCCACAAAGGCCTTCCTTTAATAAAAAAAAAGAAATGGCAGGCCCACCTTTCACAGGAAATCTAGGCTACAGCAATTTCTGTGTAGAGTAATCCATCTAGCTTTCAGCTCAGGGAGAGGAGCTGTTTGTCCTGAGCTATTGGAACATGCTGAAAATGCCACCCAGCTCCAGGCTTCCTCTGCCGTATCCTGTTAAGCTGGTGTGACAGTCGCACCAGCACAGGGGCTCCTGGCCCAGACACATTTTCTTCCATTAATAAAAAAGGAAAACAAAGAGCGGCCAACTCCCCTATGTGACTGAACCTTCACAATCTTATAGAAACGGAACAAGAGTACGCATAGGTAACCTCTCCTGGATTCCTTCCCCTACCCTAATCATGGCAAAAATAGATTATCTTCTCCTGGAGCAAGATGGGGAATGGGGAGGGGGAGTGGGAAATGAGGGAAAACAAAACCCACATTTGCAGGCTGCTGAAAGGCAGCGGAATAACAGTGACTCACCGGTGAGACGTGAAGCTGCAAAATGTAATTGTGATATATTGTGTCTGGGGCCCCTCAGATTGGTGCTTTGTTCCCTTGCATGAGGGCAAATGCAGGTGAATGGTTGGTGTGTCTCCTGGAATCAGTTTTTTATTCTGTTTATGCTATGCAGTGCTCCATATTTGAGACCAATGACCTTGTATTCAAAATATAATAATAATGTGTGGCCCTTTCAGCCTAAAGATAATGAATGCTATTATCAGTAGTGTTAGGCAAGCATTTGCTTTGAATCATTTTTCTCCGGCTGAATTTTTCTAAAGTGCCACCTTTCATCATGTCAAACCACCCTGATTGAAAACATACAATAGCTGCTAACTCCTGGCCTGGCCCATCCAAGACCCTCCATAATCGCAGTATCATCAATTTAGAATTGGAATCAACCTTAGTGATCATATATAGCCCAGGGAGCCTTAATCTTTTTGGTGCCGTGGACTCCTTTGGTGAACAAGCTGGGGACCACCCCTAGGGACACCCTTTCTAAGAATTGTGTTTGGGAAATGTATAAAATGAACTACACAGGATAACAAAGGAAATCGGTTATATTGAAGTAAAGGTGTAATTTTTCTCCCATCCAAATTTGTGGGTCCCCTGAAATCTATCCTCAGATCCACATCTATGGACTCCAGAACTTCAGAAATTGTCTAAACCCCGTATTTTACTGAAGAAGAAACTAAAGGTTAGAAAGCCTACAGTCTCCCACACCAGAGAAAGAACTACGACTTGCATCACTCTCATTTCTTTTCTCAATTTTTCTTCTACCACTCTTATTTCTTTCATTAACTCTTCCTAGAATTCTTGTTGGGCTTGGATCTAATTAGCATTTTTCTTTGAGGCTTTTTTTGTATCTGTTTTCACATTGTTGTCTTTTTCTAAGTGTATGTCTTGGTCTTCCCTGACACTATAGAAGCTTTCTAATGGTCAGGTTCTTTTGTTTGTTTGTTTGTTTGTTCATTTTCCCGGATTATTTCTTAGCTTTGAACTTTATGTTACAGTTGGCCTCCGCTCACCTTGGGGTGGGAAAGCACTGTGCCAAGCTTCAGGCATTTTCAGGCTGCTATTTTCAGAGCTGGTTTTGGAGTTCTGCAAGTTTCTGGTGCTTCCAAGGGGGTGTGATCCTGGGACAGGTGGGGTTACTGCTTTCCAGGTTTGCATTTTGGTCTTTGTCAAGGATCAGCTGCAGCTACACATGCTAGTACTCCTTTTTGCCTGGGAAATGTGACCAAGGTCCTTGTTCCCTTGTGACTGATCACCAGCACTCCTCTCTGCCTTGCAATTGCAACCCAGAACTTTGTTGGGGCAGTAGAGTTGCCAGTCAACACCCATTGTACCCAGTGCCATCAAAGCCTCCCCTGTAATCCTTTCTGATCAGTTGTCCAACCCCCTTATTGTCTCTAGGTTGAGATCATCCAAAGATTCTGCTGATGCGGCAGCCACTGCTGCCAGTGTGGGCTCCAGACAGACTTACACCACTGTGTCATAGACTTTTCCTGCTGACTTCTTCAGTTTTCTTAGGCAGCAAAAACGTCTCACCTCAACTTTTTGTTGGCTCTGCCACTTCAAATTTTGATTTAAGATGTTATT
The DNA here is from genome assembly GCF_003287225.1 of Phascolarctos cinereus. Taxonomy (NCBI): domain Eukaryota; kingdom Metazoa; phylum Chordata; class Mammalia; order Diprotodontia; family Phascolarctidae; genus Phascolarctos; species Phascolarctos cinereus. The sequence continues at coordinate 93,891,721 of NW_027555625.1, forward strand.
TTAAAGTTGTTTGGAGAAGAATGTTGGGAGAGTTTGGTGGGGTGGCTGCCCCTAATACACCATCATGGCCCTGCAGATTCTTAAATTTTTTAATGTCATGAACTCTTTTGGTAATCCAGGGAAGCCTATGGACCCCTTCTCAGAATGTTTTTGAATGCATAAAATAAAATATATAACATTACAAAGGAAATTATGTTGAAATACAATTCTCAAAAAATTTTTTTTAATTGTCATGGGCCCAGGCTAAGAATCTGTGTATAAAAGGACATTCCAAACAGTCTCCTAAGGCCTTAGAGGAGCTGAAGTTGGGAGGAAGGGGTTACAGTCCTCCAAATCTGTGTCTGGATTTGGGGTGGTGATGTGAGAATTCCCAAGATGGTTCCCCAGCTTTCCCCTTTTGTATAAGAATAGTTCCATCTCTGACATATGTTAGGGATGCTACCTCCTTTTAGGGGTTTCCAGGGTGGTAATAGTAGGAAGCTCTTGCCTCTGTTTCTAGATTTATAATTTATAGTTTATACTGTTCTCCCATCTAGTTAAGATCAACTAGCATGGTAGATGTGAAGGATGTTATGTCTATGACCCAGATGCCCTGCAACCATATGGACTCAAGTGGATATTTATTTATGCAGTTATAATTGAGGAGACAGGGGAGGACCTTCTTAGCTGGTTTTAGAGGATAAAAAAGTGAGAAGCAATTAAATTATATAGGTAAACAAGATGGTAGCCAATTAGTATATGTATAAGTCTTTCCCCTCTCTCATCTCCTGATACTATCCCCTCCCCTACTTCAGCCTCTAACCTTCTGACCACATTTCTAGGAAAATGGTCTTGAATTGTTCTGTCAAGAGAATATCAGAAGTCTTCTGATAGAGGTGCTTTGTAGCTTTTTTTTTCCCCCCTTGAGATTCTTCTTCTGAATATTAACCCATATTTTATGGGGAGTAGGGTGGTGAATATAAACTTTGAATACACAACATTGGGGTGGGGGAAGGACTCACATGTGAATATAACTATATATAAATCTGTGTATCCATGGATATATTCTCTAGCAAAACAGTATCAGTTCATTTGCATTCATTCGCAATGACAAAATTCTAAGAAGCAAACATAGCCTTATGTATGTACATCATCAGAGAGGTCATAGGAACTGCAAAACAAGCTCCATCAAATTAATTGCTGCAGTCATAGTTTAATACTAATTATTAGTCACAATAGGTGCCTAGTACAAAATTGTTGAGTACATGAATTTGTGTTAATATGTCCATGCTTTATTCCACCTATTAGGTTCCTTTTAGGACCTTGACAGTATACAGTCTATGGCCATAAAAGGGAATCAAGTTTAATGACCCACATAGACGTGGAACCTATAACCTTGGCCTTGTCAGCATGTTGTTCTAACTGAGCAATAGGTAAGCCCAGATAAACAGCAGACAGAAAGTAAAGTGTATTGATTATAATGCTTTGGGATTTGGCTAAATGTTCTTACCCTCAAAAAGTTAAGTAGAAAGTTGAGTTAGATCAAGAAGGCTCCAAGGGAGAAATACTGCTTGGTAAATCATGCCATGCTTAGTCCTCTCTGGCTCAGATTGAAAGGAATCATTCTTAAGATCCCTTAAGTCATTCCCCATAGGCTACAGGAATTCAATTGAACTGGATTCCAACATACTCATATCCCTCCCTTCCCATCTTTAAAAAACCCTCACTTGATCCAAACATCCCTGCTAGCTATCATTTTATATCTTTTCTCCCCTTTGTGGCTAAACTCTTTGAGAAAACCATCTATACTTGGTGCTTCCACCCCAACCCCTCCTCCACTTAGCTGCTAAAGCGATCTTCCTAAAGCAGGTCTGACCATGTCACCCCCTACCACCCACTCAGTTAATTCTGCTGCTCTCTATTATCATCAGGGTCCAGTGTAAAGCCTTCTAAAGCCCTTCGTAACCTGTCCCCTTCCAACCTTTCCAGTCTTCTTATACTCCCTTCCCTCCACCCCCATACCCTACAATCCATTGGCACTGGGCTTCTTGCCATTCTTTACTCGATGACTTTGCACTGGCTGTCCCTATGCCTAGACTGCTCTCCTTCTAGACCTCTGTCTCCTGGCTCCCTCCAAGATTCAGCTCAAATCCCATCTTCTCCAGAGGTCATTCTTCTATACCCTCTCTCTCAATGCCTTGTCTCCGAGTTTACTTCCTGTTGACACTGTTTATTTTGTATACACTATATATATATATATATATACACACACACACACACACACACACACACACACACGATATATATAATATATATATCTACCCCATTAGAATGGGATCTTCTAGAGGACATGGGTCATATTTTTGCCTTTCTTTGTATGTCCTAGCACTTAACACAGTGCTTGGCACAGAGTAGACCCTCGAATAAATTCTCCCAACTGACTGACTGGATTTGCTCCAGATCTTTTGAGCACCTAATAGTATGTGCCTATCCCTAGGGCAGACCCTGCAGAGGACTCAAGAAAATGAGAGAAAGCAGTCCTTGAGGCACATGCATTCTAAATAAAGAGTCAAGACTCTACCAAACCCACAAAATGGTGGTCAAGGAAATGACTTCTGAGGTGGTGGAAAGCCCAGCAGCGAGGAATAGTGCAGGAAGGCTTGGTGAAGGGAGAAGGAAGACTTGAGCTAGGGAGACTTTGGAATCACTAAAGGCTCTGCAGTGTGCCTCTGACTAGCTTGTGTTACAGAATACTGAAGACAATGTGTACCATGGAGCATTCTAATTAAATATGAAAGTGCTGGGAGGCATGAACTCTTCAGTCAGTCGGTGCTACTTGAATTTTAAAACGGTGCGATGCTGGCTTAGGTTAGTTTGGGAAGGCTTTATGCCTTCCTCAAACTTTGCCTTCACCCTTGCCAAAGATTTCACAAAATAGTACAAAGTTCATCTCAAGTGCCAACATCACTGCTAGGAGCCAGAAAGCCGAAACAGACAGGGAAGTTTTAATGAACAAAGCTATTTGGAAAAACTAGGTCATTAGTGTGGTATTTCAGGGGCATGGGAAAGGCCCCTCTCTGGCATCCTCAGCCAAAAAAGCTGTCCTTGCTTCCTCACTGATGCTTTAGATTAAGACTCTATCTCTGATAGAATGCAAATCCCCTCGGGGGGGTCACATATTGAATCTCTTCAGTCATCTACACCTTTCTGGGCACTTAGTTAAAAAATAAACATTTATTAAATCCTTCTCGCGTACAAGGCTCGTACAAGGCACGTATAAGGCAATAAAGATAGAAATAGAGATAAAAAGCTTAAAAATAACACATTTCTTTCTCCCAAGGACCTTCCATACTACTGGAATGGGAAGAGAAAGAGGAATTTAGGACACATGGGGGTTTTGATCCAGACCCAGTGCTCTAGAAAAACTGGAAGGTGGAAGGAGCACTTTCAGCTAGGAGGATTAGAGAAGAGATGCCACAATGAGTTGTGCCTTGAAGAAAATTCTTCACAACATGGCCTCTTCCTCTCTTTCTAGGCTTCTTACACATTACTCTCCATCCATGCATTTTACAGTCTAGTCAAACTGGCCTATTTGCTGTTCTTCACACACAAAGCTACCAAGGACAAATAATGTGAAATAAAGCTAGAAAGATAAGCTGGAACCAGATTGTGGAGGGGCTTAAATGTTACTCTAAGGAGTTTCTGCCCACAAAACACTCCAGGCTCAGTAGGAAGCCTAGTTACATGTATAATAAGCCTGGAAAAGTAGGTTGGAGCCAGATTGTGAAGGATTTTAAATGCCAGATAGAGGAGTTTGTGTTGAATCCTGACAGGCAATGGAAATCCACTAGAATTTAGTGAGCAGGAAAGTAAAATGACTCTACCTGTGTTTTAGTAACATCACTTGGAGAAAGGAAAGAGCTGAGGCAGGGAGACCAAATAGGGATCTATTGCAATGATCCGGGCAAAAGGTGATGAGCCACTGAGCAAGGGGAGTGGCATGAGTGGAGAGAAGGGGTTAAAGGGAAGAGGTGATGTCACTGTAGAAATGGTGTGGTGAGATTTGGGTATGTGGGATAAGGGAGTGCCAGGAGCCAGTGAGGTTATAATGTGGGGGCCTGGAAGGATGGTGAGAAGGCTGATGGGGAACAGAAAAAAAAGTCTGCTGAGGCAGGAGTAGAGTCAGTAGAGCTGAAAAAGGAGTAAAGGACTGAACAAGAAGAGAGAGTAGTGTTACAACTGCCTGAAGAGGAGAGAGTATCCAGGAGGGAGGCATGGCAGATAGCTGGGAAGGAGCAAGTAGATAGAATGACTGAAAATGAGAAGCAGGGGGATGATTGATAGGGTAAGCTTCCAAATCGCTTGGGTGGGGATGTGATAAGGGGAATAAATGGAGGTCTTTGAAAAGAAAGAGTTGAGTGAGAAGGTAGAGATATTTTATGGCATAGGCGAGGGCAAATGAAGGAACCAAGGAGGGATGGCTTCAATCGTCACAGGAAAGGTAGTCAGAAAGAGAGAGAGACACACACAGACAGATAGAAAGGAGAGAGATAGGAAGGCAGAGACAGAGAGAGACTGAAACATACAAAGACAGAGAGAGACAGAAAGAAAGAGAGAGGAGGGAGAGGAAGGGAGAGAAAGAGATATGTTGAGAGTTGAGAAATTAAGATCTTCTCCTTTCTAGGCTAAATGTTCCCAGTCCTTTCAACTAAAGATTTGGAATAGCTGCTTTGAGGAGTGTGATAAAAAGTCCATCAGAGATAAATAAAAGGATTGCTTTGCATTAATGAAGACTCCATTGAGATGAGATGACATGAAATCGTCATTTTGTTCAGTCTATATGATTTCATGACTTCCATCAGCAGCGTTTAGTGGCTTGGGAGCCAGCATAGAAAGTCCAAAGGTGAGAGTTCCTGAGGGATGAGGATTAGCAGGGTCCAAAGAGCAGAAGGACCAGAGGTCAGGGATTCAAGGATAGAGGACTGAGTGCTTTGTTGACCTGGATGTCTGTGGGGTCTGTAGGGTTAATATTCTGAAAGAAGAAAGTGGGGTCAGACCAGGGATGATGAACAAGGAGAGTGAGGAAAGACGGAGGGATATGAGTTGACTGTACAAAGGGCAGATTTGGGAGGAATGAAGCCATTAGAGAGATGGAACTATGGGAAATTGTGTTAAGAGAGGGGAAATTCAGAGTTCAATATCTTGGACATGGAATGATTTTCAGAGGTGGTAAGATCTAAGGCACAACCACCCTGGACCTTATGTTAGGTGTAAGGCAGAGCCCCCTATGGGTAGCTGAGGTTATATGTGGAGGAACAGGCCATGAAATTTGAAATCTCTAGTATTCAAAGGGTTATTAATGAGAATATTTGTCACAAAAGATGAGGTCAGGGGTTAGAATGGAAAGCAAGACTGTGAGCCTTTCCTTAAGTCACAACTCAGGTTTTACCTTCTGCACGAAGCCTTTCCTGAAGACCATTAGACCTCTCTCCATTCTCCAAATAAAGTATCTTGAACCTACTTTCTTATGTTGCATCCCTCTTCTAGGAGAATGTGAGGCAGGGACTATCATTTTCCCCAGAATCTAGCACAAAGTCTTGCATATGGCAGGTGCTTAATAAATGCTTATTGAAGGAATCAATAAGCAAGGAACTGAACTCCTAGAGAAATGAGGGACAGCAACCTAGATCTAGATATTAATAAGTAAAAACCACAAAGATCTGTTGAGGGCTGTATAATCGAATAAACTTCAAAGGAGGAGAGGTTGCTGAATCATGGCGGCAGAAGGAAGGTCTGGAAGTTGTTTTAAGGAGCAAAGAGTATGCCAGCTCCTCCTGCTCCTGTGTGTTGGAGTGCATGACAGAAAGATCACCTAACATTAGAAAGGACAGCAAGGGATGAGGCATCTCCAGGAGAAAGCCAATCTTCACTTAGCACCAGAACATGAAAGCAGTGTGTGAAGATATCTATGATCAAAGAGGGTATTAGCCGTGGAGAGCATGGCGTTAAGGAGGAGGTAGTAAAGCTAAGGTCTGGTTACTGGGAGGGCTGAGCTGGGTAGAGATAAGAGTAAAGGAAAGAGGCTTTCCACCATCTTCTAGTGACTTGACAAAATGACAAAAGAGGAGAGGGACAAGCTATGTGTTCTCCAGGCCACTTCCCAAACATGGAGTTTTCCCTTTGACTATGTAAATACAAAACTATAAGAAGAGTATACAAAGATATACGTACAGTTCAACAGGGATAGCCTTTTAAATGTTACCATAGCAAGACTGGAAAAGTCAATGATGTTGCTCAGATGCTATGGGCACTGTTGTCAATAAACCAAGATTCTTGCCAAGGGAATTAATGTATATCATGAGCATATCTCTAAATGCAAAGAGAGCTTCCTGAAGTGCATGAAGAAAAATGAACAGAAGAAGGAGGAAGCCAAAGAGAAAAGCACTTGGATTCATCTGGAGTGTCAGCCTGCCCTACTCAGACAAGCACACTTTGTGAGAACCCAGGGGAATGATCCTGACTTGTTGGAACCAACAGCCAATGAACGGATGAATGACATAAGTAATTGTGAAATGAAGAGTAATGATTTTTTTTTGATTATGGAAAACAAATTCTTGCCTTCACAGATGATGTCTCTGAATCACAGGTATTAGAGGAGCAGAAGGCAGGAATTTGGGCAACAGCAGTATCACAGAAGGAGAAATTTGAGGATTAAATTGACACCTGCCCCCAAAGTTCTAATTAGGATGTTGATGTGAAAGTAACAACAACAACAACAATAACTAATACTTACATAGCACTCTAAGGTTTAGAAAGCACTTTATGTATATGATCTCATTTGAGCCTCAAAACAGCCCCGTGAAATAAGTGCTGTTATTTACTCCATAATATATTCAGAGGAGGAAACTGAGGCTGAGAGGGTAAGTTGACTTACCTAGGGTCATACAAGTAGTAAATGTTTGAGTCAGGATTTGAATTCAGGTCTATCTGACTCTTACGTCCACTACCCAATAAGTGGTCATCCAGTCTTTGCTTGAAGATCTCTAGTAAAGGGGAACTTCCTACCTCACAATGCAACCCATTCCGCTTTGGCATAGCTATGATGCTAGGAAGTTTTTCTGAAGATCAAGATTAAATTTGCCTCTATATGATTTCCACACATTTCCTCTAGTTCTGGGGTCAAGCAAAAGTCAAACTCTTCCATATGACATCCCTTTATATGTTTGAAGACAGCTATCACATCCCTTCTGCCTTCCCTTGTCCAGACTAAATATTTACAGGTCCTTCAACTTGATCTTGATCTTGAATCCCATCCTCATCCCATCTGCTCTCTGGATGTTCTTTGCTTAACCAATGTTCTCTCTGTGTGGTATACCCAGACCTGAGCACGGTACTTGAGATGAGGTCTGAGCAGGGCAGAGGACTGTGGGGCTTTCTCTTCCCTAGTCATGGATACTATGCCTCTCAAGATGGCCATTAGCTGTTAAGGTTACCATATCACACCAGTGACTCATTTTGAATTCACCATGCAGCCAATTTCTTCAGGTGCTTTTCAGACGAACTGCTGCCTACTCTGCCTCTCTCATCTCTCATTGGAAGCTGATTTTTTAAAAACTCAAATGAAAGACATTACATGAATCCCAATCATATCTCATGGGTCTTTCATGATCATAAATCCAGCAGGTTATCTCCAACAATGAAGAAGAGATAGCTACATGTTAATGGAGGGGGAAGGGCAGAAAAGGGGGGGGGAAATCCCCTGAGTGGAGAAGGGGAAAGGGTATAGAATAAGGACCCCGGGGTCACCAAAGACTAATAAATATTGACAATCTCACGGTTTTGTGGCATCCCAGATTTGGACGATATTTTCTCCATACGTGAAATGTGCGTGTGTGTGTGTGAGTGCGTTTTCTTAAACAGAATATATTCTCAAATCTCGGCGATGGTTAAGTTGTTGTCTTACAGAGGCAAAGGAATAGACTGATAACCTCCCCCAATCTTTTCAGCTCTGATTTATTCTAGAAGAGTTGTTTATTTGGAATGGATTTTGGCTCTCTGTCTCCCCCCTTCTGGCCACTTTCTCCACTTAACCTGAGAGGGGACTTCATGAGAAAGCAGCACAGCCCTTATCTTCCATAAAGACTGGATTAGAGGCTTCAGTACCCCTGCCGCTTCTGTACAAACAGAACGGTGGCTCTCCGGTACCCCGTCTTTGTCCTCTGCAAGCTTTTCAATACTATTCCCCTCAAACATCCCAACAGCTTCTCTTCCTGTTTTCAGCAAAGTCACTTTTCTGTTGGAACTTCCTACCACTGCAATGGAATTTTCAGACATTCCGGCAATGAGCAATGAAGCCTTTTCCTGTCAGCTTCTACCCAGTGGTGCAGTAATGAAAATGTCTGCAGAGGGGAGAGAGACATCACCATTGCCCAGTTGCTGCATTGTGTATCTTCTTTAATTCACATCCTTGCCACTCACTATGCTAAAAAGCCTAACTCCAAGAATTGGATTGGATTTTTTACGTCTATTTTTTTCATAATGATTGCTTACATTTTATTTGTTCTTAGGAGCTTTAGAAACACTTGGCAGCAGCCTGTGAAGTTGGTGCCAAATTGCATGTTTACCACTTTATACTCCTAACACACTTTTAAAAAATTCTGCATAGATTAGAATTTTCTCGTAACAAAACACTGTAGTGGAATGGGGGGAAAATCACTGGACAGAGTCAGGCGATCTAGGTTTGAGCCCTGCCAATTCCACCTCCTACTAGCTGTGAGGTTTGAGGCAAGTTACTTGACTTCCCTGAGTTTCTGTCTTCTTATCTGTAAAATGGGGATAATAATAGCCACCTAACTCACGAGGTTGTTGTGAAGATGAAATGAGAATGGCTGTGACAGTGTTCTATGAGTGGTAATACAGCCCATTACTACCATCATACTACAAACTGTTGGAGAAACTCACAAAACTGTACTTTGGGGTCTACTACAAATTTACAATAATGATAGCTAGCATTCATATAGCACTTTAAGGTTTGCAGAGTATTTTCCAAATATTTTCTCATTTTATCCTCAAAATGACCCTGCAAGGCAAGTGCTATGACTATTCTCCTTTTACAGATGAGGAAACGGGCTGAGGGATGTTGAGTGATTTGCCCAGGGTCACACAGCTAAATAAGTTTCTAAGTCTGGATGTGAACTCATTCTGGACTCCTCACTGAAGCATGGAAACACTTTTATTCTTCCACGATTGACTATCCCACTCACTTATGGACTGTATTCTGGGATTCTCTTCAGTCCTCAAGCCTCATATACTATCTGTACCCCTTTCCTTTTTGCAGAAAACCTTACCTCCCACATCACTGAGGACATTGAGACCATCCTACAATGAGCTTCCTATTCCCTTCACTCCACACCTCAAAATCCCTCTACTTGGCCCCATTTTCTGTGTTTTGCTTCAGTCTATAAGGGAAAAGCAGCCTTTCTTCTTATCAGGAGTGGTCCAGAGCACCTGGGTTCAGATCCTACTGATCTACAACCTGAGTGACCTTGGCAAGTCACTAAACCTCCCTAGTCCTGCTTCCTTATCTCTAAAACAAGAGGGTTTGATTACACAGTCTCTGAGATCCCTTCTAGCTCTGAATCTGTTAAACCTCTGCTTGTGTTCATGATTTTGTTCCTTCCCATCTCCTTCAGGAACTTGTCTCTTTGGCGATTCTCCCTCCCATCTTTAATCTCTCCTCCCTATATACTGATTTCTTCCCTGCTGCCCACAGACATACCCAGTGCTCCTCTATCCATCACTTCATCCTGGCATGCCTCCCTAAATTATTTTATATCACCTCCTTTTCTCAGCCATACTCCTAGACAAACTCATCTAAGCTGGTTGCCACTCCCTTTTCACAGCCTTGTGAAGTGACTGCCAACCACACTGAATCTGCTCTCTCAGGTTGCTGATGGCCTATTTCTTCATCTCTATATCACACAGGATAACAGAGCCCCACAATCACAGGGCTGGAAAGGATCTCAGAAGCCATCCCACTTACTCTATACCTAAACAACAAGCTGGTTTTTAATATACCGGACAAATGGCCTTCTAGTCTTTACTTGAAGACCACTTGTGAAAGACAACCTACTGCATTCCAACATAGCTCATTCCATTTTAGATAGCTTTAACTATATGGACATTTTTCCTTACATTAAGACTAAATCTACCATGCTGCAACTCCCACTCATTGCTCCCAATCTGTCTTCTGGGGCCAAAAAGAACATGTTTAATGTCTTTTCCATATGGCATCCCTCCAAATATTTGATGGCAATCATTTTGTACCCCCTAAATCTTTTTTCAAGGCTGGGGATCTCCAATTCTTTCAACTGATTGTTATAGCTCAAAGCTTGTTTTTTTCCCCCCTTCTATCTTTATTGCCCTCTGTTGGATATTCTCCATCTCATCCCTAAGGCATCCATGGCTTTCTAAAATGTGGCACCAGAATTGAATATAATACTCCAGATGTGTTCTGAGCGGGGTAGAGTATGACAGGATCATCATCTTCCTAGTCATGGATGCCACACCTCTCTTAATGCAGCCTAAAATTACATTAGCTTTCTTGGCTACCATATTGCTTAACTGAATCATATTAAGTTAGCACACTAAAGATCTTTTTTAGAAGCTTTCTACGTGTCTCCCCTATCTTGGGCTTGTGAAGTCATGTTTTTTAACAAAAATGTAAAATAACATTTAATGCTAGTAAGTTTCATCTTACTAGAGAGGACTCATCATTCTAGTCAATTGAAATTTTTTTTTTTGCACCAGACCTTAAACTCATCATTCCATATGTTGGCTATTGCTTCCAACTTTACAACATCTGCCAATCTGATAAGCATGCAATTTATGCCTTTATCTAAGTCATTGGTAAAAATGATAAATAGGGGCAGCTAGGTGGCACAGTGGATAGAGCACCAGCCCTGGATTGAGGAGGACCTGAGTTCAAATCCAGACTCAGACACATAACACTTACTAGCTGTGTGACCCTAGGCAGGTCACTTAACCCCATTGCCTAGCCAAAAAAAAAAAAAATGACAAGTAACACAAGGCCCAGCATAGATCCCTGGGGCATTCTACTCCTTCCAAGTTGACATTGAACTATTAATGACTGCTTCAGGGAGGCCTGCCATTAAACCAGATTTGAATTCCTTTACTGTCCTATTGTCTAATTGACATCTGCATCTTGTCTACAAAGATAGCACGACTTTAGTCAATACTTTGCTAAAATCTAAATAAACCTTGTGTGTTGTCATGAGAAATAATAGGTTACGTTTCCCTGGAGGTCCCCAAGCAGAGGCTGGATGGCAACCTGTCTGGTATGTTATAGCAGCGATTTCTTTTTTTGTGCATGTTGGCATGGGATGGTCATTGAAGTTCCTCCTAATTCTCAAATTCTGTGATTATATATCAGTAGAATTCCTCTGAGCTTGCAATTTGCACCAAAACAATCTAGCCTGTTCGGTTTCTCCTTTTCAACTCTGAGCCCAGTCCATCTACAATGTGTGTTGCTTATACACATATTGGACAAGCCCTATAAGGTATCCATCCAAGTTCATGTTGAAATCTGGGCAATAAACATTCTTCATCCATTTGGTCTTTCCTATGTGGATAGACAAGGAAAATCCCTTTGTATAATCATACAGTCTCTTCCAGGATGCTCTGTAACATAATGTCTTAGGTCTAGGTGTAATCAGCACAATGTTATCTATAAACAGGATCATCCACAGGGAATTCCATTTCAACCTGGACTCCCTTCACTCATATTGGTGAATAACTTTGATGAGCATGTATTTCCCTGTTTTATGCCTCACTTGTATTTATCACCGCAAAGTCATTGAGCAGGATTATTTCTTTTGTTACACCTTCCAAGTAGTCCTGAATGACCTTGACAAATAGATGACAGATATTTTTCTTTAAAAGAACTGGTAAGGCGGCATCTTGGTCTAACAAATCTTTTTCCCCCCATGATCAACAAACAAAAGAATAATAGATTCTTGTATTTTTTTTGGTACATTTTTCAATTGGTTGTGATATGTGAAAGTTATGGCCAAGCAGGTAGGTAGCATGGTGAATAAAATCCTGGGCCTGGAGTCAGGAAGATGAGTCTTCCTGAGTTCAAATGTGGCCTCAGACACTTAGCTGTGTGACTCTGGGCAAGTCACTTAATCCTGTTTGCCTCAGTTTCCTCATCTGTAAAATGAGCTGGAGAAGGAAATGGCAAACCACTCCAGTGTATTTACGAAGAAAACCTCAAATAAATGACCTTCATAAATATTTTGTATAAATAAGAGAGCAGGAATGTAGGTCAGTATATACCAATGCCTTTTCAGTTCCTTTCCTCCCACTATTATTAATAAGGTCCAAGATTTTTTCCACACCTGTAATATTTCCCCCTCCTTTAAATACCTGTATATTGGTCTCTCAATGCTCTCATAACAGTATTGTTTCCAACATTGCACCTCTTTAATATTTACAGAGGTGACTTGGTTCAGTGGAAAGAACACTGGAGCTGGTCAGAAGCCTTGAATTCAAATCCAGCCTCAGACAATTACTAGCTGTGTGATCCTGGGCAAGTCACTTAACTTCTGTCTGCCTCAGTTTTCTCATCTGTAAAAGGGGGATAATAATAGCACCTACATGTCAAGGTTGTTATGGAGATAAAATGTGATATTTGTAAAGTGCTTTGCAAATCTTTAAACACTAGTTAAACACTAGCTGCTGCTGCTGCTACCACTAAGATTAGTTCCATCTGGTTGCTTTTCCTATCTTTGTGCTCTCTAGTTTCATTTTTATTTCTTAAGTGTGGTGGTTCCACTATCACTGATGAATAAACAAGGAGAAAGAATAATAATGAAAAAAGGCATGGCATGCAATTAAAAATGTTTAATCTGAATTATGTTAAAAAGTTATTTAAAACAAAAAATGGAAATTGACAACAAAAATAATACTGACATTGACTGTAATAAATTCATTCAGAGGAATGAAAGGTAAAGAATATCAAAGGAAATAATGGAAAAAACTGGGAAGGGAGAGGAGCCAACTAACAGCACCAAATCTCAAACTCTACTACACTGACAATAATAGTAAGGTTTATATAGCATTTTGAGGCTTGTGAAGTACTTTAAATATATTATCTAATTTCATTTCAAAGCAGTAATTATCAAAATAATTTGATACCAGTTTAAAAAATAGAAAAGTTAGTCAGTAGAACAGATCAGTTACAGAAGACACAGAAGCAACACTGAACACAAGAGCATATTGTTTGTTAAACCCAAGGACTCCAGCTATTTGGGTAAGGGTTCACCATTTGACACAAACTGCTGGGAAAACTGAAAAGTAATCTGACAGAAATCAAGTGCAGACTGACAGCTCACAACATATGCTATGTTAAACTCCAAATGGATACATGACATACATAGAAAAGTCATATCATAAACAAATTAGAGGAGCAAGAATTAAACTTATTTAGTGAGATGATGCCAGAGGAGTCTGGGTAATAAAGCTGACATGCCATGTTCTCTGAGCTCCCATCAAATAAATCAATCACCCTAAGCTCAAGAAGAGTGAAACCTGCAAAGTAGGGGTCTGGGTATTGACTCACCATGATGAATCATAATAATGGTGCCATGTTGCTTTGATGAGTATGAGGTGCTAGAAGTGGTGATGAGAGTAGGGAATGAGAAGCTTAGGACATGAGATACCTTTCACAATAAGGGATAGGGGAAAGAATTCTTGAACAAACAAAGGATAGAGATGATCATAGGACACAAAATGGACAATTTTATAAAAGCTTTTGCTCAAAACAAAAGCGATAGTTAGCATTGAAAGGGAAATGATCAACAGGGATAAATATTTGTAGCAAACTTCTCTGATAAAGATCTGATACCCAAGATATATAGGGAATTGTTCCAAATATATAAGAATAAGAGCCATTCCCCAATAGATAAATCATCAAAGGATATGAGGAAGAAATCCAAGCTATAAATAACCATAAGAAAAATGTGACAAGTAACTAATAAAAAATATAAATTAAAAGAGTTCTTAGGTCCTACCTCAGTAACAAACATGACAGAAAAGAAAAATGACAGCTGTTGGAGGTGGTATTGGAGGACAGGCATACTAATAATGCACTACTAGTGGAATTATGAATTGGTTTGGCAATTTTGGAAGGCAATTTTGACCTATGCTCCAAAAGTCACTAAACTTCGTACTATTTGGCCCAGCAATAGAACTATCAGGCATATATCCCAAAGAAATCAATGAAAGAGGGAAAGAACCCATACGCATGCACATATTTATAGCAACACTTTTGTTGTAGCAAAAATAAACAAACATAGAAACAACATCAGTGCCCATCAATTGGGGAATAACTGAATAAATTATGGTACATGAATTAATGGAATATTATTTTGTTGTTGTTTAGTTGTTTTTCAGTCATGTCTGACTCTTTGTGACCCATTTTGGGTTTTTCTTGGTAAAGATACTGGAGGGGTTTGCCATCTCCTCCTCCAGTTCATCTTATAGAGACAAATGGAGATAAGTAATTTGCCCAGAGTCACACAGCTATTAAGTGTCTGAGGCCATATTTGAACTGAGGTCTTCCTAACTCCAGGACCAGCACTCTATTCACTGTGCCACCTAGCTGCCCCAATGGAATATTGTTATACCATAAGAAATGACTAAAGGGATAGAGTCAGAGAAACCTGGGCAGACTTGTATGAAGTGATCCAAAATAAAGTGAGCAAAACCAGGAGAACAATTTTTATAACAATCACAACACTGTAAAGGAAAACAACTGTGCACGACCTAAGAATTCTAATCAATGTAAAGACCAATCATGACTCCAAAAGACTGGTGATGGTGTTTACCCTCTTGGTACACTGTTGGCAGTAGCTCCATGAGTGCCTAGATCAGGCTTCTCTTATCTTCCATTCATAATAGTAGTACTGAGAATTCAGATTTATTCAGCTCTTTACAATTTACAAAGTACTTTCCTCACAATAACCCTGTCAGAGGTAATTGGTATCAATATTATTATTTCCACATACAGATGAGCAAACTGAGGTTCAGAAAGTTTATGACATGGCTGAGATCATACAGCCAGTAAGTATTAGAGCCTGGATTCAAGTTCAGACCTTCTGATGCCAAATTCTCTCCCAACTCTTTCATTATTACATAGTTCCACAGTCTTCATGGGAGTGTTGGGTTATACTAATGGATAAAGGAATCCTGGACCAAGCCAGGATTCCATATTAGGTTTGATGCTTGAACTTTAGGGATGGTGGCTAATGTGTTCCTACTGTACTTTTTAATGGTTCATTTGAGTGCCCAAATCTTAATCATCTTCTAAGTACCAGCTCACCTTCTACTTCTTCCATGAAGTCTTTCTCATCATTCTATCCACATTGATCTTTATCCTTTTCTGAGATCCTGAAAAAAAAACAATCTAGCACTTAAAGATGGGTATGTGCTGCTTACCATTATCAGCCAGTTCTTCAAAAGCTCAATGTTGAGTGAAATAAATTTATAAAGAAAAGTTAGTTCTATTGGTCCTAGGATAAATATGTAGACAGTTGGCCAAAAGGTTTCGTAGCAGGTTTCTGATATTAAGATGGCATTTGGTTAGCATTTATTAATAAGATTATTGAAAAATGACATTGGCTTCTTGCCCTCATTCAACGACTTCTTTGCTTATGGTATCTGGTGAGAAACAATGATTTAAAAAGAGAGGCCATGGAATCTTATTTTTCTCTTGTCTTTTTCATTGGGAAGAGGGGGATAGACAGACAGGCAGAGATAGATAGATTGATAGACAGACAGACAGATAGATATTATTGTTTGTCCTTAGTTTTCAAAAAGGACCAATGATATCACAAGGTGATGTCTTGACTTGTGGGTGAATTGGATTTAAGGGAGGCATAGCTGCACAAACTCATCACGTCAGCCTCACTCTCTCTTCCAGAGTCATTGGAGTCCATTGGCAAGACAAGTCAGGACAACTGGCAATGGCCCAGGATGCAGTTGATGACACTGGCATCTTGGAAGTCTGACTAAGCTCTAAGTGCTCCACAACTCCTGCTTCAGTGCCTTCATGGCTGTTGGAACAAATAACTCTCGCCTGCCCCGTCTACCAGGGGAAGTCTTCACCTAATTCACTAACGGTGAATTGAGGTCTGTCGGTTACCCTCAACCTGGTTTAGCCCATCTGCCAAGACAATTTAACTGGGTGTGGTCATTGCACATGCTACAGCTTCTTGGAGCCACAGACAAGAGTTAAGTGCCAGGTGGACACCAAAAGTGGATGAGCAGCCCCGGAAAGGGCTCAGTAAGACCTCACACCAGAGGGGCTAGTCCTCCCTGAACACCCCATACACTACCTACAGATAGACAGACAGACAGACAGAGACAGACAGACAGACAGACAGACAGATAGATAGATAGATAGATAGATAGATAGATAGATGGATGGATAGATGGATGGATGGATGGATGGACAGATGGACAGACAGGCACACAGGTAGGTAGGCAGGCAGGTAGGTAGGTAGGAAAAAAAGCATCTTTTTAAGGCTGTTATTATGTTCCAGGCACTGTGCTAAGATTTAGAGATACACATACAAACAAAGTAAGATAGTCCTTGCTGTCATGGAGTTTATATTCTAATGGGGGAAGACAACCATAGGTTCATATTGGGAAAAAGTCATAAAATACAATAATAAATGAAAACCATAAAAACTTAAATTCTGTGAAAGGTGGAAGCCCAGACATGGTGACCTGTTTACAATCACAACTTAGATACTGAATTATATTTTAGACTCTGAGTCAAAACCAAAACAAGAATATTGTGACCTTAATGTGACCGGTACATGATCGATATACAAACTTATGTTTGGGCATAACATTGGCTTAACTCCCAAGAGCATTATTAAGCAGAAAACCAAAAATATTCACCAATCAGAAGTGATGCACTCTAGCTTCTCTTGCCTTTGTCTGTTTTCTACAATTACCATGGGGATTTTTGGGGATCCACAGAACTGTCTGGCTGCTGCCCCAGATCAAAGATGCCTGTTTATAAGTATTCATAATGATTATTACTCCTATCTATAATCAAGCTAAAGCTCCATGGCCTCTTCTTTTGATATAAAAAGAACACCCCATGGTTATAAGGGAGGTACAGGGTTCCCCAGACAGGGGAATTCCTGACCTTACAATATCTCAATAAAGGGGAGCTGAAAATGGAGTGGAAGGAAGTGTGGAAATGGTGGGGAAGTGTTGTAGAAGCCAGGATCTATGCCAGATAAGGCCAAAACTGGTTTCTCAAAGCCCAGAGTGGTTCTAGGAGCAGAGTTTAAAAGTACAATAGAGAAGGTGAAGATGATGGCCCAATCAGGGACCAGGGAGGTGGGAGAGAAAGGGGAACTTGTGATAGAGAGGAAAGAAGGGAGGAAGAGAGGGAGGGAGGAAGGGAGGGGAAAGAAAGAGAGAGGAAGGAAGGAAAGAAAAGAAATAAAGAAAAGCTGAAGAAGGAAAAGAGGATTCATCGAAACATTTTTTAAAAATCAATAGAACATAAAAGAAAGAAGACAGAAAAAAATACAAATAGGACAGCTTTGAATGTTACATGTTGAATTTATTATATTAT
This sequence comes from Phascolarctos cinereus, assembly GCF_003287225.1. NCBI lineage: Eukaryota > Metazoa > Chordata > Mammalia > Diprotodontia > Phascolarctidae > Phascolarctos > Phascolarctos cinereus. The sequence goes on from NW_027555625.1 coordinate 93,909,380, forward strand.
TATTTATATATTTAAATTTATTTGTTATTCATATTATATATTTTTAAATGCAAAAGCAAGTTGTACATAATAGAGATTTGCAATTCCCTATATGATACTTTTAAAAAATTTACTTTGTGTGAGGAAACAATTTAAAAAAAAAAAGAATGGTCATCAAGGTAGGAGAAGAACAAACAGAGAAGCTAAGACAGAAGAGAGTCCAGGGGAAGAGACTGTTCAATGGTATTAGAACATGTCCGGGACAAGGTAGAAAGCTGTCTTGGGTGCCCTCTCCTCAAAGGTAGGGACTGTTTTCTTTATTTCCCACAGTTACTTGCCACTTAATGGATTATTTTTAGTTACCCTTCCTCATTTTGCAGCTAATTCCCCTTTTCTGTCAACATCACTTTGCATTAACTGTTTGAATGTCACCTCAAAAGTCAGAAACTGGATGTAACAGCGATGAGCTAATTGCCCATCCGTCACTATACGCATGAAACTAAGTCCCGAAGGAACCTCAGGGGCACTTAGGGAATGCTGACTGGTTGAAGATAAACCTCCTAAGGGCAGAGAGTATCTCTTTTTTTAATCTTCGTATCCTCAAAGCTTGCTTAATAAATGTCTGCTGAATTTAACATGAAAAAAAAAGAAAAGAAACTAAGTCCCCAGACATCTCCCACCCTCCTGTCTTCCACGACTTCACCATTCTCTGTTCTCCCCTGGCCAAGGGTGAAGTTACAAATGACATGAGTCACAAGCTCCTGGGCTGTTAGTGAAAAAGGACTTGAAAATTGTTCCTGATGAGCTGTTCCAGGCTGAAGCCAACAGGGGGCAGCCTTGCCATTCAGAGATTAGCGATTGATTTAACTATGGAATTGAGATTTTTCATTTCCAGAGTTCAAATGTAATTGTGGGATTGTTTCAAAACAATCTATTCCACCCCTCCCCAACAATTCTGCAGATGAGAAATGAAGGGACTTGTCCACGATCATAGAGGAGGTAAACGGCAAAGCTGAGGCCCCTTCAGAAGCCTAACTGGAGTGGCCCAGATCCTGTCTGTTTCCCACTCCTTTTTTTTTTTTAATGGTGATCAAAATTTTTAAAAAATTTTTAGTTTTCAACAATCACTTCCATAAGCTTTTGAATTTTAAATTCTCTCCCCCTCCCTCCCCACCTTCCTTCCCAAGATGGTGTACAATCTGATATAGGCTCTACATATACATTCATTCCTATTAAACATATTTTCACATTAGTCATGTCGTAAAGAAGAATTAGAACCAATTGGAGGAACCACAAGAAAGAAGAAACAAAACAAAACAGAAGAAAAAAACAGCAGATAGTATGCTTCAATCTGCATTCAAACTCCATAGTTCTTTCTCTGGATGCGGATAGCATTTTCCATCGTGAGACTTTTGGAGATGTCTTAGATCCTTGCATTGCTGAGAAGAGCCAAATCTATCAAAGTCAGTCATTGCACAATGTCCCATTCCCTTTCTTTAGGCTATCAATGTTTTCCTCTTCTCTCTTCCTCCGAGGGAAAGGTCATACTTGGTACCTTCTTCACTCAAATCCAATTCACTTGCAAGTCATGGCATCACTTCCCTGATGTCATGGTCCTCTTCCAGAACGAAGGCCAAACAGCAAGCAGCTTACTTGGTAGCAATCATTTGCACTTCGGTATAAAGAACTGAAGACCTTCCTCTAGGTCTCTGAAGATTCGGGGGGGGGGTGGTATACCAGTATGAGAATGAGTGAAGATGGTCCTAATTTTCAGATCTATATGAAGGGCACTATCCCCTTTCCAGTCCTCCAGGTGCTGCTATAATTTGCTTGTAAAGACCACCTCCTGAATGACTGATGAACTTGAGGTAGTACTTATCCCTCTGAAATTACAGACAAAAGAAGTATTCATTGGCTGGGGGGGGGATCTGTGATTTCACTGGTGTAGGGAACACCTGGAAGAGGAAACTCTCTCTACCAATGAAGGTCAGATCTTCTCTGCAATTTATAGTCTCAGAGAGTTACCAACAGGTTAAAAGACTTGCTCAGGGTCACACAGCCAGTGTGTGTCAGAGGAGAGATTTGAACCTATATCTTCTTGGCTCCAAAGCCAGTTCTCTGTCCACTATGATCCACTCTCCTCTCTCTTGCTTGTTGACCAATAAAAAAGTATGTGTTAATAATAGTGAGTTCAGGACACCAATCAGTCAATCAACAAGTATTTATTAAGCACTGACTACATGCTAGGCATTGTACCAGGTACTGAGGAAACAAAAACAAAAACAAAAATGAATGTAAGTTGTTTGGAGGAAAAAGGATGAAAAAGACATATTAACTGGGCAACCAATGTGGTGATGATGCTTTCTGAGCTTAATTAACATAAGAGACGTGCAGTCCATCCCCAGGCCTGCTGAGGACCTGCCAGAGGTGGCAATCCACTGGCACAGCTTTAGGGAACCTGAGGTCACCTCCATATCATGATGAGGTATCTTAGTAGGACTCCACTGGAGGCAATGATGAATAATAATAGTATCTCCCATTTAGAAATTATTATGCATTTTACCAAGAGTTTTCATCACAGCACCTTTTATGAAATGGGTAGAGACCACCCTAAAATCCAAGCTGTTTCACCTAATCAATCAAAGCAATTGCCTCCAAGCAGATCTGTTTCCAAAGTGCCACATCACTAAGTAACACTGCATGCCAACCAGTACTGCTAACGCCGGCCTTGTTGTCCTGATGTAAAGGCCTCTGTCGGAGGAACAGAAGGTGACTGACTCCTGGACATCCCCCCTCTTTAGTTCTCACAGGAGTCTTGGAAGTAGGGAGATAGCATTCTCATTTTTTTATACAAAATCAGGCAGCCAGGTGGCCAATGGATAGAATGCTGAACTTGGAGTCAGGAAGACCTAAGTTCAAATCCTATCTCAGACACATGCTAGGTATGTGACCCTGGGTAAGTCACTTAACCTCTGTTTGCCTCAGTTTCTTCACCTATAAAATGAGAATAATAATAGCACCTACCTCCCAGGGTGGTTGTGAGGATAAAAAGAGACTGATTATATTCAGAAATCACTTTGCAAACCTTAAAGCACTATATAAACGCGAGCTATTATTATAATTATTCCTTTTGAACTATGTCCAAATGGCTATAAAACTGCACACTCTTTCACCCAGCAATACCACTACTAGGTCTGCATCCCAAAGAAATTTTAAAAAAAAGGATCCACATGTACAAAAATATTTATAGTAGCTCTCTTTGTGGTGGCTAAGAATTAGAAATTGAGGGGGTGTCCATCAGTTGGGGAGTAGTTGAACAAGTTGTGGTATATAATTGTAATGGAATATTATTGTGCTATGAGAAGTGATGAATAGGATAGTTTCAGAAAAATCTGGGAAGACTTAAATGAACTGATGCAAAGTGAAGTTAGCAGAACCAAGAGAACATTGTACACAGTAACAGCATACGTTAGAATGATCAACTGTGAATGATTTAGCTGTTCTCAGCAATACAAAGATCCCAAACAATTCTGAAGGATTAAAGATGAAAAATGCTATTCACCTCTAAAGGAAGAACTTGATAGAGTCTGAATGAAGATCAAAGCATACTTTAAAAAAACTTTAATTTTTCTTGGGTTTTTTAGTCTGTTTTCTTTCATAACATGACTAATATGGATATATGTTTTGCATGGCTGCACATGTATAACCTTTATCAAATTGCTTGCCTTCTCAGAGAGGGAGGAGGGAGGTTGGGAGAGAATTTGGAACTCAAAATTGTAAAAAATTAGGGTTAAAATTGTTTTTACATGAAATTGGGAAAATGTATTTAAAAACTGTTCCTTTTGGGATTAATTCTAATCATTAGGAAGTTTTTCCTTATGTCAGCACATGAGGACACAACATCACTCATAAGAGATCAGTCAGACTCCACTTGAAGACATTCAATGTGAGAGAATTGACTATTTCTAAGGAAGTCCATTTCACTTTTGGGTAGCTCTAATCATTAAGAATGTTTTCCTTATATTGTCTTTAAGTTTGCCTCTATGCAACTTATCCGTTGGCCTGGATGACCACACAGCTTGTACCTTAGCAAATCCTAATGAATTTATGTTGGGACTCAGGAAAATAAATATTTGAAGAGTTTAGGACCACTCTTTCTCTCTCTCTCATTCTTTCTCTTCCACTTTCCTGTTCTCTTTCAAGATGGGATATATTTTTATTTTGTCAGAGCTGGGGAAAGATGATAAGTCCACAATACTGGCCAGATTTGTACCTGCAGCACCCTCTCCTGTCCAAAAAGAGTTTGGTTCATAGTGAATTAAACACAGCTCAGAGGTTTTGCATTTTTTTTTCCAAAACAAGCACTTATATATAGCAAAAATCTCTATACAAGGAGGAATCATTTCATTTTCGCTCACTGGGTTGGGTCTTCACTTATCTTTGAACTCTGTTCTATGAACAGCTCGGCATTGTTCTGAAGTCAGGCTAAAGGTGAAAACTGGAAGTAGGTCATTTTCAAAGCCTCTGAGTTGGGGGGAGATAGAGCAGAGCATTGACTACTGTGAGGGATAGGGATATTGTCTGTGATTGAGATCACTTCCAGGTGCCTCCTAGTTGGGCCCCTTGATGGCAAATAAAGAACACTTATCCCAGGCCTTTCACCACACTCACATGGACCACCCTCTTTTATTGCTTCAACAATGCCTGTGGCCTTTTTTTTTTCTATTTTTGAACCCTTTAGTGCCATAAGATTTATACGCAAGTGGCTGATTTTTGGATATGTGTGCTGTTATTGTTGTTATTCAATCATTTCAGTTGTGTCTGACTCTTCATGACTCTATTTGGGGTTTTCTTGGCAAAGATACTGGAATTGTTTGGCATTTCTGTCTCTAGGTCACTTTATAGATGAGGAAACTGAGGCAGAGTTAAGTGACTTGCCCAAGACTCACAGATAGAAGGGTGCCTCCTTATTGTTCTCAGGACCTACAGGGTCTGTCTAAAAACAGAATTCTCTTTTTTTTAAATTTACTGTAATTTAATCTTTACACTAATTCAGTGTCTTATTATTCACATTATATACCTTTTTACTTGTCTTGACCCACAAGCAGAAAGTTATTTACAAGGTTATACACACAGACACACACTTGTATCTAAAAACAGAATTCTTAAACAAAGTGGAAACTTCGGTTAAAATGGGAAGTTGGCAGCTCATGAACACATAAAAATATACTCCAAACACAAACACAAACTGGTTTTTTTTTGAGGCATTAAATTTTTTTTTTATCACATTTTGAATTCCAAGTTGCTCCTCCCTTCCCCAGATACAAACTGTGGACTAGAATTCAACCTTTCACTTTGCCGAGTTTAGGCAAATTAGCTCCCTGAGCAGGGCCTTTTTTGCCCGTAGGCAAAGTGGGAAACCTGAGCGTGCAAGTGATTTTAAGGAAGTTGTTTTCACCTCCATTCCCCAGCCTCCTCAAATTCTCACTCAGCTCTGACTGCTGGCTGAAATGACAACTTTTGAGTTTTATCCTTTTAGCTGAAGTTTAAAAATAAAAATAGTTCAGAGTTGGAGAGCAATTTAGGTGCTCCCCTCACAGCCCTGTGAGGTAAGAAGTGTATTGTTGTTTACATTTTATACATGAGGAAAGGAAACTTACATTGGTTAAGTGAGTTTCCTCCTATCACCAGAACTCACACACAGGTGATCTGGGTTAATGCATATGTCCAGATTTATTTTCTTTTCGTCATGCTGGAGAAATGTATTACAAGACAGCTAGGCAGTAGATAAAGTGTGAGACCCAGAGTCAGAAAGACCTGAGTTACAATCAAGCCTCAGACACTTACTAGCTGTGTGACCTTTTGCCTCAGTTTCCTCAACTGCAAGATGGGGGTAACTCCCAGGGCTGTTGTAAGGGTAAAACAAAATGACATTTGTAAAGTATTTTGCAAACCTTAAAAGGCTATATTAATACTAGCTATTATTATTAATGCAGGCTAGCTGTGTTAGACCCCTTTCCCAAGAGGCAAGAAGGGGGGGGAGGTAGAAACAGGTAGAATGATATAAATCCATAAGCCCCTGATATCCAAAGAATTCTACAAAGCCCTGTGTTTATCCTAACCTAAACTAGTCATGATTGGTGTATTGAAAGCAAAGGAATCCACTTAGTTAAGATTGATACTTCTTGAAAGGAAGGCAGTGTGGTGCAGTAGGGAAGACTTCTTACATCACAGGACCTAGATTTGAATGCTTTGACACTACCTCTGTGACCTACAGCAAGTCACTTTTCACCAATCTCTTCCTTCACCTGTGAAATAAGGAGGTTGGATTAGATGCCCCCTAAAGTCTCCGTCAGCTTCAAATCAATATGCTTATCAATTGATCAATCAATGAGCATTTATTAAGCATAAACTGCATACCAGGAACTGTACCAGGTGCTAGGGATACAACTGCTGCTGTTTGTCCTTCATTCTTCAAAAGGACCACGACATCAGGAAAGTGATGCCATGACATGCAAGTAAATTAAATGTAAGTGAGAGAGGGCTGTGCCAAGTCACCAGCCTCACTTTCACCTCCAGAGCCATCTGGGTCTGATGGGGATGGGATTTGAGCTGGACTCCTAAAAGGAAAAGACCATGTCTTTGGGACCTGGACCCCAAAGGCCCTGAACCCAGATCTCTGGCATTAGCTTAAGGCATCCAGCCTATCCCAATCAATAATTTTTTTTAACTGCCCTTTCACTGGCGCTCTCTGGCCACTTAACTCTTTCCATTGTCTGCATCTGGTCCTACCCAAGGCTACTTGCCACTCCTTAATCCCATCCAGATCTTCCCACGGTTTTTTTCTGTATAAAAATATCAGTCCCATCCTCAACAAATTCGCAGATTCTTAGAATCCCACCTGCTTCTATTGGCAATGCAACAAACGTTGTCTCTGACTGAAAGAAGGTTTGAGTGGTTTAATTCTTTCAAGGCAGACTCCTGCCCTGTACCCTTGAATTTCAGGGTTCCTAGCACCCCTAGACTGCATCATATCCACAATATCTTTTGGCTTATATATTATCAATAAACCCCAGAGTTACTATAGATCAGATGAATGAGGGTTCTGATTGTGTGAATATGTGTTAAAATGATGGTATTTGGCAGCAAGCAGCAGCTCAGGGTCCCTAACAAGCATTTTTTAAAAAATTTTTTTGGGGGAGGCTAGGTAATGGGGTTAAGTGACTTGTCCAGGGTCACACAGTTAGTGTTATGTGTCTGAGGCTGGATTTGAACTCAGGTCCTCTTGAATCCAGGGTCGGTGTTCTACCCACTGCGCCACCTAGCTGACCCCTAATAAGCATTTATTAAGCATCCACAATGTGCCAGGCACTGTGCTTAGCACTTTACAAATATACCTTATTTGATCCTCACAATAGCCCTGTGAGAAAGATGCTATACCCATTTTACAATTGAGGAAACTGAGGCAGAGTTAAGTGACTTGCACAGAGTCACAGTAAGTAACTAGTAAGTGTCTGAGGCTGGATTTGAATTCAGGTTTTCCTGACTCCAAGCCCAACATTCTGTCCACTGTACCACCTAGCTGTCTAAAACAAACAAACAAAAACCACTGCAATTTACCAAATGTGATCCAGCCCACCCTATTTTTCCTAAATTTTGTTATTTCTCATTAACAACTACATTAAACAAGGCAAATAGAAATGAAACTCTAAGCTAAACCTTTTCTGCCCTTTTCAGTGCTGGGCTTAGGTCACTGGTTCATCTGTAGCCAAGAAATAAAGACTGACAGACCAACTCAATGAACTGACCATTCAAGTCTCCACTTCCTTTTACAAAATATATCTCATCTCCATTGGGAACATTTGTCAGTGGTATCCCCTCCCATCTATGAAACAAGATTTTCCGTGTCCCTTTAAAAACCTTCCCTTTGCCTCCTGCCCCGTTCTTCTATAGGCTCTCTTCTTCCCAAGAGACTATAGGACTTCTTTGCCCTTGTTAGCCCTTGACTTAATTAGAGTACACCACATATTCCCTTCTATTTTTTTCCTTCCCTCCTCCCTTTTATGCACCATCTTATTCTGTAATTCAGTACCAAACAAACACATTGATTCACCTATAGATGGTGTTGTGAAGTTTAGTCCATAAAGTTTCAGGTCTGTTACTCCATCATTTCTACACAAATTCTGCTTTAATACGTGTTTCCACATACACATTTAGAAATAAATCAATTAATGGTCTCACTGCTGCCATTTTGTTGTTGTTGTCCTTGGTGGTTGTACTTGTTTACCCTTCTTATATTTCTGTTGTCTGGGGTGTTTGGGAAACAAATAGTTTCTTCAGTTCTGGTTTTCTTTTTAAGAATGTTTTGAATACCTTTTAAATTGAATATTCATCTTTTTTTTTCCATTTATGATTAGGCTCAGATTTGCAGAGTGTGCCATCTTGGGCTTCATTTTTAACTGCTTTGTTCTTCAGAACACATTATTCCATTCCCTCCTGTGGTTTCTGGTGGGTGCAGAATAGTCTTGTGTTATTCAAATTTCCTTTCCTTTATATTTGAAGATCTTTCTCTTGGTCACTTGCAGAATCTTTTTTTTTTTGTCATTGGAATTATTCAAATTTAACCCTATGTGTCTTGGAGTTTGCAGTACAGGTTTGGTTTTTGTTTTTTTTTCAGGAGGAGATTTCTGAATTCTTGTCATTGGCACTTTGTTTTCTGTGTATGGAAGTTCTAGGCAAATTCGTTTTTTCCTTGCATTATGGTGTTCAGATTTTTTTGATTTGCATGTTCTTCTGGGAGACCTATAATCTATAAATTGTTTTTAAACACCCAATCTTTAAGATCAATATATTTTGCTTGTACAGAGATCATGCTTTCTTTTAATGTTATTGCTTTTTGCTTCTCTTCTTTCAGAATGTTCTCCACTTCCACGTATTTGCATTCCTAACAAGTTATTTTCTTTTTTGTTCCTTTAGTGAGACCTGCCATTGTGGATTCAAGTTTTCCTATTCTGACAATTATTTCTGCTGTGTAGTCCATAAACTCTGCTTTCATTATGCTTCTTTTATAAACCACTCAGAAATATCCTGCTGTGGTTCTATGCTCTCTTAGGAAACCACAGGTTTCTCTGCCTCATCAGGTGGTGATTCATTTTCCTTTGTCTTGTAACATGTATTCACAGATGCCTAAATTCTTTTACATGATCTGGGGGCCATATTTCCTTCTGCTGTTAAGCTGTCCAGCCCCCATTTCATCCGTTCCTCCATTCTTTGGCTGAGCTCTGTTGTGGCACAGAATGTTACCATGCTGCTATTACAGCCTGAGCACATTTCTTCTGTTTGGATCTTCATGGTACTGGGGGTGGGGGTGGGATGGGGAAGGATGAGGTATGCAGTTAATTCTGTTGCAAATATATGGGTTGGCTTGTGTAGCCCTGCTGCTGGGAATGTGGTGGGTCATGGCGGGGTGGGTGCTAAGTGAGCACATGAGGGGATGGTGACTCGAATTCTCTGTTGTTCGTTTATTTTTTATTTTGCTCGGAATTTAGAAGACTATTTTTAGAGTATGTTGTCACAGGGGAGAGGAAATCTTTTTGAAGTATCATTTGGACTAGATAGCTCCTGAGGTTCTTTCCAACACAGACTGAGTGATGGCCTTCAAATATTTGAAGACAACTGTTGTGTACCTCCTGAACCTTCTCTTCTCAAGGCCAAACATCCTTTATTCCTTCACTTAATTCTCATATGGCATGGATTCAAGGCCTTTCACCACCCCAGCTGGCCTCTTGTGGACCTTCTCCAGCTTATCAATGCCCTTGCTAAACATGTGATGGCCAGAACGAAACACAGTATTCCAGGTGGAGTCTGACCAGGGCAGAGAGCACTGGGATTCACTCTCTCCTCTTTCCTCCTGGAAGCCATGTTGGCACAATGGAAAGAGTACTGGATTTGATGTTAGGGCCTAGGTCCAAATACCCTTCCTGACATTTATTCCTTATGATCTTGAGTAAGTTGTAATCTCTCTGGCTTCAGTTTCCTCATCTATAAAATGAGAAAGTCAGACTAGATGGCCTCTGACGTGCTTTCCAGCTCTCAATTTATGACTATTAAAGCGGCCAAAGATTGCATTAGCTTTTTTAAGGCTGCCAAGTCTAACTGTTGATTTATATCCATTCCCTTTTCACAGGGTTCCTTGATCTTTTTGCCCATCTGCTTTTCCACACAAATTTTCCTTTGATTTTGTTTTATTTATGAAATAACTATTTCATTTTAATGGTTTCACATTAGATCTATTAATTACAATAATTTGGGAAGTACATTGCTCAACCTGACCATGAATAATAAATCTCTATTGATACAGTTCTTCACTTATTTCTTCTTTAATTTTTAAAAAGTCTGAACCTAGATACTGAGTAAGCTAAACATTTCCATGTACACAGTAGAACAGAAAAATAAAATTTACATTAATTCATGAATTTGTTTCATATACAGCTTGCTCCCTCCTGGTCAACATCTTCATTAAATTTTGCCAATATCATTTTGAAATTGTTTTTAAACAAGTCTCTTACATGTTTCATTAGGTTAATGCCAAAATATCGGACAGTTTTTGTTGTTGATGCAAACAATATTTCTATTTTCATCAGTCTGGAATAGAGGTATCACTGTTGGGAATGCAAGGGCTGGAGTTCTCTTTAATTCCCATTTCTGCACCAAATCATGTTGTCCATTGCCAGATTCATTCACGGTAAAGTCTGATCCCTATTTAAGGGAAATAGTACCTCATTCCATGCCTCACTAATAACACCCTATCCCATCATTCCTAAGGACAATACCTCATCCCCCCAAATGAGGAAGAAAATAGGTGATTTTTTTTTCCTACTCACAAAAAGAAGCACTAAGCATTAAAGAATCGTAATGTTCATTAACAGAATGATTATAACTAAGTTCAGTAACAACTTATAGCTACTTGTAAAAACTGCTAGGAGCCCAGGGTCAAGCCTCATTGGGACTTAAACAGTTTTCACAATGCTGCTAGCTAGCCACTGTATATTGTACCTCCTTTTGGTGCTGCCTGATCAGGCAGCCAAGCTTGATTTTCCTTCTAGTGGCCTCTCTCTAGAGCTATCTCTTTAATTTCCACCTGGCCACTCCTGCTGTTGCTGAAACTGCAGAGGTCCAGAACTTTAAAAATTCACGAGGCTACCTACTTAATAAGAGGAAAAGAAAAAGAGGCAAAGGGAGGTGGGGGCACATGTAGAAGAACACCTAGTTAAGTCCACACTCCACCAGGAGAATCTTCATTATAATGGGGAGAGAGAAGGATCCTCCATCTTCGTTCCTCCTGGAATCACATCTTATCACCTGCAGAGCTATGACCAAGAGGGCCCCGCTGGAAGCTCTCTCTTCTTTTAAAAGGTCCCCTGAGTTATCACATCTTCCAACTTGACTAGCTGAGTCCCTGAGCTGAAGCTTGAGCTTGGAACTCCTGGGAGAGTTTTAAGGATAACCCGAAGGGGTTGAGGCTTCTGGTACTCTCACTCTTGATCACCCACCAGTGTGGTCTCCTTTTTTCAATACACCAGTTGACACCAGTTAGCTTTTACAGGGTGGTGCAGTGGATAAAGTGCCCTGCCTGGATTCCAGAAAATTCATCTTCCTGAGTTCAAATCTATTCTCAGAGACTTACTAGCTGTGTGACCTTGGGCAAGTCACTTAACCCTGCTTGCTTCAGTTCCTCATCTGTTAAATGAACTGTAGAAGGAAATGGCAAACCACTCCAGTGTCTTAGCCAAGAAACCTCAAATGGGGTCCCAAAGAGTTGGTCATGACTGAAAAATGACTGAACAATAACAAATGTACTAATTATAACAGCCACAGTTGTAACAAACAATCCTCCCAAACTAGGAGGGTACTTTACTTTTGTATGCACCAAAGTCTTTGGGGAAAGTGGGCTCAAACATGAAATACGATACCAGTGAAGAACAAACGTGTAGAATATGTGTGGCAAAAGGGTACTTCCCAACACTTAGCCCTGAGAATCCTTTCCCCTCTTGTGGGGGCCTCATGAACTTCTCTAAGAATTAGTGACTTTCCCATGTCAAGGTGCGCCTGTGCAAGGGTATTTCCTGGCCACCCTCTCCTCCAGGCTGGTTGCACACACACCCAAAATTTAATTTAATTAAACATGGGGGTCATTTTGGTTGACTCTGAACAAGTGGCTGACTTTGCACAATCTCTGCTTTGGTGCTAACCATACTCATGATGCAGCACCATCATGGCAGAAATTTGAATGGCTGGGTGAACGTTTTGTGAGTATATGCTAGGAGGTGGCGCTGGTGTGGGCTAAAGCCCAAAGAGCACCCTCCCTCTACCCACATCTGTCTGTCAAAGTTGAGGGGAGCTAGTTACATACTTTTTTATTACATAGGAAATAAAATCCCTGTGGTGCCATTCTAAAAAGTCCACTTGTGTGTGCATAGCCCCGTGGCTTAAAACATTCCCAGAAGGCCATTCCCCTCCTGAATACTAACATTTCATTTCGGGGACAGGATATAATTACAATCTCATTTGCCATCCCATTTTCTGACTTTGTGTCCCATTTTGTTCATAAGAGGGTGCCAGTGGCCTCACAATATGCTACAAGCTCAAGGGGGTGCAGAATTATGAAAGGTTAGTAATCTTTTCACAATTAAAAGTGAATGAGTGGGAAGACTCATTTTTCTAATCTACAGCAATACAATTTGGTATTGTGTTTAAGTTTGCTTTGTTGATTGCAAACAAAGAATCATCACAAGTTCTGGATGTCTGACCCCACACCCACCCACCCGGGGTATCCCTTCCCCTAAGGACAAAGGGCATGTGAACACATCTGGCAGTTGGTCCATTTAAAGCACATCTGGCATTCTGTATCAGACACACATTAGTGTTGGGCTCTGCTGTTCCCCCAATCCCAAGGGCACAAAGTGTGCATGTGCACACACACACACACAAACACACACACACACACACAAATGCACAGTTGTTAGTAGGTGAGGGATTAGGTCCTAACTCTCAGGGTCAAATAAACAAGCCGCCAGGACCACTGATTGGTGTTGGGGTCTTCTCTCAGCTTAACTGGGCCCAGGGGCTGACTGGGAGTTGCTTCCTTTGCTGGGTTGAAGTCAGATCCATTCCGGGAGGGCTGGAGACTAGATGTGTTCCTGAAGTTGCAGATCTACATATAGTCTCCCGACTCAAATGGATGCACTGTCTCTTCCAAATGCAGAGTTTGCATCAAACCTGCCTCCTTCCAGACCTGTGAAAGAGAACTAGACAGAGAATCACATATCTCATCAGGCCTTTATCCCTTGTTTCTAGGCTCAGTCTCCAAGGGTGCAGACCCCAAGTAGAAGGAGGCGGCCTACAAAACAGAATGTCAAAAGGTGACAATCCACAATCCTGCCTACTGTGATCTCTAAGGTGGAACAACACAAGGGGAGGTACCTCAGGTCATTTTAACTGTATTTTCTGGCACAGATTTCCCAAAAGGGGCTTAACTTCCCTATTTAGCTGCTCAATGCCCCTGACAATTGCGGATGATATGGGTTGTGCTGGCCCAGGGCTATCCTAAAACTTCTGGAGAGCTGCTTAGCTACTTCTGCAATAAGTGTGGCCCATGGTCACAGTCAAGAGAGCATGGCAGACCAAAGCTTGGTATCACGTCCTTTGGCAGTGTCCATGATCTTCAAGTGTCTGTGGATGGATCAGGGCAACTTTGTGGTGGTATTTTCTTGACCATCTCCAGGTTCCAGGTCACCTGTGGAGATTCTCTAGGTAATGCTGCCAAAGCATGCTAGTGATAAGACTTAGTATAATTTAGTAAAACCTGACAAAATACAATCTGATTGGGCTTCCAGTAATTAATTCAGGTGGTGAAAAACAGTTCAGACCTTATGGTGCTAAACTTATAAACAACAGACCTATAGGAAGAATATTAAATAGGTTACTCAATAAGTTACCTTACTTGCATCCCATTATAGTAATTTAGAAGTGCTAGAATACTGCAACAAGATCACATAAAATAATTACATTTTTACCTGCTATAATTAGATTATATGTGTATATATACACACACATTTATATATATATATACACACACACATACATACATACATACACACATACATAATTAGATTAGATATAAATAGATTAGGAAGGAAATGGTTATAACAGCATCAAGACTGGTCCTCTAGGCCTAAGCCAAAGGGCACAGAGTGACTTAATACAGGTATAACAGGATAATACATCCTTAGTTCTGTCTGATTTCAGGTAAGCGTCACAGTGAACTTTGTGGAATAGTCAATCAATATAGCAATATAGCAAAATAGTCAATCAAATAGTAAAGCTCCACATTATTTACAGGGTATCATAGCCAGGCTCAAGATTAACAAAGTGGGAAATATTCCTGTTCAAAGTAACACAGTGGGGAAACTGAGTCAAAAGGATTCTACCTTCTCCTACACAAGATCATTCCCTCAACTTTCCCAGGCACAGACATTCACCTATATCAGTTCTTGAATCACACTCCCTGTGAGCAGCTCATGGCATTTCCCTCAAATGGTGGATTGCTGACTTAATGATAATTCAAATATTTATATATGAATTCAAAACTCAGAACAATATTAAATTACAGTCTTAAGGGATTTTACTTCAAATAGCAAGTTCTACTAATCATAACTTAAGGCTAGATACAATTATTATTTCCCTCATGTTGTTGCAATAACAGTTAACAACAAAAAAGTTTAGTAGACCTTTCAAAAAAATCCATATAAAAACCTTTTCTTCTTTTCAAGTTTAAACCCATTCTGGTGTAAAATCAGTCCTTAGAAATTAAGAAAACAATTACATTCTGGAATTCCACATAGATATTAAATACATGGTAGTTCACTCAAAACCCAGAAAAACACCAACTACTTCTGGGTATAATTGTCATAACCACAAATTACCACACAAGTCACTTCTATACTACAAGCAAACTTGCAAATTTCCCCCTTTGGCAGTGAGTGTTTATGATGGAAGAGGGGATCCCATTTTCTCTGTAAACCAGTTCATTATTTTGAAATTTAACATTTAGCAAGTTCTTTCACAGAGCCAATAAAATTTTATAACCTTACCCAAGCAAATGGTCCCAAGGAACCTTGCAAGTTTACAAATAAGGAGGTTTTACAAGGTCTCTCCCTCCCCCCCTCCCCCAGTAAATATTATTTTTCCCTTTTAAAATATACTCAATTAAGGGGCAGCTAGGTGGTACAGTGGATGGAGCACTGGCCCTGACGTCAGGAGGACCTGAGTTCAAATCCGACCTCAGACAAAACGCTTGACACTTTCTAGCTGTATGACCCTGGGCAAGTCACTTAACCCCAATTGCCTAAAAAAAATAAAAATAAAAATAAAATAAAATATATTCAATTAAATACTCAATAGGTTTTAACATTATGATAAGAGCCTCTAATAATTAGAGGCTAACTAATAATTCCCCAGCATTGAGTTAAATTTTTCAATGATACAATTGCATCATCCTCTTAACATTTCTTATACAATGATTTCCCAAAATTCACAATACAAGAAAATTTAGAAACACAATAACATACACAATATCATGTATTAAAAACATTAAACAAAACTTACTGCTAGTCAAAAGACATCAATTTAGTTGAATGCATTTCCAAATTATCTTACATAGAAAATTATTGTATTCATTTTATCACTCTTTGCATTCTATAATGATTGCATTCAAGACCAATATAGAATACTAAATACAGACACACGAATATTCACATAATACTTTATACACATATGGCTGTGCATGTGTCTATATATATATATATATATATAAAGTATGTCTGCACAAACTGTGAACAAGTCACTTAACTTTTTTATTAGAATTACGTCTCAGCTTCTTCATAAGTAAAATGAGGTAGTTAGGTAAGGAATCATGGGAGAAGTAAGGAGATGGGGGTAATGATAGTGATATTTAAAAAATAAAGAAAAAAAAGGTTATGAGTGTCAATGAAACATTTAAAAATACACAGAAAACAGCAGAAGAAAGACTGGAAGGGGATGCAGACAAGCAGGGAAGTGTTGAAAATACTGTATTAAATCTAATTTGTATTTTTAAAAAGCCATACATAATAGAAATTCATGGTATATATTAGATTCTTTTTCTGTTCATTATATAAAGAACTGTTCATGTTTGCTGATATTTGTTAAGTTCATATTAAATATAATTTTAAAATTAATTTAAGTTTTTTAGAAAGGAAAGCCAAAAGTGCTTCCATGAAAAGTTATTTGGGCACACCTAGGAATGCCTGGAAGCAGACTGGGAACAAAGGGTAGTGGTTGTAACAGACCTTTTCTTAAATGGCTGCTGGGAGGGAGTTTCAATAGCCTATCTCTTATTTCAATAAATCAATAAACATTTATCAAATGCCTACTATGGGCCAGGCACTGTACTCAGTGCTGGGGATACAAAAGGAGGCAAAATATAGTCATTGCCCTCAAGGAGCTCACAATTTAATGGGAGAGAAAACATGCAGACAAATATGTGCAAAGCAAGCTCTATACAGGATAGATAGGAAATAATTAACAAAGGGAAGATGCTAGAATTAAGAGGGGTCAGGGAAGGCTCCCTGTAGAAGGGGAGAATTTAAGTTGTGACTTAAAGAAAGCCAAGGAGATCAGTAGTCAGAGCAGAGGAAGGAGAGCATTCTAGATATGGGGGACAGCCAGAAGGAATCCCCAGAGCCAAGAGGTGGAGTGTCTTGTCTGTGGAACAGCCAGGGAGGCCAGTGTCACTGGATCAAAAAGCAGGAAGAAGAGGTGGAAAAAGTGTCAGGGAGCAGGGTGTAAGAAGATTGTAAAAGTAGGAGAGGGCTAGCTTATAAAGAGCTTTGAATGACAAACAGAAGATTTTGTATTTGCTCTTGGAGGCAACAGTGAGCCACTAGAATTTATTGAGTCGCGGGGAGGCAGGGGATATGATGTGATTGGACTTGTGCTTTAGGAAAATCATGTTAGTGGCTGAATAGAGAATATATCGGAGTGGGGAGAGATTTCAGGTAGGCAGATCCACCAACAGACTATTGCAGTAGTCCAGGTGTGAGGTGATGAGGAGCTCTACCAGAGTGCTGGCAGTGTCAGAGGAGAAAAGGGGGTGTATTCAAGAGATGCTGCAAAGATCTTAGTAACAGTTTGGATATGGGGTTCTGTTTCTGCTAGTAATTGTGTTAAAATTTTTTAAAATTAATTTATTTTGCATTATCAACAATCACTTCCATAAAGTTTTGAGTTTTAAATTTTTCTCCCCCTCTCTCCCCACCTCCCTCTCCAAGATGGCATGCAATCTGATATAGGCTATACACATATATTCCTATTAAACATATTTTCATAGTACCGATGTTGTAGGTAAGAATTAGAACCAACAGGAGTAACCACCAGAAAAAGGAAACAAAACACAACAGAAGGAAAAAAATATCTGCTTCGATCTGCATTCAAACTCCATAGTTCTTTCTTTGGATGTGGATAGCATTTTCCATCATCAGGACTTTGGAGATGTCTTGGATCCTTGTATTGCTGAGAAGGGTTAAGCCTATCAATATTAGTCATCCTACAACGTGGCTGTTACTGTGTATAGCTCAAATTTTTCTGAAAGAAAGAAATCACAAGCTTAGTGTTTTGTTTTGTTTTGTTTTTAATAAAAGCCCAACCACACCATTGTTAGAATTTTATTTTTAGTTCCTTTGATATTTCTCTTCTTTGGAGCATGATTCTCTCTGTTAACCTAGGCTTCGTTCTATATAAACCATAAAATTCACTTCCAGAAAGCCTCCCTTGATCTGACCCCCTCCTAACTGCACATCTATTCTGTATCACGTCAGAGCTTACGTATACTGTTTGCATTGTATAAATATGCACCAAGAATACTGGAGTGCTACCAGAAATGAGGAAGAATAGACAGGTGGGTTCTATTCTTCTGAAGAATTCACTCAGACAGTCTCCCAGTTAAAGAAAGGCATTTACTGGGGTGACGCACCCAAGGGGGGCCTGCTCCCACAGCAGGCAAAGGCCCAAGGGGCTCTACTCCACGTGGGAGGCGGAGCAGGCCCTGCTCCTCTAAAGGAGGCAGAGCCACTTGCCAGGACAGGTATTTGGTCTAAATAGTTTGACCAGATAGAGGGAAGGGGAAAAAAATAAGGGGAGGAGGGGCAAGCAAGGCTCTGGAATGCCTGGGATTTCAGGTAGTCTTGGGGTGTACAGATAAGCAGTGAGAACAGCAAAGGGAAGGGGACGAGCTGTTCTGGAGGGTCACGTAACTGGGATGCTTTGTGAAAGCACACAAGTAAGTCCGGGGGGGGGGGCTTTAATGCATAGTCTTCTTGGATCACTTTTCTAGCTGGTCACATCCTGCATCTTATCTCATATCTCATACCTCACATCCTGCATCTCACAATCTCATCCTAGTGGCACCAAGAAAGGAGAAAGAGGAGATACAGGTGTTCTTCGAACTGTGAAGACTTTCTGCTCTCCTCTCCAACTGATCTATGTTAAAAAAAAAATCAGGAACAGTCCATATTGGAAGGTCTACGGAAAGATAGGCACCCTAACAAACTACTGTTAGATCTGTGAAGTGTTAACCGTTATGGATATGAATTTAGAATTATGCAAGAAAGTGAGAACTGGTCATATCCTTTGACCCATTAATCCCATTGCTTAGATATCCCAAGATCAAAAACAGAAACAAATGTCCTACACACACACATATTCATTTATATACACATTTAAACATTCACATACACAGACATATATCCTTATACATGTATGTGTATGTATACATACATATTACTCATAACAGACCTTATATAAAGGCAAAGTATACAAAACCTGTGCTCATTGATTGGTGAATAAATTGTGCTATATATGAATGTAATGGAATATTTTTGTGCTGTAAGAAATAGCTTTAAGAAATTCGGAGAAACATGGGAAGATTTTTAGGAATTGATGCAGAATGAGATAACCCAAAGGGACAACATTCATGGTGAATAGCGCAATGTAAATAAAAAGATCCTCTGAAAGGAATCTGAACTCTGAGTAACAAGAAATGGATAATGGGTCCAGAAAACTGATAAGGAAACATATCTACCTCCCAATAGAAAGGCGGGGATCTGCTGCGACAGAATGCAGTATATATAATACAATATGGTTTCTATATTGGGCTTTTAGCTTACCTGTTTTTCTTGGGAGGTTTCAATTTTGAGGCAGCGGAGGAAAAGTATTTCCAGAAATAACAGATTTTATTTTTTAGTCATTGATACAATTTTTAAAAATACTCAAATGCTCACATTTGTGTCATGTCACTTCTGGAAGTATGCTCCCACCCTAAAATAAAATTAATCTCATGTCACTAGGGAGTGGCGTGACTTTGGCTTGCCTTTACAAGGTACCCTCATTCACACAGGGACCTTTATAGGCCTTTGTCAATGTTTAACTTCTTCTGTGCAGATAAGTAGTGAACACTCATACTCACAACCTCTGTCAATTTAGACGGAAACCTGGACAAAAGAGGCAGTCATATAGTACCCTCTTCCTTCCTCCCCTTTGGTTTCTATATGTCTCCACCCCTCCCCACCTTCCCCTCTGTCTTAGGACAGCAATGAATGGGACAAGGAGTAGGGATGGTGTCATCGGTTACCTTTCTACTGATTTTCTGTTCTTGCCACAAGAATATTACAGTCCCATCACTTTGGGGCTCCATGTCAGGAAGATCCCCAGCTCTTTCAGGATCATTTGCCTTAGATACCACTTATATTTACCCCCCCCAATGATAAGCTAATACATTGCTATAACAAAATGAAGGCTTTATTCCATTTTATTTCTTAAATCCTACTCTTTGAGCAGACCTCAGTGGATATAGCACTGAGCCTGGAATCAATCAGGAACACCAGGGTTCAAAGCCAGCTTCAGACACTAGCTGTGTGACCCTGGCCAAATCACTTAACTCCTGTTTGCCTCAGCTTCCTTATCTGTAAAAAGGGGATAATAATGGCACTACGTCCCAGGACTGTTGTGAGGATCAAATGAGATAATAATTTTAAAGTGCTTAGCACAGTGCCTGGCACATAGTAAGCACTATATAAACGTTTCCTATTACCATTATTTGCAAGAAATATCCCAATTAAATGCTTTTTAAAAAATCATTCTCTGCTCCAAAACTCAAGCGTCCCATTTCCTACCCATCCTCTCACTTAAGGAAAAAGAAAAAAAAAAAGAAAGTAGATTAATAGGTTAAAAGAAACCATAGAGATCATTTAATCTAACTCCTCTATTGTATAGATAAGAAAACTGAGGCCCAGGAAAGTTAAATGACTTCTCCTAAGCCACCTAGAAGAGCAGAGGAAGATCAGGGACATGGTCTCCTGAGTTGGGACACAGCGTTCTTAGCTTTTCTTTCCACCGTGTCTTGAAACCAGGCTCTCATAGAATATCAGGGACCTCAGAGATCACAGTAATATAAAGAAAACGGCACCGAACTCAGAATCAGAAGAGATCTGGGTTGGAATTTTGGCTCACACTTACAGGCCATCACTCCCTACTTCTCTCAAGAATCCTTCCCACTACCCCCCCCAAAGGCCTCCCTTACAGCAAGGACTGTTGGCCAAAACAAAAGTCACCCATTAGCTGTCAGACCTGTGATTTTCTTGGTGGGAAGCTCCCAATGAGGAACTTCCCCTACCCTGCTAATGTAGATGGGTACCTTCTCTGCAACTTACAATCTTAAAGTGTTGTATGAAGCACCTCAGATGATAAGTATATGTAATGTTCCACACCCATAGACCCCTACCTCTGCGAAGATCACAGATCTGTCCCTAGTGGGGACATAAAGAGGCCATCTACCCCATTCCCCTCA
Source organism: Phascolarctos cinereus (assembly GCF_003287225.1). NCBI lineage: Eukaryota > Metazoa > Chordata > Mammalia > Diprotodontia > Phascolarctidae > Phascolarctos > Phascolarctos cinereus. Next base: position 93,930,300 of record NW_027555625.1, read on the forward strand.
TTTTAAAGATGAGGAAAATGGGGCTGACTTTTCCAAAGTCACACAAGTAGCAAGCGTCAGAGATTTGAAATGAGGTCTTCTGACTCCAGCGCCCCTTTTTTTCCCTCCTCTGCTGTATTTCCTTTCTTGCCCAAGTTCACACAACCAATATGGGTCAGAGGTGAGATTCAAACCAGGTTTTTTCAAATCCCGGACTGACAGTCTATCTATCATGTCATGCTGCCTTTCACTAACAATTGCTGTTGTTCAGTCACTTCTCAGTGGTGTCTGACTCTTTGTAACCATCCCATTTGGGGTTTTCTTGGCAAAGACACTGGAGTGCTTTGCCATTTCCTTCCCCAGCTCATTTTACAGAAAAGGTAACTGAGGCAAACAGGGTTAAAGTGACTTGCCCAGGGTCACACAGCTATTAAGTATCTGAGGCCAGATTTGACCCCAGGAAGATGAGCCTTCTTGACTTCAGGCCCAGCACTCTATTCACTGTGTCACCTAACTGCCCTTCATTAAGAATAATACTACATAAACAACTGGACTGATTTATTGTGCATTTGCATGGGCCATTTTAGATAGGTAAGGTGGTTTTCTCATTTCTAAAATGAGAGTATTCAATTAAATAATCTCTAAGATTTTTTTCCAGCTCTGACATTGTATAATTTTATGATCTTATACATCATCTAGTATACAAGGAAATATTATAAATGGAGGAAGGTCCAGACCAAGCCTATTCCTGTCTTGTTACTCATTAACAATGCCCTGAAAGTTGTCAAAATAAAGATAGGGAAAAAATGAGAAACTAGGTTATGATTAAAGCATCATAAATTGAGAGCTGTAAAGAATATCAGAAGCCATCAAATCCAACCCCCTCATTTTTACAGATGACGAAAATGAGCACCTGAAGGCTGAATCACTTGTCCAGGGTCACAAAGCTACTGAGGGTCTGAGGCAGGATTTGAAAATTTATGTCTTCCTCCAAATCCTGTGCCCTTTCCACTATGCTAGGCTGCCTCTATTTAAGACTAGGGCCCATAATGAATTTTGAGTATACCACTTAATAGAGATTATGAGACTCCTTTGGCATAGCCACCTCATAGGTAGTTTCTGTTCACATAACAGGAGCAATCAGGAAATTCTCCTGTAATCTACTGAACGGAGCTGGGTAGGCACTCTGGCCCTTTTCAGTGTGACCTGTACTCTGGCCCCTCGTTAGAGCCAGGTGGAGCCCAGCGCCTCCTGCTTGGTTCCATGACTGGGGTGACACTGAAGATCACTGGCACACAACCAGAAGTTCCCTCCCCCCTCAGAAGGCTATGAGAGCGATAGGAAGACTTTACCCACTTTCTCTTTTGAGCTCTTCTACCCTACCCCTTTAACACCCTGCAAACTATTCCAAATGTCACGAGCTGGGTCTGATTCAGGCCAGTTGCCTGGTCCATTAGGCCTGAAACTAGAATGAAATGAGACACTCTAATCTGTCTAATCGTTAACAATAGGAAGTTTACTTATCCAAAGCAGAGGAAGGCCATTCAGATTAGGAAAGGGATGTTCATCCAGGATGAAGCATTGCAGTTTAACATAGCGGAACCGTGGTGTTCATGCTGCTGGTCTGTGGTCACAAGCCTCAAAGAGCAACTCTAGTCCCTTGAGTCCTAGGTGCACTATATTCAGGTGACCTAGAAGCTACTTCCCCTAAGTCCATTAAATCTTAAACCACAGTTTCAATACCGGCATTTATTTATTTATTTATTTGTTTGTTTGTTTGTTTGTTTATTTTTTGCTAGGCAAGGGGGTTAAGTGACTTGCCCAGGGTTACACAGCTAGTAACTGTCAAGTGTTTGAGACCAGATTTGAACTCAGGTACTCCTGACCCCGCTAAGGCCAGTGCCTCATCCATTGTGCCACCTAGCTGCCCCTTTCAATACCTTTAAAGGAAAAACTTTCACAGTGACCTAAATTTCATGGGGGGAGGGAGAGGCAGTTGGGAGAGAAGTAGGATTTAATATATTGCCCCCACCAAACCCCATTCTTTGGTGATAATGTACTAATGGTCTTCTAGAGAACCTTCTATCACTTAAATGACATTAAGGCCGTTACTGGACAATTCAGACTTTGGAGATACAAGAAATCTGACATAGGCAGCCCTGAAGAAGAAAAAGAAAAGCTAAAACAGAGTGATCAGAAAGATAACAGAAGCAAAACAAAAAAGCATTGAAATAGTCCCCTGATGGAATAACCAATAATGGGAGAACAAAGACCAGAAATCCTAGGTTTCATTTTCCTTCTTCTAAAGGACCAAGGCCCAGCTCTAAACAGCCTAACACCATGTAGACAGTGGACAATGTTGAATAATCCTGGTTCATAGTATCCTACCTCAAACAGGTAACCATGAACACGAGAAGCACCAGGAACATCAGGGTCACAGAGAAACTGATGACCCTTCCTGCACAGTAACTAGCTTCAGCATGGGTTGGGTCACCTATAGCATTGTAGCTAAGAAACCATTACCCTCTGGGACACAGCCTGTCCTAGTGACTGAGCTGATGTCAAGAAATGCCTTGTACAACCAAGCACAGTGTTTCTTGACCCATTAGCCAGGACTTCCCTGTCCCTGGAAGCTGATAGTGTTGGGGGAAGAGGGGAGGGGAAGAATACCAAATTCTTGCCCCATTACAGGCCTCTGAAGGAATTTCCTCTTTCTCCTACAAAGGCTGAGTAGGCATTTCTACCACCCCCTTGTTGCCAGAAAGTAAACTGCCTCCCAAGAAAGCTACCTTTTGGTCATTCGAATCCTCCTTAGGGAAGAGCTGTCCAACAACCGCTAGGTGTTGTACCCGCCACAATGAGGAGGAGTCAGTCGGTTCTAGATCATAGTATGTAGTTACAAGAGTAAGGATACAAACATTCTCCCCCCAATTCTTTGGGGACTCACTCTTAGCTTGCTTCCTACACGACACTGGTTCAGCAAAGTTCCCATTCGAAGGTAGCACTGCTGCCAAATGAGTCCTGGTTTCAGCCACCACTAGGCTGGCATCCTTGCTCCTTGAGTGTTACAAACCCAGACTCTGGAATGCCAGGATGCCAGGGTCCCCTCCTGACCTTTCAAAACTCACCAGATTGGAGGATCCAATCCCTACACCTAAAAAAGAAAAAAGAATATGCAGAGGCCCTTTCACAGAGCAAGGCGGCCTCAGAGGGGTGAAGGCCCAAGGCCTCTCCCCTTGAAGCACTGTCTCTCACCAGACACCATGAATGCAGCGGTCACTGAAATCTCCCTAGAGCATAGAGAGTAAGAGATAAGGCCTTTTAAAAGACTCCCTCGGTTCTGGCTATGTAGCCAGTTTTGTAAGGGCTCCCCTAACCATGCAGTTAGAAGACTGAAAACAATTCTAGAATGGTTATGCATTCTCTACAATGTCTCCAAAGACACTTCCATTCCACATTATCACAACTGTCCCTGAAGCAGGCTCCACAGCCTCTCTACATATGGAAATACCATCCTCAGCGCCTTGTACATGCTCTAGAGATGCCCTATTACACCCCCATGACAAGCATTGCCTCTGCCTGTTTCAAGGCCAAATCTCTCTCTTCTGTGGCAAGGCCTATCTGTCCCTCCATCCTACAGCAGAGCAGTGCCACAGGCTGGGGCATTACCCACTGCCACTGCCAGGGCATGCTGGGACCAAGCAATGCCAACCTGTTCAGGGGCCTGAGTGCTACTGTGGGGCCAGGGAAGAAGCACTGCCATGAATAGTGCCACTGCACCCCTAGGGTACTTTCACTGCTGAGCTCTCTGACCAGTCAGCAGTCCAGGTCAGAGCTAGCTAGTTGTAGCTCCCAGGACCAGGAAGACAGCTGGAACACACAGGTGGCTATACTTGCTCAATTGCTCACTATTTGATACCAAGAAATAACAGAAGTTCCAAGTTTATGTTCAATGCTTCATTTCCTTGAATTTCTAACCAAATCATTACACAGCACTACATGGGATTTTCTCTATCTTGCATTTTTTTTTTAGTATCTCAACTTCCCCATATCTGAACGTCACCATAGCCTTACCTCATCTAGTCTATCTGAAAAACTTTGGTCTACCCACACCTTCTTCGGAATTTCCCATTTCGTATCGTGAGTTCCTCTCTTACATTCCACTTCAGGACAATTGTTTCACTGGCAGACCCAATAGTTATCACTAACACCTCAGTCTAAGCTTGATCCATACCCCAACAACAATAATTTTGACCTCATTAGCTTTGTTCTCTAACTAAATATAAATACTTGCCAAAACTGAATGACGGTGGTTAATCTAGTCTTCCAAATACAAGGACCCTCCAAAGAAAATAATTGGTTATTTGACATACACAGCATGGAACTATTTGACATTACAATTGAGTAGAATTATTTGAGAGAATAGACATAGATATATTTGTTAGGGAAAGCAGCATCAATGAGGAGAAGTAAGGGTCATCAAAATCTAATTACTATCTGGATATCTGGAGTGATTTGACACACTCCAGTTAGTTTTTGTTTTATCATTAAATTCTGGCAATAATTCAGAAAGTCACATTAAACCATCTGTCATATAACCTAGGGATTCTTAGCTCACCAAGAGATAACAAAAATGTAGGTGACTAGTGTCCAGATTGTTATAATTAGTTAAGACTGGACTAGAGTTAGAAATTAAAATAAAATAATTATGATCTATAAATAAAGTACTCCCTTAAAGCAAACTGCTCATGGGAAATCTATGATTCAGGGAATCATAAAGTTCTTTTGTTTCCTGGGAAAGATTTCTAGTCACATGGAGCCCTGGAACAATTTAAAAAATTTAATTATTTCCCACTAGTATATACAATTCTATCATGGAGATTGCTTTACTCACTCCACCTCACTTTAAGATTAGGTCCATTATAGCACCTGAAATATATATATGAAATTTATGAAAAGTTGTGTCATATGCTTAATATTGTCTTGGATTGTTATTTAATTCTTATGGCATTATTCATTTAAGTCATCTCTCACAAACTAGATAATGAGCTCATTGAGGAGAAAGATCATGCCTTCTCCTTGTAATTCCCAAAAGGTAGGCATTCAGTACATATTTGTCAACTCAAAGAATCAATGTACAATAAGAACGTACATTCCCATGCAGTCTGTTAATCAGTCAATTGGCCAATCAGTCTGTCAGTCAATACGCATTTATTAAGCACCTACTGAGTGCCAGGCACTATGCTGACTGCTGGGAAGACTGAAAAAGGCAAAAAATAGCTCCTGCTAAAGAGCAGAGACAACAAGCAAAGGACAATGCATATGCAAGATATAGGCATGATAAATGGGAGATAATCAGCAGAGATCAGGCACTGATAGTGAGGGAGATCAGAAAAGGCTTCTTGTAGAAGGTAAGATTTTAACTGAAACTTAAGGGAAATCAAGGAAGGAAGGAGATGGAGATAAGGAAGGTGAGAATTCCAGGCAGATAGGACAATGCCTAGGATGCCAGTGAAAATACCTAGAGCCAGAGATGAACTGAGCCATGCAAGGATGGAGCAAGAGGCAAATGTCACTATGTGACAGAGTATGTGGTAGGGAGTAAGGAGTTAAGACTGAAAAGGTAGGAGAGGGACAGATTATAAAGGTCTTTGAGTAAGAAACAGAGTATTAGATCCAGGAGCCATTAGGATTAATTGAATGGGGTAGGGGAGCGGTGATTAATAAGACTATGTTGTGTGATTTAAGGGACTGAGACCATGCTTCCTTCACCCCTACCCCTACTGCATCCTTCCCCAGCCCTATAGATCTTCCTGTCTTGACTACACAACTGAAATCCCTATCATAAGTTACTTTTGAGAGGTTAAATAAGCATTATCTCCAGAATGCCCTACCTTTAAAATACAAAATCTAATCTGAAAGGTACAACCCATTAAGATACTTTGAACTCATTACCAGGGTGCTATTTATCAGTTCGACAGAACAAAACAGAGGGGGAAAAGTAACAGGCAATTTCTGACGAAAAACAGGGCAGTGAAGGAAAATGCAACGGAGCACCTCATGAGGAAGACAGCTGCAGTGAGGGGCCCTGGGCAAAGAAGGGAGAACAAGGCTCTGAGCACCTGCAAGTGTGGCTTTTTTTAGGGGACAAAGAGAGGTAAGAGGGAAAGGGGAAGGCTGTGTCTAAATGGTAGCAGAGGGAAGAACACTGAAGACAACTTCCTTTACCATACAGTTTTGCCAGGGCTGGCTTAGGGTTGCATTTCACATAGTATAATCAATTCCTATCCTATTAAGGTGGAAGCTGAGACACAAGGAAGTGACACTAACTCAAGGTCACACTGAGAATCACTGTCAGATTCGTAACCAGAAACTTCACCAGCGCTCTTTCCACGCTGCCCTAGTTTTAGAAACACACCTGCTGGACTCACACACCATCAGAGTGAGAGCTCTTGGGGAAGAGACATAATCTCTGACTCACATCCACACTGAATTGGCCTCAGAAGGGTGTTGCAGGTCATGGTAACTGATGAGTCGCCGAGGTGCATTCTCTGGAGTTCACACCTAACATCTACAGCAAGTACAATATGTGATTTCTCTTTGGACACAATAATAGTGAGGATGCACGTCAGCGCGGCACATTCCTGCTGCGTTAATTTACTGATTTCCCATCATACATTATAGCTCAAAGGGTTTATTTGCCATGGGGCAAACCTGTTGGTCTTTATATATTACATACCATTTCCTACACCTGTTTCTTTACAAAAGCTGTCCTCTATGCCTAGAATGCTTTCCTTTATAATCTCTACCCCTTGGAATCTTCCCTTCAAAACTTGACCCAAGTGTTATCTCTTTTATGAGACCTGTCCTGCTTCCCTCAGTTGTTAGGGATATCTCCAGTCGTCCTGACCCATGTCTTGCCACTGGACTCAGATGACCCTGAAAGAGAGAGTGAGGCTGGTGACTCTGCACAGCCCTGCCTCACTTCAATCCAATTCACTTGCAAGTCAAGACATCACCTTGCTGATGTCATTTGTCCTCTCCGAAAACAAAGGATGAATAACGGTGCCATCCCCAACCCTTTTGTTTTAATCTAAGGCTGTTAGGCTGGTCTGGTTGTCCAGAATCAGGACTGCAATGAAATAAGACCCTCAAAGACCATCTAACAGGTAACAAAAGGAGTTTTACTTATCCGTAATGTGGAAAGGATTCTCAGCAGGGATATGGCCCTGATTCAGTCAGACTTGACTTCTACTGCCTCCGTTTGGAAATGTGTCTCATCAGTAGTGTTTCATTGTGTGTTAACTTGTGTGGCAGTGGGGTAGACACCAAGCCTAAATGAGTTGGCAAGCAGGAAGAGAAGTCAACAGCTTGTCTTAGACTCTTGAAACAAGTCTCAGGGCAACTTTCCTGCCTTTTAGGGATATCAGCCCAGCTACATGGCAGATATTGGTACTACCCCACCCCGCCTCTTGGTGGGCAAAGTCTTTTAAGATCTTGTCATGCAGAGGACCTTCCAAAACTTAAATGGCTTTAGGGCTGTTACTGATAACCCTGATCTTGGGGATACAAGAAGCCTGGCATAGGCAACACTGGAAGAGCAGTTCAGCATGGGTAAAAGAAAAAACAAAAAGGGAAAGAAATATGAAGGGAGGGGGGCCAGAAAGAAAGCACTAGGACAAGTCTGTGAGAATAACCAAAAATGACCAGAAATCTCATGTTTTGCCTCCCTCCTTAGGAAGGACTAAAGCCTGGATCTTTCATAATATGGGTGATGCTGGGGTAGTTTACAGTGGATCTCCTGATATAAATTGATAGTGACCAGCAGAGCAGCTGGGTAACACAGTGGATTGAGCACTGCTCCAAGAGTCAGGAAGACCTGAGTTCAAATCCAGCCTCAATACTTACTAGCTGTGACCATGGGCAAGTCACTTAACCCCTGTTTGCCTTGGTTTCCCCATCTGCAAAATAGGGATGATGATAATAATAGCACCTACTTCCCAATGCTGTTATGAGGATCTAAAGAGATTATAATTGTAACTCGATTAGCACAGGGCCTGGCACATAGCTAGCTGTTATTATAGCAGGAGAACAAGAATAACTGGGCAATAGCACAGATCAAAGGATCATAAATTTGGAACTGGAAGGTATCTTACAGGCTGTCAAGGTCAATGCCCTCTTTGTACAGATGAACTGAGGTCAAGGATTAAGTAACTTACACAAGTGCCTAAGATGTGATCAGAAATCAGGTCTTCTTCACCTGAAATTCAATAGTCTGTTTATTATACCACTTGGCCAGATGAAGACATATCCTAATCCTCCCCACTGGTGCTCCTCAGGGTCATCAGTAGTTAGGCAGCTAAGAAGGCATTACTCTCTTCCATGCAGCCTGTCCCAGTTCCCTGAGATATGAAGGGGAGGGGACCAATACAGAATTTTGTCCTACGTTAAGTTACCTCCCCACCTTCAATGTTTCCTATCACACTAGCTAGGACATTCTCCTCCCTGGGAATCATACGGAGAGGGGTTAATATCAAATTTCTGCCCCTTTTAGAGGCCTCTGCTAAGGCCTCCTTACAATAGGGTCTGGTTAAGGACTCTTCTTCATCTTCATTCAGTTGCTCATGCCTCAGCTCTTATCTAGAACCACTGATGAGCCAATAAAAACTGCACTCTAGTGGAAGAGAGGGGCAGCTAGGTGGCACAACGGACAGAGTGATGTGCCCAGAGTCAGGAAAATGAATCTTCCTGTGTTCAAATCTGGCCTCAAATATTTACTAACTGTGTGATCCTGAACAAGTCACATGAACTGGAGAAGGAAATGGCAAACGACTCCAGTATTTCTGCCAAGAAAACCTCAAATGGGCTCGCGAAAAGCTGGAACAACTGATAAACAACTGAACAACAACAAGGGTAGAAGAGACCACCTAACAGTTAACAAAAGGAGGTTTTCTTAGCCATAACATGGAAAGAATATAGCATCGGTTCAGGTAGACACGGCCTGTCATCTCAGAATGGAAGATGGCTGATCAGTATGGTGTGTGGGATGTTGGGACTAGAAAGGCAATGGGACATCTACCACGTTTTAGGAGGGCTGACTCCTCGTGGGTTAGATTTTTATACCCCAAGTGAGCCATGTTAACAGCTCGTCTTAGCTTCCTAGACCAATCAAATTTCAGCGATTGCCCTACTCTTTAGGGAAACTAGCAGAGCCTATGTGGTAGAACCCCCAAATTATTTTGTTTTCTATATGTAACACTTAGGGCATCTACACACACACATACACACACACAGCCCCTAGAATAGCTGCCCCAGGTCCAAAGTACCCTGTGTGTCTGAATCTACTCATAACAATAGCTCACAAGTCTTCACTAATGGGTTTGTTTTTTCTTTAGTCAGTCAGAGAACATAATTTTGTTCAAAGAAAAGATATTTAATAAAATAGCAATGTGAGAAAAGCCACTACAGTTCCTCCCCTGCCCATAAATCTATAACACTCTCCCACAAATACATACACCTTCAGTAGGGATAGTGGGAATGCATAAGGATTCCACCCCACCCCCACCCCCAGCCAACTGTGGCCTGGGTACATACATGAAACTCGTCAGCTGATGCTATAAGACCACACCACTGAGATGGTTATCAATTTCATCTCCCTGGACCACTTCTCTGGATTCATTGCTTTTCTCTTCTGGTCCCCAGTGGTCTCATGGTGATTCTTGGGCACGTGGTCTTAATTAAGTATTGCTTTGGTAGCTACTGGGCAGGCAGTCTCTGCTAGGCAAATACAAAATGCTCTACCTGCTATTCAAAGCCCCTCCTACCTTTCCAGTCTTCTTACACCTTACTCCTTAACACATACTCTTTGATCCAGTGACGCTGACCTCCTGGCTGTTCCACAAACAAGATGCTCCATCTCTCAGCTCTGGGCATTTTATCCGACTATCCTGCATGCCTGGAGCTTTCTTCCTCCTGTATTCTACCTACTCACCTCACCTAGCCTCCTTCAAGTACCAGCTATAATCCTACCTTCTATAGGAAGCCTCTAACTCTCTTAATTCCAGTGCTTTCCTTCTTTTAATTATTTCCTAATTATCCTGCAGATGGCTTGCTTTGTATATATTTGTTTACATGTTATCTCCCCCATTAAATTGTGCCTCTTTTTGTATTTCCAGCACTTAGCATAGTGACTGGAACATCGTAGGTGAGGGAATTCAGGGGATTAGGATAGCAAGTGGTTAAATGTGGAAACAGAATGAAACACACTGACTCCATTTTGTGACTCAATTCTGCAGTCAGCTCACTTCCTTTTCTATTCAGTTATGGGTCTAGTCCAACTTATGTCTTATAAGAAAACTTTATTCCATTGTGGGAACTGGGAGAAAACTTTATTGTGTTGTGGCTGGGAAGTTGGAGCACCTCTACCTACTGTTTAAAGACCTTTAACTTAGGACCTAATTTATGCTGATCAGAAACCCAGTCGGATCCAAAGATTGATGCAAGGAGTTTTCTCACATTATACATCTCAAGCAACCTATATGTCTTATCTAAAAACTGGCCAATTCTGATCAATGAATTATTGTTTTCATGTTACTTTGATTATTCATAGACACTTGGGGGGGAGTGGGACACCCCTTTTTCTGATTTTAGGGAATTGTACCTGTTTGCTCTCCCCCTCCCAACTTGGAAAGTCCCTAATCTTTCCTCCAATTAGAAATCAGATTATTTAATGTTGTACATTAGTTAATTGTTTCCTTTTAATTAATTGGTCTCATTTGATTGATTTTAATGTATAAAATCTGTCTACCCCTGTATTCAAGGTCCTGGCCTAAGCTGAGAAGGTCTGGTCCTCATTTGTTAGGCAACTGGCATGCATTGCATAATAAACTGATATGCTCAGAAGCTCAAACCTTTGTTTCTTCAAGTATTTCATCTTCTACCCACCACACAAGAGTTTAATAAATGTTTATTGCTTACTTGCTTGATTGATTGATGGGCACATCTCTTTAAGGTCACCCAAATCATCTCTATTCCAGTCTGCTAGGGTAGAGCCCTGGGTTCCTTTCCAGCTGTCACTACCAAAACACCCTACTGACTAGTCATCTTCCATTTTGAGATGACAGATGCCATGTCCACCTGAGCTAGTGCTATACCTTTTCCATATTAAAGCCAAGTAAACCTCCACTGGAATGCAGTTTTGCTTGCTCACCAAAGGTTCTAGATGACAGAGGCATGAGCAACTTGATGAAGGTGAGGGAGAATCCTTACCCAGGACCCATAAGCTCAATTTGCTTTTTAAAATATTGTGATAACTGTATATCGATATAACTTGTTTCCTTTGTAATCTTGTGTATTTTATGTTACACTTTTAAAAACATTCTGATAAGAGGTCTACAGGCTTCACCAAACAGCCAAATGAATATATGATAGGGAAAAAAGGTTAAAAACTGCTGGTAGAATAGCAAGATCCTTTCCCTGATACGGACAGACAGCTCTTTAGTCGCAGCAACCAACAGAACTAACAAAGGCCCAGAGTAGAATTGTTTTTCCAAACATTTCTAAACCATGCTGCCTGTACCACAATTATCATTCATAATCCCTTCCCTACATGCATATGTACTCTACCCCTGGGACCCAGGTTCTGATGGGTGAGACTTCACCATATTGCCACTTCCAAATCATGACATCATGTTAAGAACTGAGTCCTCCCCTCCCTCACTCCAAGTGTCCCCATTAGAATGTAAGCTCCTTGAAGGCTGGGACTATCTACCTGGCTAGCAATCTGCATTCCCGGGCCCTAGCACAGTGACTGTTTTTTTTTTTCACTTATTCTCTCATTCATTCATTTATTTTCAACCTCTGGAGGCAAACAAAGCCCTCAGTTAAAAATAACTAGCTAATTTATGGTTGTATAGTCACAAAATCCTCCTAGATTAACATACAAATGAATTTGAGCCAGAACAAAAGGTAATCTAAGGAGACAAGGTCATTTTTCTCTACCCACTTAGACCACATTCCTGCTTTTATCACACACAGTAATCAGCAGCAAAACTTGGTTGCTTTGATGCCTCTTTTTGGGCCATCAAAAAACCTCAGTTGGAGCACATATATTTTCTATTTATTTACCTGTGTACATTTTTTCTCACCTCTGTCCCAGAACAAGAAAAGAGATGGTTTTACTTTTGTTTATGTATATGCAACTCTTTGCATTGTGCCTAATATGTACAGTAGGTGCTGAATAAATGTTGATTGAATTAAATTAAACTAATGTGAATATCATTTATTCCTTCCTACATCTACTTTCTGAATTAAAAGTGTGAACTATCCAGTCCCATATTACACTCTTTAAAATAGACTGTACAATCTGGAATTATGCAAAGAAAGTGATTAAACTGTCCACATGCTTTGACCCAGAGATTCTGTTAGGCATATGCCCCAAGAAAGTCTATGACAATAAGGAAAGGACCCATATACACCAAGACATTTACAGCAGCACTCTCTGTGGTAGCTAAGAACTAGAAACAAATGTTCTACTGCCTTCATATGCCTCAATTTATTTAGTCACTTGGTAATAAAACTCCAATTTATTTTCGGGTTTTTGCCAACACAAAGAATGTTGTAATAAATAATGAATATTTTCATACATATGAGACTTGTCCCAACAGCTCTGACTTCCTTGGGGTTTCATGTTCAGCAACGTCATTACTCTGTTACAGAGTATGAAAAGTTAATGTGTCTCTAACATAATTCCAAATTGTTTTCCAAAATGGTTAGACCTACTTACAACTAGGTTCTCATACTTTTTTAGTTCTCCTTCTCCACTAGTTCCTGCTTAGGTGGCTACAGACTGGCTCAGTTCTCCCCTAAACTTAAAAAAAAAAAAAGGCAAAAGCAAAGAAAGCTTACCCTTGATCTCTATCCCCTCCAGCACACATCTCTTGCCTTCACTGCCAAACTTCTTGGGAAAAAACGGTGCCGCCAGATCCTCAACAGTCACCATGACCTCAACACTTTCCAGTCTCATTCCTGTCTTAATTAATTTATGAAATTATATTTAAAAGTCACTTATTTATTTAAATTATATTTAAAAATATCCCATGGCTGGAATTCTCTTCCTCCTCATATCCACTTCCTGGTTTTCCTGACTTCCTTACAGTGTCACCTAAAATCTCACCTTCTATAAGAAGCTGTTCTCAATCCCCCTTAATTCTAGTGCCTTCTTTCTGTTGATTATCTCCCATTTATCCTGTCCATAGCTTATCTGTACCTAGCTGTTTGTATGGTGTGCTCCCCATTAGGCTTGGAGCAAGGGCTCCCCCCCCTCCCTTCTTAGTATCACCAGCATTTATTTAGCACAGTGCCGGGCATTATAGTAGTTGCTCAATAAATACTTGTTGACTGAATGGCTAAATAAATTGTGGTGCATGAATATAATGGAATATTACCTATTACTATAAGAAACTATAAACATAATGAATAAAGAAAAACATGGATTTACATGAGCTGATGCAAAATGAAGTAAGCAGAACCAGGAAAACAATGTAGACAATGACTGTAATAATGTAAATGGAAAGCACAAAACCAAAAAAAATTGAAACTGAATCTTGTGAAATTATAATAGCATAGCTTGGCCCCAAAGAAGAGAGATAGAAGATATATTCTCTTCTCCTTTGCAGGTGTGTGTGTGTGTGGTATGAGTGTGGGACATTGAATATAATGTCAGACTTTTTTGATCTATTGTTTGGATTTGTGGGCTTCCTTTCTTCCTTCTTCCCCCTTCCCTCCTTCTTTTTCATTCTTCCTTCCTTCCTTCCTTCCTTCCTTCTTCCTTCCTTCCTTCCTTCCTTCCTTCCTTCCTTCCTTCTTTCTTTCTTTCTTTCTTTCTTTCTTTCTTTCTTTCTGGCTTTCTGGGAGGGAACAGAGGTGAGGAATACTATGGGAAATATAAGTGATTTAAAAATAAAATATATCAATAAAGTTTATTTTTAAAAAGCAAAAAATCCCACACACTTATGTAGAGTTTGAAGGGACTTTACTGTGGCTCAGTGATTTACCCAAAGTTACACTGCTAAGTGTCAGCATTTGAATCTAGAACTTGATTCTAAGTACATTTCTCATGCTACTGAACCACATACAGAGCCTTAGTTATCAAGGGAGTACCTCACACGTGTTTGGGGCTTACATGTGGATTGTATATTCTACGTATTAGCAACAGAATATAGAATGGGCTTCCCCTGCCCCCTTTCTTTCCTCCCTTCTCTGCCCCAGACCTACACATACCAACTTAAGAAATGTGGTTCATCTCCATGTTTTAAAAATGTTTTACCTAGGATTGTTGCCTACACTTTTAATCACCTATCATAAATGCCCCACCCTTCCTTAGTTCTGTTTAAAACAAAGGTTAAGGTCCATGTCTTCCTGTCACACTACATTTCCTTCTGCCTAGGCTAGATTCAAATCTAGGAACACACTGGATCCTATCCTCACTTGTCTCCACTGTATACTCTCTGCAGTGGTGAATGGCTCACTCATGACAACAGTATTTGCTCATTTAATAGTTATTGATAATAATATAGTCACTGAGTAAGAGGTGATTCAGCTTAGTGGAAATAGAATTTAAATGAGAGTATATATACATATGCACATATATTGATGGCATCTAACACATAGTAGGCTCTTATTAAATGTTTATTGATTGATTGATGGTATGATGATTTGGGTCTCTATTTGTACTATGTGCTCAGCACTACAGGTGATATGGAAGAATACCTCATCTCTACCTTCAAGGAGTTTATAATCTAGTTGAGGAGACAAGACTGATATCCACAAAACAATGGCAAACAATAAAAGATAGTATGCAGGGGGTTACTATGAAATAATGAGATTAGATTTTATAGTCAAAATGTCAGAAATTTCACCTTTTCACTTACACCACTATCCCTAATTCAAATTATCTGCACCACCTCTTCCTTAAACTATTGCAATATTCTCTTAAATTAAGTTTCTGCATATAGTATCTCTTCTCCAATTCATCCTCTGCACTGTTTCCAAAGAATCTTCCAAAACAATAGCTCTTGCTCTTAATTGCCTCCAGAATAAAATAAACTGCTTTGCTCGATAGTATTTGAAACCTTCGTCTGGCTCCACCCAATCTTTCTAGACTTATTTCATATTATTCTACTTCTCGTACTCTAGATTTCAGCCAGAATGGCCTATTTGCTGTTCTTGGAAATCAGAGTTCTTTCTGTCTTCTACCTCTGAGCTTTCACACAAGCTGTCATGCATATCTGGAATGCACTTCCGTCTTCATCACTGCCTCTTCAGATCCTTAGCTTCATTTAAGGTTTGGCTTCCCTGATCTCTCTAGTTGGTATTCTTTTCTTTCTCAAAGTATCTCATTTATTTAATGTGCCTCTCAGTAGAATGTATGCTCCTTGAGATCAGGAACTATGTTTCATTCTATCTATGCATGGCACCCCTTCCTGGACTACTTCCCTAACTCCCATTTGTACTAGAGGGCCTAGTTCCCAGAGGGTAGCTGCTACTACTCGTATCAGGGTTCTGAGGTAACCCGGAGAAACCAGGTTTCTAGTCAATCATAAGCCCCCACAGGTGTACTTTCCACTGATGATCAGTCAGTAGCCTCAATCATCTTTTAGCAAATTTATTTAAAAAGAGGGTATAGTAAGTACAGTTGGCACAAAACATTCACCCCAAATTCAAGTGCATACTCTCTAACAAACACACAGGGTCCATGGGAAGAATGGACATAACCACAATGTTTAAAGGTAGAGTGGATATAATAAACTTATGGACACAAGGTACAAAGGTAGTAGGTACACATGTAAAGGGTGCATGAGGCCAAGAGGAAACTCCTAACTCTTAGTGACTAGAAGTTCGTCCTGTTCTCTCTTAAGAGTCCTTGTGAAGTTCCTCTTAGATGTAGCTCTCTGTTGGGTTCGAGGATCAGTGTGCTTGTAGAATCAGTAGCTAGTACTTCTCCCTGCCATGAAAGGTCGAGTTCCTTGAAGCTGCTTCCTACCTTGTGGAGGTATCTTTTTGTATCCATCTGGGGATCGATTTCAAACTAACCAGTCTATAATTTCCTTAATACTACCTTTTTAAAAAAAAAAACAGGACATTTGCATATTTCTAGTCTTTTGTACCTTTCTGGTTCTCCATGACTCCTTAAAGATTACTGAAAATGGCTTCCTAATCACATCTTCAAATTCATTTAATATTCTGGGTTTTAAAATGTCTAGAACAAGGAACTTGAGCATAGAGCAGTAGTTCTCAATGTTTTGGGGGGTTTTTTGCTCATAACACTATATTCTTTGCTGTGAGGAATCACAACACATTGAATGTTTAAGTTGGCAACATCATGGGAGAGTGAGAGAAATTATCATTTTACTATTATATTAATAATCAATTATTAAATTAGGATCCAGGATTTTCTCCTTTATTTCCTCATTTAAGGCCTAGCTCCTGTAAAAAGCCAGTCTGTGAAGAATGTGACTGATTGATGAGATTGTGCTAGCCCTCAAGGAACGTGCTCTTCAATCTTGGGCAGGATCCCACCCAACTAGGAGACCTTACGTCTGTTTAGAGTGTTAACAGAATCCATTCTAGGAAAGTTCTTACCCCATGGAAAAGAGCTCTTGTCCTTGTATCCCTCCATTAGAGTTTAGGGTGACCCAGCTCATGAAGGAGAAAACCAACTACACTGGTCTGGATGGAGATTGAGTCCCCTGTTCAGATTGCTGAATGTGGTTGAGTTTCATGATCAAGCCATGTTATTGGCAGGAAGAGCTGAAGCCTTCTAGCCTACCTCCTCATTAAATGTTCGCCAATCAGGTTTGAGTTTCACTTGTCAGGGGCATTCCCTTTTACAAAGGTATTTTATTCAGTGTCTCCATTGATGGTCTCTCCTTCAATAGAAACCACTAATTATCAGTTCATTAATTATTAGCTAGCCTAATTAATAAATTGATTATTAATTACCCAGAAACTGTTGCTCAGGATTTTTCATTCCTTACGAGTCAAGAGATTTTCGAAGAAGCAGTTTCCCTTCAACAGGCAGAGATATTTTTGGCTGAATTCTTTGCAAGTTCAAGGTCTATTGTGTCCCAAGGTTAATATGTGGAAATGGAAAGTTTTGTTTATTTTGGGTTTGTCCTTTGTAAATGGGGGTTTGGAGCTTGTCCAGGTCACCTAAGATAAAAGATGGAAGATGCTAGGAACCTACACATATATGGACATTCTACTTTGGCCTATCAAGTGATTGGGAGCAGTCTTTTTCCATTGCCTGTGTAGCCAGAATTGTCTGTGTTTTAAAAACAACCTGGTTGAGTTCATTCTGCCTTCTTTCCTGCATTTGCATCTAAAGGTGAAGGATTCCTTCACTCATTTCAAGTGACACCATATAATAAGGGGGAAGTACTTGAGGACTACCTCCTCTCCCCTTTAGGCCTTGTGGCCCAGAGAAATGAGATGGGGGTTTTGGCCTGATTCATTTTTGTCCTTTTTGGTTCTTGGTGCAGGGAGAGGAGTCTCCAAACCAGGAATGTGAGCCATTGAGACCTCAAAGATCAGGAATACAGGCCAGATGTTGCAGTCATCACAAGCCCTGAGAATCAAGGGTTTAGGACACTAGCCTATCAGGGGTTTGGACTTGAACTTGGTGGGATTAATGCTATGTAAGAACTGAGTTAAACCATAAACCTAATCTTCTTCCTTTCTCCTCCCTGGAGATTAAACTGGTGTAAATGGGATTATGTCCTCAAGGTGTCAGAGAAAATGTTTGTATGTTTGTGCTTGCTGTATCTTTTTAGTAAATATTCCTTTGTAAAAGCTAACATGATAAATTTAAATGCTAGTCACTGGACTCTTAAAAAGGAAGAGGGAAATATAATTTGTAGGTGCTTGAACTGATGGCATACTGATGGCATACAATAGAGAATCCCCCAACCCTATCATGGCACTAGAACAGTGGAAGGAAAGGGGTGGTAAAATGTAACAGACCTGGTCTTCAAAAAATTGGACCAGAGAAAAAAACACAATACATATTTTTCAAGTAACACATATTTTTTAAAAAATCAGTCCCTCAGGGGTGGAGCCAAGATGGCAGAATAAAAGCAGTGACTAGCTTGAGCTCTCCTCCAAACTCCTCCAAATACCTGTAAAAAAATGACTCTAAACAAATTCGAGAGCAGCAGAACCCACAAAAAGACAGAGTGAAATAAATTTTCAGCCCAAGACAACCTGGAAGGTAGACAGGAAAGGTCTGTTGTGCCAGGCTGGGAGAGGAACATTCAGCATGGACCACGCCTGGCGAAAATGGGGCCCAACAAACAAACCTGAAGCAGGCCTCAGAGGAGTGTATCATGGGGAAGCTGTGGTGGTTTCCAGGCTTCTCAACCCACAAACGCCAAAGACAGCTCAGAAGGTCAGTGGGCAAGGTCGAACTTGGGTGAGAGAAGCGTGGTCCAGCCCTGGCCCTAGCACAGCCCCGGGTGGCAGCTGCAGCGGCAGCCGCAGTTGCTTCTGGAGCTCTCAGGCCCACAGACTGAAGGAGAATGGAGTGGTTGATCAGAGGGGGATTACAGGGATCTCTTGGCTGGTGCTGAGGCAGGATTCTCTTGCTTTGCCTGTGCTTGGATCTAGGTCATAGTCCTGGGTAGCAGTCCTGGGGCGAGGAGGGGTGCTGGTGTGGCAGAGCTTGTGGCAGTAGTGCAGAGAGAATCCTCCTCACAGTTCCAAGGCAGAAAAGAGTGCTTGTGGTCACTCTTTAGACCAGAGCACAGCCCAGGAAAGGAGTAAACACCTCTCCTTTGATCCTACCACCTTGGAAGAACCGAAAATTCACAGGTCCCTAGAAGTATCTCTGAAAACAGCTGCAAAAAACCCCCGAAGCTTGGGACAGTACACCCTCCACACTGGAAGCAGAGCCCTACCTTAACAAAGAGTTTAAAAGTGAAGTAATTGGCTGGGAACATCAGCAAACAGTGTAAAAAAACTCAAGGTTTCAAGAAATATAAATAAGGAGAGACTGTATTCTAGGTATAGCAAAGGCACAGAGGCAAGAAAGAGAAGGGTTTGGCTCCAGCACAGTTTTCATAAGAGGGTCTAAAGTCTAATGAACCTATGTAGTGAGCTACTTGCCCCACATGGAAAGAGAGAGAGATACTTCCAGAGGAAGGAGTGTGTATACATAATATTGGAGGAATGTGAGAGGAAATTGAGAACCAGTAGTCTGGGATTTGTAGTTCTGAGGGACAAGCATTCCCTTAAAATTTTAAAGAGTGATTTGGACTATCACTAGGTTTGACCTAGAAGGGGCATGACAGAGTTTTAAAAGAGAAACACTCAAGACTAAAAGAGTAGACTGAGGAAAAAAAAAACAAACCACAACACAGGACTTAACAAGCCAAATGGGAAGTGTCAGTTGTAGAGGGGCACCAAGAGACCAAAGAAACCAAAAGAAGAACGCCAAAGAAGAGCACACCTGTCACAAAGGAGGAGATAGAGGTGGAGCATTAGATCTCAGCAGGCATCTCATGAGAGAGATCTTACGCTGAAACTAACAGTGGGATTCACCTCTTCAAAGCCTGCTTCAGGCTTCAAAAAAAAGGTCTGCTTTCCCCTCAATTTTACTTCTCCATACCTGTCTAGTAACAGAAACCATGATATATTCTTCTTGCTTCTTTTCTTAAGTGCTTTCTGTGTTGTGATAATGCCTCAAATGTAAAGAGGACAGGGGTTGTTAGGAGATACACAAAAATTTTAATTAGGACAAAGAAGCAGCCTCTGCCTGAATGTTAGGATTTTTCCAGTCTAGGGGGCCTGAACTGTTTTCTTATTAACTGTCTGACATAAACTACAGAAAACAGCAGAGAAGAGAGTACGTAGAGCTGAGCGCCCCTAGGTTAAAAAGCTAGCTAATTTTTATGGCAGAATATGGCTGATCAATCTCGAGGGAAGGAGGCACTGGCTGAAGAAAGGACCACATCCTGAACAGGGCAAGGCTGGGGAAGGGACTCGGCTCCGCCTGATCCAGCAGCGGCAACCCAGCACAAAGGGTCAAGCACTCTTGATCCTTCTAGGTCCTCTTAGGTCGAGGGGCCTTCTAGGTCCTCGGGTGTGGCCTTTTGACAGAGCCCAGGTTTTACAGAACAAATCCTTTTATGAAGTGGATTTGTTCTGTGAGGTTGGGATTCAGTCACTTGAGGACCTAGAGGGCCACGTGTGGCCTCGAGGCTGCAGGTTCCCCACCCCTGAAATTCTGTACCATACAGCCACACCCAATGATGTTACAGAAAGTTCTAGGAGTAGACAGGGAGAAGGAAAAGGGGGCTATAGGGACTGGTTGTGAGATGCTTCTGCAGAAAATATCAAGGATGCTTGTTTGGTTTTTTGAGGCAATTGGGGTTAAGTGACTTGCCCAGGGTCACACAGCTAGAACATGTCAAGTGTTTGGTCTGAGGCCAGATTTGGACTCAGGTCCTCCTGACTTCAGGGCCGGTGCTCTATCCACCGTGCCACCTCGCTGCCCCAGGATACTTGTTTTAAAGCAGGTCTTAGCAGCAGAGCCGAGATGGAGGACAAAAGGTTGGGACTTGCCTGGGCTCTCCCAAATTCCCCTCCAAACAATTTTAAATAATGCCTCAAAATGAATTCTAGACTGGCAGAACCCACAAATGTACAGGGTGAAACAATTTTCTGGCACCAAAACAACTTAGAAGGTCAACTGAAAAGGTCAGTGCACTGGGGTGAGAGTGGAGTGAAGTCTGGCATGGGCAACGCCCAAACAAAACAACAGCTGGGCTTGGGGGCAGCTGAATCAGCAGGGAGCAGCAGCTTCTGACACTTTCAGCCCATGGACAGTACAGGGGTCAGACAACTGGTCAGAAGGCCATTACAGGGGTCCCTTTGCTGGCACTGAGTGTAGGACCTCGTTTCATTGCCCATACTCGGATCCAGGTCACAGTACCAAGTCTCAATCCTAGGGCAAGGAAGAACACTAGCACTAACACTAGGAGCTTGAGGCCACAGGGAGCTGGGACCCTGGTCACAATTCCAGGGTGGAAAAGAATACATGTCATCATACTCACAGACCAGAGCACAGTCCAGGAGTGTAGTAAACATACCTCTCCTTAGATCACACCACATTGGAAGAACTAAAAACTTATAGACAAGCCTCCCCCCCACCCCAATTAGCTCTGAAAACAGCTGCACAAAAACCCTGAATCTAGGGACAGTGACCCTCTACCCAGGGAGCAGAGCCCAACTTTAACATAAAGTTAAAAGTCAAGAAATAGTTTGGAAAAATGAGCAAACAACAAGAAAGGAACCTAACCACAGAAAGTTATTCTAGTGACAGGGAAGATCAAAAAAAGAAACTCAGAATGAAACAACAAAGTCAAAACTGCTACATTCAAAGCCTCAAAGAAAAATGTGAATTGGTCTGAGGCCCAAAATGAATAAGGATTTTAAAAAATCAAATAAGAGAGGCAGAGGAAAAATTGGTGAAAGAAATGAGAGTGATGCAAGAAAATCATGAAAAGAGAATCAAGAGTTTGGTAAAGGAGATCCAAAAAAATACTGAACAAAATAACACCTTAAAAAATAGAATAGGCCAAATGGTGAAAGAGGCACAAAAATCCACTGAAGAGAAAAACTCCTTAAAAAGTAGAATAAGCCAGGGCAGCTAGGTGGCACAGTGGATAAAGCACTGGCTCTAGATTCAGGAGGACCTGAGTTCAAATCCAGCCTCAGACACATAACACTTACTAGCTGTTCTACCCTGGGCAACTCACTTAACCCCATTGCTTAGCACACCCCCCTCCCAAAAGTAGAATAAGCCACATGGAAAAAAATGTACAAAATCACTGAAGAAAAGAACTCCCTAAAAAGTAGAATTGGCCAAATGGAAAAGGAAGTACAACAGCTCACTGAAGAAAATAATTCCTTAAAAATTAGAATTGGGGGGCAGCTAGGTAGTACAGTGGATAGAGCACCAGTCCTGGAGTCAAGAGGACCTGAGTTCAAATCCAGGCTCAGACACATAACACTCACTAGCTGTGTGACTCTGGGCAAGTCACTTAACCCCAACTGCCTCACCAATAAAAAAAAATTAGAATTGGACACATGGAACCTAATGATTCCATGAGACATCAAAAAACAATAAAAATAAAACCAAAAGAATGAAAAAATAGAAGAAAATGTAAAATATCTCATTGGAAAAACAATTGACATGGAAAATAGATTAAGAAGAGAAAATTTAAGAATGATTGGACTACCTGAAATCCACAATCAAAAAAGAATCTAGACGTTTATGTTTCAAGAAATTATGAAGGGAAACTCCCCTAAGTTTTGCCCTAAAATTAGAGGGCAAAATAGAAATTGAAAGACTATACCAACCACCACCTGAAAGAGATCCCAAAATGAAAATTCCCAGGAATATTATAGACAAATTCCAGAGCTCTCAGGTCAAGGAGAAAATATTGGAAATAGCCAAAAAGAATATTGTGGAGTCACAGTCAGGTATAACATAAGATTTAACCGCTTGTACATTAAAGGATTAGAGGACTTGGAATATGATATTACAAAAGGCAAAGGGGCTAAAATTGTAAGCAAGAATCATGTATCCAGTGAAACAGCAAAATCCTTCAGGGAAAAATATGGATATTTAATTAAACAGAAGGGTTTCAAGTATGCTGGTTGAAAAGACCAGAGCTGAATAAAAAGTTTTACATTCAAATACAAGACTCAAGAAAAGCATAAAAAAAGGTAAACTGATCCGAGAAAGGACTACCTCACTGGAGTAATTAGGATGGTGACCACACTAAGAGCAAGAGGCCTAGATTGATTAACCTAAGAATTGTAGCTTCTCTTCCAAAGCTCTGAAGGAATTCAGATAATAATCCAGGAGAAGGAAGAAGTCTTGGAGGAGGGAGAACCCTCAGGGAGAATGGCCATAAAGGGATATAGGGAAATGATTGGCTGAGGGCATACTGAAAAGTTGGGTAACTATGGTTAACTTTAATGAAGTAAAAACTTAACTCAGCTGTTTCCTGAACTCTGGGGCCTTCCTCAGTCTTCTTTGTGAAAAGTTCCTCATTCAAGAATCTTGTAAATCTTACTTCAAAATACCATGTTAGAGAAATGTCAGAGGGCATGACGGACCTTGGTCAGTTTCAAAAATTCCCTCTCAACAATGATTGAATTTAGAATAATGATAAATTAATAAAAATGATTTCTGGCAGGCTTGTGCCAACAACACAGAGTATGGTATTTTTTTCCTTCAAGTTTAGGAAATTGATATTTCATTCTAAGGACAAGGAAGAGCCACAGAAATATTTTAACCAGGAACTGATAACGGTGAAACCAAATTATTTTGGCAGCTATGGTATGGATGGATGGGGATAAAGAAGAGGCTGCAAACAGGGACATCAAGCAGGCTCCTATTAAGAGGGCTTGAGTCAGGGTAGTGGCTGTATGAGGGGAGAGAAAGAAAGAGATGGAAGAGATGTTGCAGAGGCAGAATCAATAAGACTTGGCAAGTGATTAGATATCTGGGAGGAGGAAAGTGAGGGACAGGGAAGAGCAAAAGATGACTTGATTCATAGGGGGCATAGATTCTGAGCAGGAGGAGACTCCTAAAGGCCACCGAGTCCAACCCGGAGTAGTTAAGTGACTTGACCAGCGTCACACATCTAGTCAATGCCTGAGGCAAGAACCGATCTCAAGTCTTCAGGATTCAAAGTGCAGTGCCCTAGCCACCAAACCACTCTGCCTTCCAGGTTACAAACCTGGGTGACTGGGAAGATGGTGGTGCCCTAAACAGAAATGGGACGTTTGAAGGAGGGGCATATTTAGGGAAAGATAATGAACTCCCTTTTCTGCACAATGAGTTTGTGTTACAGCAGATCCAGCAAGCAGCTGGTAATGAGTCTATAGAGATTAGGGTTTATTAATATAAAATATTAATTTGTGCATCATCTTTGTAAAGGTGATACCTACACCCATGACATCTGATAGGATCTTTAAGTCCTTGACACTGTTACATGTTCTAAGATCAAAAATGGGTATGGTTTTTTTCAGAGGAACTCCCATTAAAGAAGATGCATTACCATCTGCTTTGTTGCTGCACAGTAAAGACATGCCTTTTTGCAGCTGAAAATTCTTTTGTGAGTTGTTCCCCTTACAAGAATACAAGCTTCTTGAGAACAGGGACTGTCTTGTTCTTCTATTTGTATTAGCACTGTTTTGTACTAGTAAGCAATTAGTCAATGCTTATTCATTCAAGAAAGAAAGAAAGACAGCTCATGCAGAAAGGGAAGAGGGCCCAGGATAGAGCCCTAGAGAACACCCATACCAGGATGGCAGAAGATTGATAATGATCTGATAAAAGAATGAAATGGACCAGTCAGAATAGGAGGAGAACCAGGAGGGTATTGTCATAGAAGTCAAGGAGAGAGTGATACACAGTATCGAGAAAGATAAAGAGAGGTTAGTCAGGATAAAGTCTTAGAAAAGGTCATGTGTTCAGTCTAGGAGAGTTAATTGGTAACCTCAAAGAGACTGGTGTTCAGGCCAGGGGCGTTGGAGTTTTGATAGGCAATATGTCCCTACGAAGGAAACAATGAATCATCCTCAGAGCAGGGCAGGTTCTGTGTATGTTTGTGTGCATGGGGCTACACACCTGCCTGTGAGAACAAGAGTCAGTTGAGGAAGGGTGAGGAATGGTGGGGAGAGGAGTGTGTGTTGTGGTTTCTGTATATTAAGTCAACAACAAAAAACCTTACTAATTCATGTTGCTTCTATAAACATTTAGTAGCTTTTACAGAGCTTAAAACTATGCTATAAATTTTATCACATTAATCTTTAATATTTTCTTCTAAGAGCAGTACCAAGAATTTTATCTTATTTTTTTAAAAATGCATAAGCAATAAAATGAAAAAAATTTTTAAAAATTGGACACAACCGCAGATTGCATCAATCATAACACATTCCTTCTCAATCTCCACCTTCTCTACTTTGTTAAAGAGGGGGTAGGGAGGAAAAAGACGATTAAATATAAGAAAATAAGATAGAGGAAATACACAATCAATGATAATAGTTGGGAATGGGGAATGGGAAGAACCTATCCATAAATTGGAATAAGATAATAGAATGGTTTACAAAGCAGAATCCAGGGATATGTTGTTATGGTTCATAAAGAGTTCAAACTGTGCTTCTACTGAAGTTAAAAAAAAAGGCAGTGATAGCAATCATGATCTCAGATAAGGCAACAGCAATAATAGCCTTCATTAATCAGGGAAACTACATTATGTTGAAAAAGACCATAGAATTAATATCAATACTTAAGATCTATGAGAAGTCAAGGTAGCTAAGTATCAGGAAGCAGTACAATGGATTTCTCCCACCAAAAGAGCCTTCCTCAAACAGATCTAGAAAACATAGCAAACTAAATTCTGATGGCAAAATAAAAAAAAAAAGTGAATCATTTTCTGGCTCTGATCTGCCCAAGGAGACAGAGGTCTATAGACACTGGGGAGGGGGTCTAGTCAGGAGTAGACACTGGGAGTGGTTCAGTGCCCAACTAGTTGGAATTGAGACCCCCACTCTGCTCCTGGCATCTGAGCCCTACCCCTCATGCTTGCTTCTGAACTTGCTTATCTACCTGTGCACCACCTAGGGCTTGTGGCCACTCCTTAACCTTAGAAGACCACCCCTAGGCACAGGTGTCTTCCTTAGTCCACCCTGGATGAGTTATCTGGAACTGGGTAGTAGGCAACAAAGCTGCTATATGGTACCTACTTCCATGGTGGTTGCCCAGTATGGGTCTGGGACCACCTCTTGCCCTAGAGTGCAGTCTCTAGAATAAAACAGTGATATGATCACAGGAATGTGTTAGGAAGATTACTTAGGTAGTAGGATCAGAATGTGGATACATATAGCAGAAAGATGGGTTAAGAGGCTGTTGGAATGGTCTGGAAAAAAAGAAATTAGTACCTAAACAAAGGTGGTTTCAGTGAGACTTGAGAAGAAGGAACGGATGTAAGAGATATTTTAGAGGCTGAATCAATAGGACTTAAAAATTGATTGGATGTGTGGAGCAACGGAAATGAGAAATCAAAGGTGGCTAAGTTTAAACCCAGGCACCTGTGGAGGATAGTAGTATCATCTACAAAGTTAGGTTGAGAATCAGTTGTGGTAGAAGATGAATTCAGTTTTGGCTGCGTTGAATATGAGGTGCCAGAGAGTAATCCAAGGGGAAATAAATATCCAGCAGGCAGCTGGAAATATGGGCCTGGAGTTCTAGGCAGAGGTTGGACAGAGAACTATAGTTTGGGGGGGGTTATCCACATAGAAATAATAATTGACCTGTGAGTAAGAGAAGTTAAGAACAACTATGGGAAGAAAAAAAAGAGGGTCTTCTTTTTAAATAATTTTATTATGAACTTAATAGTAATTAATCAATAAACCTTCCACTACACAAAGAAAATAAACACAGGATTTTATGTGAATTTGCAAATGTGTATTATGGTTTGTTTTTTCCTAAATGTATGTATTTAATTTAACAAAGTGTTCCCTTCAGATTTTTTTTGCTATTTTCCTGTTTTATTGATGTTCTTTTCTTTTTTTGCATCTCTAACATTTCCCACTAATTCACCACTTCCTCCAATAGAAGCCTGACATTGTAGCAAATAAATCAAGGAAAACAAATCAAAATGTTGTTGAAAATGTATGTCTCATTTTGTACGTCTAATCCATTACCTCTCTGCCAAGAAGTGAGAGCTATGTGTTATCATCTGCCTTCTAAAGTCATGATTGCTTACCAGGTGGATTGGACTGAAGAGGTTCTACTTAGAGAAACTTGGGAAACGCCAAATGCATGGAGTGGGAGGATGAGAAGCCAGGAAAGGAGATGGGGGGCTGGCCTGTCCAAGTGAGAGGAGACTCTTAAGTGGGTTCATGAAAACCAAGGTAGGAATAAATAGTAACAATAATGATATTAAATAGTTATTGCACTTTGAAGTTTGCGAAATGTTTTATGTTTATTTAATTCATTTGAGCCTCACCCCAACCCTGAGACAAAGCGTACCTGGAAAGAAGGGGTGGTCCACAGTACCATATACCACAGAGGTCAAAAAGGATGAGAACAAGAAAGAGGTCACTGGAAGGGCCAGCTATGTCAATTGACACGAAATTTTTTACTCTGAAATAAAAACATTTTATCCTATCACTATTTTCTTTCTGTATTAAAAAAAAAATGCAGGTCCTTAGAGGTATGCTTAAATTCTAATCCTTTATAATAACATCTCCTTAGTGACCTTGAAGATAGTTGTTTTATTTTTTGTAATAGCTGCAATCAATTTATTCAAAGAGATGACTGATTAGGCATCTGCAATGATGACTTCAACTTCTATACCTGTGTTTTTATTATTTAATATAATGGTAGAGTGCAAATTGCATGGGGCTGAGGAATGAAAGTAGTAAGGAAACAGCAGCATCGATTCCTAGAAGTCTGTTAGTGATGGAGAGGAGGGAGAGGGAGTGTTAAAGTCAAAGGAAAGCCTCTTACGACAGAAGAATCTGGAGCATGTTTGTAGATTGAAGGGAAGTGGTCGGTAGAAGGGGAAGATCTTGAAAGAACCTAACAGGGAAGGAATGACTGATAGCACAGGGTCACAAAAACAGAAACAAGAAAATATATGAAGTACCTACCGTGTGCCAGATACTAGAGATTCAACAAACAACAAAACAAAACAGTTTCTGCCCTCTAGGAACTTCCATCCTTTTGGGAGGGGGAGTGAAGCAGCATCTTTTATAGAACTCAAAATGGTCTATAAATCCTATCAAATTAATTTGGAATTAAGTTTATGCATATATATATATATGTATATGTGTATGTATATATATATGTATATATATGTATATATATATATATATATATATATATATATATATATACACACACATATATACATAAAATCAAGACAAAGGAATTCCTTTATTCCTTCCTTTCTCCATTCCTCCCTTTCTCCTATCTTCTCCCTTCCTTTTTTTTCTTTCTTTCTTTTCTCCCTATCTTGTCCATGTTAAGAACAGTCACTCACAGACTTGATCCCAATATTGATCAACTCCAAAGCTTTAACCTGCTTTGTTTTTTCACTGTGTGCCAGTTCACCCTTACTTAGGCAACCTGGTGGTCCTAACGTAACTCAGAACTCCCAAGTCTGCATCAAGAAGACAGATAAATATGACAAGAGAGTGGAACAGGAGGAGGGGTCAGATGGGCCAGAGTCTTGGGGGGCAATTCCCACAAAGGATGTATGATGATCCAGCAAAGAAGACTGAGAAGGAGCAGCTGGACAAGACAGCTAAGAAAGAACAGTATCACAAGTAATTAAACAAACAGGAAAGAGAGAGTGTCTAGGAAGATGTAAAATCAACAGTGTAAAATGCTGAAGAAAGGTCAGAGAGGAGTTGGGAAACAGAACTGACGATACAGAATACAGAAGGTTTAGCTTTGGTAAAGAGGAAAGCAAATTCATTCAATGACTAGGGAGACACGAGAATATACATTTGTCTATTGGGGGAAAAGGTGATGAAGAAAGGTGGTATTCAGGAAGTTCAGAAGAGATGACCTCAGTCTTTTCAATAAAGCAGGATGAAAAGTCATCTGCTGAATAGAAGCAGGAAATGGGAATGCAGTGGAGTCAGAGATATAAGGGGGAAAAAGGAAATTTGAAACAGCCATTACTAGGGAAAGTGAGAGAAACAGTAAGACACAAATAAAAGGTTAGCTGCTTAGCAATTTGAAGTTACGAGGGCCCAATGGAGATTAGAAAGCATACATTTATAGTGGATTCCCTAAGGGATAAGTAGCTAAAGAATATAAACAGTTATTAAAAGAAGAATTTGACTCTATTAGCAACTATATGAAAAATGCTCCAAATCACTAATAAGAGAAATGCAAATCAAAGCAACTCAAAGATTTCACATCACACCCAGAAAGATGAAAAAGCATTTTCATCATGAAAAGCAAAGATGGGAATAATTAATGTTGGAGGAATTACAGAGACAAGCCTAATAATACAATGTTGGTGCTGTAAATTGGTCCAATAATTCTAGAAAACAATTTGGAATTAATCTAAGCAAGTGACTAAAATATCCACAACCTTTAAATCAAAATACTGCTCTTAGCATATTCCTCAAGGAAGTCAAGGACAAAAAGTTCCCAAATCCACAAAAATTCATGGCAGGACTTTCTGTGGTAGCAAAGAACTGAAATTAAAGTAAATGACCATCAATGGGCAAATGGGTAAACAAACTGTGATGCATAAACACAATAGAATATGACTGAGAAACAATGAATATGAAGCCTACAGAAAACCATAGGAAGGCTTATATGAAATGATACAGAGCTTAGAAAACAATATATATGACTAAAATATTGTAAATGTAAAGAAAAAATCTAAATTGAATGTTGTGACATTATAATTACCATAGAATTGAAAAAATGTACCTCCCTCCCTTCTTTACATAGATAGCAGACTATAGATGTCAAACAACCCACATACTATCAGACTCAGTCAAATGTTGATTAGGTTTGTTATCCTGTTTCCCTCTTCCCACTCCTCCCCTCCAAATTTTCTTTTTCATAAGTGATGGCTTACTAGGTAGGGAAGAGGGAAGGAAATTATTCAGAAATGAAGATGATGTAAAAACAAAATATAGCAATAAAAATTTAAAACTTAAAAAATGTCTCTGTGTGCATAGTGAATCCAATCAGAATGACAGATGATGTATGTAGTGGTTTAAGGTTTGCAAAGCTCTTTACATACAATATCTCATTTACTCTCAAGGATGTTAGGGATCATATCTGAACAGAAATTCTCTTTTTAAATAGAATTTTATTTTTTCCAATTACATGTAAAGATAGTTTTCAACATTGATTTTTTATAAGATTTTGAATTCCAAATTTTCTCCCTCTCTTCCTCCGTTACCCAGATGGCAAGCAATCTGTATAGGTTATACATGTGCAATCATGTTAAACATATTTCCACATTAGTCATGTGGTGAAAGAAGAAACAGATCAAAAGAGGAAAACTATGAAGAAAAAAAGAGTAAAAGTAGTATGTTTTGGTCTGCATCCAGGCTCCATAGTTCTTTCTCTGGATGTGGATAGCATTTTCCATCACGAATTTTTTGAAATTGTATTAGGACATTGTAGTGCTGAGAAGAGCTAAGTCTATCAGAGTTGACTGTCACACAATGTTGTTGTTACTGTGTACAATGTTCTCCGGGCTCTGCTCACTTCATTCAGTATCAGTTCATCTAAGTCTTTCGCTAGGTTTTTCTGAAATCTGCCATACATTCATATACCACAGCTTGTTCAGCCATTTGCCAACTGATGGGCATTTCCTTAATTTCCATTTCTTTGCCACCACAAAAAGAAAATACTGCTAAAAATATTTTTGTACAAGGGGGTCCTTTTGCCTTTTTTGTGATCTCTTTAGGAGATCACTAGTAGTGGTATTGCTGGATCAAATGCAGTTTGATTGCCTTTGGACACAGTTCCAAATTGCTCTCTAGAATGGCTGGCTCAGTTCTGAACAGAAATTCTAAAACATCCATGACAAATGGTTATCCAACCTTCACTTGGAGACATTCAGAGATGAGGAATTAACTTTCACGGTGTCCTATTCCAGTTTTGAAAAAGTATAAGTTTTAGAAAATTTTTTCTTATATTGAGTTGAAAATTGCCTTTCTGACTACCTACTATTGCTAGTTTTGACCTGTTAGGTCAAGCAGAACCAGTTTAATCATCCTTCCACGGAACAAACTGGGTATAGGACTTGAAGTCAGGAAGATAAGAGTTTGAATTCTGCCTCGGATACTTACTGGCTAGCTGTTTGGCCATGAAAAAGTCAGTGAACCTCTCCGTGTCTCTCAGTTTCTTCCTCTGTAAAATGGGGACAATAAATCATACTTGTCTCCAAGGGTTGTTGTGACGATCAAATTAGGTAACATAAATAAAGCATTCTGCAAACCTTAAAGCACCCTACAAATCCTAGCTATTGTTATTATTATTATTATTAGACACTCCTTTACGTACTTGGTTTGCCCTTCTTGCCCTCCCCTCAAATACGTCAATACTTTAAGGATCTGTAATGGCCCTGGTATCGGTAACTCCTTCCTGTAAAGAAGATTACAATCCCTTTATAATTTAGTAGATGGTCTTTGATACTTTCTATAGCTGAGAAAGTAATCACTTCATAGCCAACTTAGTAATGAACCTTTCCAAACTTAGCTAAGTTGGTTCAGATGTACAATACGTCACCAGAACCATACATGAAGCCCTTCTCATTTGGTAGAACTTCCCCAAATTTGTACTTCATAGACATAGCCTTTGGAAATCCAGGGGCATCTCCATACCATAAAGTATTATTGAAGTAGCACTTCAGTGGAGGTTTAACATAGCTTAAAAAAAAATTCCATTTTTGTTGAGGCTAGCAATTAGCACAATGTTATCTGCAAACTTCATAAAATATGTAAAGAACTTTGACATCTATTGGGAATCTTGGATATTCCATTTGGACTCTACATGGTATCCTTAACAAGAATATCAAACTCTGGCTGAGTCTGTGTCTCTTATGACTCAACTGAGTCAAAGGATTGATGAACAGTTATCTCTGTGGTTGCATCTACCAAGGAATCTTGAGTAATCTTCATATTTTAATGAGTCACTTTACTTGAAGACAGCCTTTAAACCTGCATTTTACTCTAACAAATTTGTTTATTTTTTTGTAATCCACAAACACAGAGGAATTGTATCACTATAAAAATGTAATCTGTCCCAGGAAATAGCTTATTAAATTAACTTGCTCACTAGTCATACCTTCATCAAGGACATCCGTGATATATGTGTAGATCATTCTCATGAGAATTTTAGAAATAAAAAATTGCACATTTGTTGAAGTTTTTTCAATTGCCTTTTAAATGCATTGTTATCATCTGTATTTTTTCAAATCATTTAGTGTCTTTCTAGTCCTGAGATGTCTTGAAAATTGATCCATCAATAGTTTTAAAATTAGATAGCCTCCAAGAAAGACCTCCTCTGTGTGTATTTGGTATGATCCAGCCATTCTTCCTGACTTCATCTTCCTGAATGATATTTACACTTTTTTTGGCTAGGCAATGGGGTTAAGTGACTTGCCCAGAGTCACACAGCTAGTAAATGTTATGTGTCTGAGACCAGATTTGAACTGAGGTCTTCCTGACTCCAGGGCTGGTGCTCTATCCAGTGTACCACCTAGCTGCCCCTGATATTTACACTTTCTCACACAGCATGTTGCATATTGATTGGTCTGAACATGATGAATCCACTGTCACTGGTGACAAAAGTAAGCCATTAAAGTAATATTGGCAAATGTATTCCATTTTTTGCCTTTGTTAGTCTCTTTCTAGTTTCATCTTCAAGTCATTGAGTATTAGTGCATACACTGATTTGTTTCCTCTTTCTCACCCCTTAATTTCATTTTGTTAGATAACATCCCTTCATATTCAACTCATACCTGTGCCCTCTCTCCCTCCCTCTCTCTCTCTCTGTATATATATATATATATATATATATATATATATATATATATATATATATATATATATGTATATGTGTGTATATATATCTATCTATCTATCTATATCTATATCTATATCTATATATATATCTATACACACTCACTCTAACTGCCCTAATAATGAGAAAGTTTTTATGAGTTACAAGTACCATCTTCCCACGTAGGAATGTAAACTGTTTAACTTTATTATGTCCCTTATGATGTCCCTTTCCTCCTTTTTTTTATGCTTCTCTTGAGTCTTGCAGTTGAAAATCAAATTTTCTATTACACGCTGGTCTCTTCATCAAGAATGCTTGAAAATCCTCTATTTTTTTTTATTTTTACTTTTTTTGGTGAGACAACTGGGGTTAAGTGACTTGCCCAGAGTCACACAGTTAGTGAGTTTATGTGTCAGAGGTCATATCTGAACTCAAGTCCTCCTGACTCCAGGGCCAGTGCTCTATCCACTGCACCACCTAGCTTCCCTAAAAGTCCTCTATTTCATTGAAGATCCATTTTTTCCCCTGAAAAATTACACTCAGTTTTGCTGGGGTAGGTGATTCTTAGCTGTAATCCTATCTCCTTTGACCTCTGTAATATCATATTCCAAGACCTTCAGTCCCTTAATGTAGAAGCTGCTAAATCTTGTGTTATCCTGATTGTGTTTCCACAATACTTGAATTCTTTCTGGCTGCTTGCAATATTGTCTCCTTGACCTAGGAGCTCTGGAATTTGGCTATAATATTCCTAGGAGTTTTCATTTTGGGATCCCTTTCAGGAGGTGTTGGTGAATTCTTTCAATTTCTATTTTATCCTCTGGTTCTAGAATATCAGGGCAGTTTTCCTTGATAATTTCTTGAAAGATGATGTCTAGGCTCTTTTTTTGGTCATGGCTTTCAGGTAGTCCAATAATTTTTAAATGATTTCTCCTGGATCTATTTTCCAGGTCAGTTGTTTTCCCAATGAGATATTTCACATTGTCTTCTATTTTTTTCGTTCCTTTGGTTTTGTTTTATAATTTCTTGATTTCTCAAAGAGTCATTAGCTTCCATTTACTCAATTCTAATTTTTAAGGAATTATTTTCTTCAGTGACCTTTTGTACCTCCTTTTCCATTTGGCCAGTTCTACTTTTTAAGGAGCTTTTTTAATTCAGCAAATTCTTATGCTTCTTTTTCCACTTGACCAATCCTGCTTTTCAAGGCATTCCTCTCTTCATTGGCTTTTTGTACCTCTTTCACCATTTGGCCTATTTTGTTTTTTAAGGTGTTATTTTCTTCAGCATTTTTTTTTGTGTGTCCCCTTTACCAAGCTGTTGACTGTTTTTTCATGATTTTCTTGCATCACTCTCATTTCTCTTTCCAATTTTTCTTCTACTTCTCTTACTTGGTTTTCAAAATCCTTTTTGAGCTCTTTCATGGCCTGAGACCAATTCATATTTTTCTTGTAGGCTCTGGATATACATGCTTTGACTTTGCTGTCTTCTTCTGAGTGTGTGTTTTGATCTTTCTTGTCACCATAGTAACTTTCTATGGTCAGAATTTTTTTTCTGTTGTTTGCTCATTGTCCCAGCCTATTTCTTGACTTTTAACTCTTTGCTAAAGTGGGGCTCTGCTTCCAGGGTTGAGGACACACTGTCCCAGGCTTCAAGGGTCAGGCTTCAGGGGTTTTGTGCAGCTGTTTCAGAGATACTTCTTAGGGACCTGTAAATTTTCAGTTCTTCCAAGGTGGTATGATCTAGGGAGAGGTGTGTTTACTCCTCTCCTGGCTTGTGCTCTAGTCTGTGACTGATCACAAGCACTCTTTTCTGTCCCCACTCCACCGTGGCTGCAAGCTCTTATGTGCTAGTGCTCTTCCTGATCCTGGAACTGTTACCGAGGACTATGACCCAGATTTGAGTATGGGCAAAGCAACAGAGTCCTGCCCCCCCCCCAGTGCCAGCAAAGACACCTCTGTAATCGCCTTCTGATCAGCTGTTCAATCCCCTTACCATCTATGGGCTGAGAGCTCCAGAAGCAGCTGCCACCACTGCTAATTCAGTAGCTCACAAGGCCTGCTCCTGGTTTTCTGGGGCCTGGTCTATGCTGGCATGGCCTACACTGTGCTCCACTCTAGGTACAACAGACCTTTCCTGCCAACCTTCTAAGTTATCTTTGGCTGGAAAATTATTTCACCCCATCCTTTTGTGGGTTCTGCCACTCTAGAAATTGTTTTATGGCATCATTTAAAGGTGTTTGGTGTTTTTTGGGTTTTGGGGTTTTTTAGGTTTTTTTTTTTTTAGGCTAGGCAATGGGGTTAAGTGACTTACCCAGGGTCACACAGCTAGTAAGTGCTATGTGTCTGAGGTTGGATTTGAACTCAGGTCCTCCTGACTCCAAGGCTGGTGCTCTATCCACTGTACCACCTAGCTGCCCCCATTTAAAGGTGTTTGAAGAGAGTTCAGGCAAGTCACTGCCTTTTCTCCACCATCTCCCCACTGTGCTTTTCCATACCCTTTGTTTTTAAAAAGCATATAGTGAATTTAACAAAATAGTAACAAAATTGTCCTTTGCATCCACTTTTGGACTTTTTTCTTTCTATATATTTTTAAACGTTTTGTGGATACTTCTTTTTTCATGTGCTACTACCTACTAATTTCTCTCATAAAAGCCCTTTCTTAAGTAATAACTAGCATGTATATAATATTTTTTTAAATTACAAAGCACTTTACATATATCATCAATTCTATGCAGAGTTGCTGTCTTAAACTTTGTACCTCTATAAGTGTCTATTGCCAGAGTTCTGCACTAATAAGGAGTAATGCAGATCATTTTGTTTAGGGAGAGAAACTGCCATACAAATGAAAGATGAAGAATATTTTACTACCATGGTGAAAATCAAAATGGAGGTGAACTGATTATAGGTGATTTAAACCAGAAAATAGTGTCCTAAAAATCTTAGTGCAGTTTTAGGCTATCAAGGCTTAAAACTGCACTAAGACTTTTGGGACACCCTTTTTGGGATCAGAGGCAGCATGGTATGGTAGATAGACAACTAGCAGCAGGACAGGAAGACGTGAGTTCAAATACAGCTTCTTTCTCATACCAGCTGTGCAATCTTGGGTAAGTTTTTAGGAAGAAACACTTGAACTAGGGTTTTTAACTCATATTTTTCTTTAGGCATACAGCATACACTGAAGATATGGGGGAGTATTTTATATGAATATAGAGAGATGTGAGAAAGTTCAGGATCAAATTATGGAACAACTATCCATTAGCCCACTATAGCTACTGGCTAGCCCTGGATATAAAACCATGCTTTAGCTTTACATGCTATCCAATTACTCTTTGAGTCCATCTCACCACCTTTTTCTACCACCTAATTCTGGTGTACCTAATTCTCCCCTTTCCTACCTTCCCAGAACAAATACCTTTCCCTAGTCACCATTCCCCTATATGTGTTGTCTTTCTTTATTTTTCTGGTCTCCTTAAGAATGTAAGTTCCTCAAGAACAGAATTCCTGTCTTTGGCTTGGCACTGGATCTGACATATAGCAAGTGCTTAATAACGCCTTTTAATTCATTCATCATGCTTTTCAAATAGGAAAAGAGGAATAGTATGAATTAAAATTTGAAAGGCAGATTGGAGCCAAATTTTGGAGGCTTAAATGCCAGGCTAAGAAGCTTGAATTTATAAGTAAGAGAATTGAAATGTATTTGTGTTAGAAGGAAAGTGACGTGGTCAGATGTATACATTAATAAAATGAAACTGGCAGCTATGTGAAGAATGGAAAGGGAAGAGACTAGAGGCAAAGAGTCCCGTTAGGAGACTATTATACTAGTACAGAAATAACTGTAAAGAGAAGGGGATGGATAGTGGAGACATGAATTTAGCAAATGATTAGATATAATGTGGTAAAGAAGAGTCAAAAATGTCTTGATATGAAGCCTTGTTGACAGGGAAGACAGTGAATAATTTCATAAAAGAAATAGGAAACTTGGGTGGAAGGGCAGATCTTAGCAGGAAAGATAATGTTTAGTTCTGAACATGTTAAATTAGGGGTAAACAGGAAATTCAGGTGATGTCCAGTAGAGTTTTGGAAATGTGTGAATAGAGCTTAGGGGCATGATTAGTGCTGTTGATGAATATCAGCTTAGAACTAATCATTAAACTATTTGGGTGGATAAAATTGTCTAAAGAGAGCAAAAGGAGAGAGAACCTTGACTGACAATTAAAGGGCAGAAGGAGGAAGATGAACTAATGGAGGGGAGCATCAGACAAGTAGGAAGAGAATCAAGAAATAAAGTGCCCTGGAAGAGAAAGGAGAGCATCAAGAAAGTAGTCAAAGGTGTTAAATGCTGCAAAAAAAAAAAATCAATCAAAAAGAAACGAGGACTGAGAAAAGGCTACTAGATTGATTGCTAAGAGGTAACTGGTAATCTTAGAAAGGAAAATTTCAGTGGAGAAGAGAATTGGAAGTCAGGTTTCAAGTAGTTGAGTGAGTGGGAGCCAAAGAAATGAAAGTAAATATATAGTTTTGGCATGGGCTTTTTGACAATATCTTCTAGCATACTGGTAGATTTGTGGAAGGCTTAGGACAAGATTAAAGCAGAATAAGGCATGGATAAGTGCTGGCTGGGGCACCCATATCAAGAAAATTACAGGTCTAAATCCACTGAAGGGGGCTCTCTATTTTGTTTCCTAAGGACTATACTGAAGATGTCTATCCAGAAGGTTTGGACACGCTATTAAAATTCACCATACTAATGTATTACATCAACTAATTAATATTAATGCTAGATACTCTAATAGTTAAAATTGAGAAATTACCTGTAAAAAACTGACTGTACACAAAAATGACAGAAATAGGGGTTTGAGGATGAACAATCAAAACACTTTAAAACGGGGAAAAATTGGGTAGTATTGATCAAATTTGGAAAAGTTTTCAGAGCAGGAAAGAATAAACAATGCTAGGGAGACAAACTATGAGTCAAAGATTACTGTGATACCCTATGACAATATTTGATAATCGCGCTGATTTGATTCACCTCATAATAGATAACAGAAAGTACAATAAAAAATGTTATAAGATTAAATCCTTCCTTGATTTGTAAATTTGGCATTAATCATTGAATAAGGCAGAGTAAAAATATAATAATGAAGAGATATTGGAAGTTAAATAACTCTTGGCAAAAAGTATATTTGAGTTTTATCCTTTACCGTACGCAACTTCCTCAACAATTGTACCATTAACAAAAAGACCACAGTATATGTTTAATTAAAAAAATTTATATTCCAACATGTTGTACTCAGAAATTAGATTTAAATAGCGAATTATTCAGTTGACCAAACTACTGGAAAAAAAAATCGACGTCTTAAAGTAGCTCTACTGGAAAAAATAGTCATCTCTCAATTATTCAGAATTAAAGATAAAAAAAAAATGGCAGTCTTCCTTGAGTTTCTTTTGTGAGGCTGATTGAGTTACAACCTGTCCGGTCTTCGGTTTCATTACCAGCAAAATAAGAAGACTGAACTAGATTAAAATTATTTCTATAAGGGTCCTTCTCTATCCAGGATTCTGTGGTTCTGTATTTTAATTTGGCACCTGTTCATATTTCCTTGTAAAAATTCAAATTATATAGTTACTGTATGTACAACTGTATAAATAACATTTCATAAACTCTTTCAAATGTAGTAGAACACATTTACTGTAGACATAAAAAACTAGTCCTAAGATTTTTTTAAAATGATTTTTCACTTTATTTTTGTACATTTGTAATAATTTCTTAAAGATTAAGAATATCGCTTAATTAGGTTCCCAGGTAAAGAAAAGAAGCTGTAGACAAGGAAACTGTTATAAGAAAATGATCCCTTTGGGACCGTGAGGATTCTTTTGTTTACATTTCCTTGAAGATATTTAAAACTCCAACTCAAGGGCTTTGGAAGATTTGTCTTAACTCTACTGAATCTATATTAATCCTTTTATTCCCTACTTTGGAGAAGAAAAAAATGCAGGAATTCATTAACACGCCAGCCTGCCATTTGGCAGGTAAAAGAAAAGCTAAAAAAACTCGGTTCTTAGAACTTATCTCTGTCGAAACATCACCGATTTCCGCCAAAGGGCTAACAACGTTGAGCAAATTACCTGGCATATGAAAGGTCAGGAATTATCAACTGTAGCTATAAAGAAGGACCTGGTACATCTGCTTCCTCATTCACCCACCTCTGAAGCCAAGCTTTTTTCCTGGGCCCTCAAGTTTATAGCTCAAGGGACTCAACTGAAATGGCCTTGGGGAGATGAGGGGTAGCGAGAGTGATCCAAGCGGCTGCGGGCCGCCCTCCACTTTGGTCCCCTTTGTCTGGGCTGGGCTGGCCTTCCCGGGTTTGACCCTGCCCACCCCCTCCTCCCGGACTCGTCCTCCGGGGCCTCCTCTCCCTCATCCTGTTCTAACTAGGGCGGGACAGAGGAGCCCAGGTGCCTGGAGGGTGTCACTGGGCGCCCCCCGCCACGTCCTCCCTTCCCTTATCGCTTCCCCCCAGCGGGGCAAACTCGAAGGAACGGAAGCAGAGAGGTGGCGGGGGCTTCAGGAGGAGGGGTGAAGGGGGAGCCGGCGGGTCCGCGGTGGCTTAGCGGGAAGTGCCCAGATACCACACCTGAGGAGCGCCCGGGGAGGGGGAAGAAGGGGGCGGTGCCTAAGCTGCTGCCCGCGCCGCGGGCGCCAGGGGAGGGGAGCGGAGGGGAGGGGACTCTACTCCCCCCTCCTCCGGGAAGGGGAGGGGGGAGGAGAAGGCGGCCCGTGACTGTACCAGGGGAACCGGTCGGGCAGGTGGGGGTGGGGGGCAGGGGGCTCGCAGCCCTGAGGGAGGGGCTTGGGGAGAGGCGGAGACGAGGACGGCCGGGCTGGTCGTGGTGCGGCACCAGACACCCGCCCCACACTCGCTCTGTCCGTCCGGGAGTCGCGCTCACCTGGGGCTTCTCTTCGCGCTCGGGGCCAGGTGACCTTCCCTCCTCGCCCCTCCCTGTCCCGAGGGGCACGAGACCCTTCCGCTCCCCCCCAGCCCGAGCTCTCGAGGATCCTCGTGTGCGTCCGACGAGCCGGAGGAGCCCCCGCGCCCCTGTGCCCCTTCGCTCCCTCCGGCGCGCCTCCATGGGTCTGCCCCGGGCTTTTGCGCTTGGGCTGCTGCTCGCGGCTACGGTCGTGGCGCTAAGCTCGGCTGAGACAGGTGAGCCGGAGGGGTGGCCGGGCGTGCTGGGGCGGGGGGCGGCCGAGGATGCTGGGCATGCTGGAGCCGCCGTCGGGCTGGCCCGAGAGGCCCAGGAGGGAGAGAGGGATGGACGATGGCGTCGGGCGGACACCGCACTTGGTGACCCGAAGACCCGGAGAGGGGAGGCGGCGGCGGGGGGTGGCCAGCCCGAGCCCCGCGTCCTCGCGACCGTCTTTGTCCCCCGGGGGAGGGGGCAGCGCTGAGCTTCGCCTCGGAGACCCCCGCCACTTTCGTTCCTCTGAAGTGACCAAGGGTGGGTTGGGGGTGAGGGCCTAAAGAGGGGACCAGTCTCGGGAGGATGATGGGCGGGGGGGGGCCCGGGAAAGATTACCGGGTTATGGAGAGTCTAGGAGAATGGGACCCGGGGAGGGGTCCTTGTTGGTGTTCTTTGGCGGGACCCTGGGGTTGTGCGTCGGGTCGCCCCCTCCACCCTCCAACCCTGTCCTTTCTCTTCCCTCCTTGTCCCTTTCCATTCCCTCTTCCTCTTTTGCACACAATGGCGCCCCTCTCCCTCTTCCGGGTTGTGGCTACTTCGGCGACTGAAGGGAGCGCCTTGGGGAAGCTGGGGAGAGCGGGAACTGGTCAGTGGCCCGGGTTGGGCCGGGCCCCGCCCCCCGAGAGGCTGCTGCCTACCTGTGCTAAGGCCCGGATGTGGGCCAGGCGCTGCGCGAGAGGTGACCGCCCTGAAGCGCTCCTCGCCCGCCTGCAGTGCACCTGCATCCTCCAGGCGTCCCCTCCCTTCTCCCTGCAGCACGTCTGCACCCTCGGGGAGCTGGAAACCAGTTACGCAGTCTGGAAGGAAAGCTGTCTAATCTTGACCCATCTTCTTTGTTTCCTTCTGAGACCCAAAGACTTCAAATTAGTTTACTGTTATCGGAAAGATAAAAAGCAAATGATGATTTCCTTTAAGTGCGGTTGGATGCTACATTCCATACTCTTTGAAGACAGTTTTCAGCTAGCTCTAATTAAGTAGTTTGACTGCAGTAATTTTTTATTCTAGCTAGTTGCAAATAGATTAAAGCCTTTTCTGGATCACTTATTCCAAGTCTTCCTTCTGGGGCAGCTAGGTGGTGCAGTGGATAGAGCACCGGCCCTGAAGTCAGGAGGACCTGAGTTCAAATCCGGCCTCAGACCAAACATTTGACACTTACTAGCTGTGTGACCCTGGGCAAGT
Source organism: Phascolarctos cinereus (assembly GCF_003287225.1). Lineage (NCBI taxonomy): Eukaryota > Metazoa > Chordata > Mammalia > Diprotodontia > Phascolarctidae > Phascolarctos > Phascolarctos cinereus. The sequence goes on from NW_027555625.1 coordinate 93,971,325, forward strand.
CACTTAACCCCAATTGCCTAAAAGCAAAAAACAAAAAAACAAAAAAAAACCCCAAGTCTTCCTTCTGTTGATTTACCTACCATTTGCCTGTCTCCCATCCCTACCTCCCTCTCCTTGAGAGCAGGTTGGGTTTTTAATTTTCATTCTGTTATGTTTTTTGCCTTTCTTTATGTCCCTGGCCCGTTGCACAGCCCTTGCCGCATAGTGCATGCTTCATAAATGTTTGTTGGCTGACTTCGGGATAGAAAGGCAATTTTGTTGGAGACCATTTGCCGTTTCATTAATGAATCAAATAATTTTTGGACTGCAGGGGTGGGTTCAGAAGGGAATAAAGGAAGAAATTATTTGAGTTCCGTGACTGTCAGATGGAAACAAGAAGATGGGTCAAGATTAGAAAGCTTTCCTTCCAGAGTGGGTAACTTGTTTTGTAAAGGTTGGTTATATTTAAGGGGATGGAAAGTTTGAGCATAAAGACTGAAATGGGGGGGGCGGCTAGGTGGTGCAGTGGATAGAGCACCAGCCCTGGATTCAGGAGGAGCTGAGTTCAAATCCAGCCACCTGCATATAACACTTACTAGCTGTGTAACCCTGGACAAGTCACTTAACCCCCACTGCCAAAACAAAACCCCCCAAAAAAAATTGAAATGGGAATTAGTGAAATGACCCATTGTCAAAAGTAAATTCTGGAACCAATTTTTCTTGTCATTTAAAGCTGTGATGTACTGGGTACTTGGGTAGAATTCCCAGAAACTCATTTAACTGGAGCACTAGAATTGTCTTTGAGGGGAGTATTATTTTGTTGTTCCAGCATTAATTGGAAGATAACAGATTTCAAATTTTTTTTTCCCTTTTCTAGCTTGTTACTGTGAAACAAACAAGTTGACAAACTGCACTGAAATATCACCTGGTAATTGCCAATGTCAGGCTATTGGTTCACCAAATATAGTCCTCTGTTCACAACGTGAGTTTAGTCTAATTTTCTGGCATTAACTTAATTTTGGTATACTAATTTGGTTAGTGAAATGTAATAGATACCATTGGTAAATAACAGTCAATTCAGTGTGTCAGAATATTTGCTCAGAAGTATATTACTTGTCTTGTTTATGCTGGGATACTTCAGCTCAGTTGTATGTGCTTTTTAAAAAAATAACCTATCCACATTTATAGGTAATGTGGCTTTTTCTAGAATGTGAGAAGTGAATTTTTACTTTTATAAGTAATGTGGCTTTTTCTGGAATGAAAATTTAAGGCTGTGTTGTTCATCATTCTGTAGTGGGTCAAAGGAGAGTAAAAATAAAAACACTCTTCAAAGTAAACAGTATAACTCATGTAAGAAATTTGTTGTTTTTTTTTAAATTTCTGATGTGAAGAATTTGGACCCCAAGAAAGATTTCCCTCATTAAATATGAGAAAACAGAGCCTTGACTTGCATGTCATACATGTAATAAATGGCAGATCCATGTCTTCTGATTGCTATTTCACGCTTCTTTTTTGTATTATGCTACCTGTCTCGGGAATTTATTTTTTCTTGGATTCAGTGATTATGAATTCTTCTCTTTATTAACTTTTGATCAATGTAGGTTCTTAGTGAGTAATATTTGATTTTGAATTCTTTTTGGGAAGCATAAACCCACTCTTATTTTTGAGTTTGACTATAACCTTTTTCCTCCCCCAAAGTGGCTTCAAAGTGTTTGGTGATGAAAGCAGAAATGGCTAATTCAAAGAGTGGGCGGAGAAAGAAACCAGAAGGGGCTATTCAGGATAACGATGGAATATATGATCCTGATTGTGATGGAAACGGTCACTTCAAACCTCGACAATGTAATGGCACTGCTCTTTGCTGGTGTGTGAATACAGCTGGAGTAAGAAGAACAGATAAGGATAGTGAAATATCATGCAGTGAATTAGTAAGAACACAGTAAGTTTGTTTGCCTTTATTATTAATATTCATACTTTTCAGATAAATTCCTTATCTGTGAATTATAATAGCATTGATTTGTACCTAAAACTTTGATGGTAAATATGATAGTTGACCTAAAAGTATTTTGATTCATTTGTTGGTTTAATTAAAGAGGAAACTTACTCTCTTTTAATAGTACTACTATATTTGGAGCTGGGAAAATTTTAGTTGTATTCACTAAGAACTGAAAGTTTAAAAAAGTATAAGGAAGTAATTCAATTTAATTTTTTTTATTACAGTTGGATCATCATTGAACTGCAACACAAAACACGAGAAAAACCTTTTAATAATACTGTTTTAGAAAAGTAAGTCTTATTAAAGTCTGTGTCTTGGCATATTTTTAAGAGCTTAAGTAAATGGTTTTTCATTCATTCATTAAAATGCCTAATTATTTGTAAAATGAAGCCTTTGGACTAAATCATCTTTAAGATCCATTCTAGCACTGACATTCTGTATTTACCAACTGGGGTTGGTGTTTAAAAATCTTTACCTTCATGTTGTTCTGTCTATAGGAGACAAATATTCCTTTTTTTTCCTTTTTTTTATTAATTTATTTTGAATTATTAACAATCACTTCCATAGGCTTTTCAGTTTTAAATTTTTCTCCACCTCCCTCCCCAAGATGGTGTGCAATCTGATATAGGCTATACATATACATTCCTATTAAACATATTTTCACATTAGTGATATTCTAAGTAAGAATTAGAACCAATAGGAGGAGCCACTAGAAAGAGGAAACAAAACACAACAGAAAAAAAAATAGCAAATAGTATGCTTCAGTTTGCATTCAAACTCCATAGCTGTTTCTTTGGATGTGGATAGCATTTTCTATCATGCCTTTAGAGATGTCTTAGATCTTTGTATTGCTGAGAAGGGTTAAGTCTATCATTATTAGTCATCGTACAACGTGGTTGTTACTGTGTACAATGTTCTCCTGGTTCTGCTCACTTCACTCAGCATCAGACAATACAAGTCTTTCCAGGTTTTCTGAAGTCAGCCTGTTCATCATTTCTTATAGCACAGTAGTATTCCATTACATTCATATACCACAACTTGTTCAGCCATTCCCCAATTCATGGGCCTCCTCTCAATTTCCAATTCTTTGCTACCATAAAAAGAGCTGCTATAAATATTTTTGTACATGTGAGTCCTTTTCCCATTTGTATGATCTCTCTGGGATATAGCCCTAAAAGTGCTATTGCTAGGTCAAAGGGTATGCACATTTTTATAGCTCTTTGAGCATAGTTCCAAATTGCTCTCCAAAATGGTTGGATCATTTCACAACTCCACCAACAATGCATTAGTGCTCTAGTTTTCCCACATCTTCTCCAACATTTATCATTTTCCTGTTTAGGGAGACAAATATTTCTTATAATAGATTGTTTATGATACTTGTAAATTAAAGGTAGCATCTTTAACTGGTTAATTTTATAAACACTTTAGTCTTGGAGAACTATAACTATCTGGTTATATCAATAAAAATAGTGCTTCTTGTAATGTGTCATAAAATAGCTGTTTCATAACAGATTTTTAATTCTTACAGGGTCATCAAACAGGAATTTCAGCAGCGTTATAAACTGAACCCTAAATACATCAAAAGAATTTTGGTAATATATTTTCTTCTTATTGCAAACCATCTCTGAAAGAACTAGCTAGTTTTAGCAAATACATGGTAATATAGCTGGGTCCAATGGGTAAACTACTAGATTTGGAGACAGGAGGACATGGGTTTAAATCTTTCCTCTGAAACTTAAAAGCTGTATGACCATGGGCAAGTCACTTATTGTCTCTTAGTTTCTGGTAACTCTGGAAAAACTCATTCACTAAGTTGTAACTGGCTTGCCATCTGTGTTAAGCACTTTATTGTGAATTCTGTACTCTTTATCTTTGATTTCTGTATATTCTTTATATCTAGAAGTTTAATGATTCTTATCTCCTTGGATTTTTAAAAATATAATATGTATTCAGGAAAAAAGGCTCAGACAGTTCAAATTGATTAGACAAATATTTTCATGAACTAATGATATAGATAACCACTGAGACAAAAAACTTGAGATACTGCATTTTCTTGCTCATCTTTCCCATAGGAATACTCTTTAAGTATCAGTTTCCTCCCCTAGTCTCTGTAACACCCTGCCTCCTCTCCAGGAAACCTAGCAGCTCTTTGAAACTTGACACACATACCCCCACCACCTTGGCCCTAGATAATATATTTTCTTTGTGGGTACTCAGTAACTACTGTAGTCTTACTAACGATGTATTCTAATTTAGGTTTTTCTTTTTAATGCCGCATCAAAAGAAAGATTAATTTCACCTCTTCCTAAGAGTATTATTTTTATAGCTTCCCATCCATGGGGGTCATATAGTCAAAATGATCTATTCTAGACTGTTACTGAAAAATGCTTGAATGTAGTAAATATCTGAGGCAAGATTTGAGCCCAAGTCTTAAGACTCTATATTCAGCTCTCTATCCATTATCCTACACTGTAGGATATTTGGGAGAGAGAATCTTACTCCTTTCTTTGCCATCAAGTAGGAGACTGAATTTGGATTACACTTCATTTTAGCACTTTACATATGCTACACTTAGGATAATTTAAAATGAAAGGCATATTACTTGTCCAAATAAGGGGTTTCAAACTTCTGCTTATCTGTCAATAATTCTCATTGTGGTAGCAAAGACTTTTTTTCATAACAGAAGTTTTTATTATTAATTTTAGTCCTCTTTTAGATTTTTAGTGCAATATTTGATATTTAGCATTTAGAACCATATGTAGAATATTTAAAGATATCACAAAAATTCTGAATGTCTAATAGTTAATTATCTTCTACCTTAGTAGAAAAGAGCAACTGTGCAAATGATTCAAAAGGTCACAGAATTCAATGACAGAAATGCCATGATGAGCACTATGATTTACTTGATGTTTACTCTTTTTTTTTTCCAGTATGAGGATGATGTTATCATTATTGACCTGGTGCAGAATAGTACCCAGAAAAGCACTAATGATGTGGACATAGCTGATGTGGCATATTATTTTGAGAAAGATGTAAGTATGATTGGCCAGATCATTCTGAAACACTATTTTGGCCAAGAACCCTACTATTCAGAGAGGAAAGGGGAAGAGATTAATTTATATTCAGGCAAATTGGTATTAAAGGTCTTCTAGCTCCCTTTTCAGGCTCTATTTCTTTACGTTCTTCAGAATCATCCCTTTGATATAGTCAATTCAGTCTTTTTATTGTTTGCTCCCACACCAAAGAAGTATTGCTAGTGCCATTCCACTACCTGTAATGCCATCTTCTCCTCCTCTATTATATACTTCAGATAACTATGTCAGACTCTATTAATTCTTAACAACCCTTCCTGAAAAATCTCAGGCAACATCATTCAGCATGTAGGTATATACACAATTTACTCTGCTGTCTTGTACTTGATCGTGTTATCTAATTACATGTGTATGTTTTGTGTTTCCAGTTAGATCTGTACATTTTTTAAGGGCACGGGGGCATACTTTTGTCTTCTTTTATGCTTCCTCTTACCCTCAGAGCCCATAGTTCAGGGAGTGGAACATGTGGGAGACATGTAAGGAATTCTATTTATCATTCAATTTGGGGATAAAGTATTGGTGGTGACCCCAGAGCTCAGTCACGTCTGGCAGTGATTCTTTCTAAACTTTTTGAATTTTGTTTTTTTTTTTCATTTCCAATATAGGTAAAAGGCGAATCTCTCTTTTATTCCAGTAAAATTAATCTTGTCCTAGAAGGTGAAACGCTTGATTTGGATCCTGCTAAAACTTCGATCTATTACCTTGATGAAAAGGCACCTGAATTTTCAATGCAAGGACTAACAGCTGGTATTATTGCTGTCATTGTAGTTGTAGTTCTGGCACTTGTTGCTGGAATTGTGGTGCTGGTAAGTGCTGTACAGACAAAATGCCAAGGTTCCAGGTATTATTTCAAAGATATTTTCATACTCTAGTGGAGTAACCATAGTAACAGTACTCAATCTGACTGTAAATCTTTATCAATGAATTAATCTCATATGAAATCATTTTCCTGGTCTTGCTATGAGATAATCACTTTCTGTAAGGAAAGACACTTTGTGCTGTGTATGCTATAAGAGGAGAAGAGAAGTATAACCATACTCTTTACATTTATTTTCTTTTGCCTTCAAGCTGCAAATACAAATACCCTTCTCCCACTTCAGACATTTTAACCCATGAGACAGGAAGACAAAGAACCAGACAATCCTAAACTCCCAAATCATCTACCACTACTAAGTAAGGGAACATCATAAAAAGTCCAAGCTGTTACATGATGATAATTATAGCGTGCAGGTGGGAGTCACACAAAATTTAATCCTCACAACATCCCGGTGAGGTTGGTGCTATTTCCCCCATTTTAGAGGTGAGGAAACTGAGGGTGAGAGAGACTGAATAACCTGAAGTCATGTAGCTATTAAGTGTCTTGAGGTAGAATTTGAACTCAGATCTTTTGACCCCAGATCTAGCGTTCAAGTCATTTCTTTAAGGAAAGGAGAAAAGAGATTGTTATGTGATTAAAACTAGGGGAAGTAAATTCTCTAAGTCACATGCTTACATACATACGTACTTACACATATACATAAACCATAAGGAAGTTGGGCATTGGCTCCTACAGATTGAAAATGTTGTTTTTAGTATTATTCCCCTTTTATATTTTTATACAACAAAATCATTTAGATATTCTGTGGACTTTGTGATAATGGGCTTTCACTTTTACTTTGAGCATGACTGTCCCCAGTTTTTAGAGTTTTATTTTTAAAAGTTAGACCTTTACTAGAAGCAATTATAACTTAAAAACAGCTCCTATTTTTCTCTACCTCAATATTTACCTTTTTTTCAAAGGTCAGCTTAGTCTGTTACTTATGCTGTTTAAAGGGTCAGCTAGATGGCACAGTGGATAGAGCACCAGCCCTGAAGTCAGGATGACCTGAGTTCGAATCCAGTCTCAGACCAAACACTTGACACTTACTAGCTGTGTGACCCTGGGCAAGTCACAACCCCAATTGCCTCAAAAAAACAAAAAAAACAAAACTTATGCTGTTTAAAATAATTGGATTAAATATGAAATTGTGCAGTTATGAACTTTTTAATAGCTCTTTGTGCTAACGTGTAACTATTATTTGAATAAATATTAAACAGTTTTCTAAAATTATCAAATATCTTCATCTATTTAGGTTATGTCCAGGAAGAAAAAGAAGACAAAATACGAAAAAGCTGAGGTAAGTTGATCTTTAATGAAATTCATTTTAAAGTAATAGTACTAGTAATAATAACAATAGCACTTATGTAGAACTTTACAGTTTGCAAAGGACTTTACAAGTTATTTTACCCTCACAACAACCCTAAGAAGTAGATGCTGTTAATATCTCCATTGTACAGCTGGGGTAACTGAGGAAAACAGAGGTTACGTGACTTGCCTGATGGTCACATAGCCAGTCAGTGTTTGAGGTGAGAACTGAACTGCGTTCTTCCTGACTCAAGGTCTAGTACTCTGCCCCACTTCACCGCCTAGCTGCCAGGTAATATGGTATAGAGGCTGTGAAGATGGAGTCAGAAGACCTGGATCTCTGGGTCAATTTCTTCATCTTTAAGAAGAGGACATTGGATTACTTGGTCTGTAAAGTTCCTTCCCGCTCTAAATCTGTGATGGCTATGAATTTGTAGAATAATTTGTTGAACAGCTTTCTCTTGGTACATTAGAGAATGTCCCCAACATACAAACAGATTCCAACTGTGTTATGGCCTCATTAGAATGTTATTCTAGGAGTTTGTGCCTAATGAGAGAATAATGATGTCATTGTCTAAATCCCCTTATGTAAAGCCCAAATGGAATACCTTTTATTGAATTCTGTTCTAGTGTCGTAGCAATTATACTGGGATCTCATTAAGGTAGGAGGTCCATAATACTGTGCATGTTTAAAAAGAGATGTATTGCTATCCTTTCTTCATGTTACTCCCCAGTAGACCCCTTCCTTGTAGCAAGGATGTATACAGTTAAGCAAAACAAGTCAGCACATTGCCCATATCTAAGGACATATACCTCTTTCTACACAACTGATCAGTGACTTGATAGGAGTTCTGGTCTTTCCATATTGTTTTCCTTTGTATTTTTATGTTTTGGGTGGATGGGTGGGGTCTGTTCACTTTGTTCTTCAATCTCTTATTTTGTATAACCTTTCTCAGCTTTCTCTGAATTCTAATAATTTCTTACATTAATTGGCCACAGTTCAGTCATCCATTCCCTAATCAAGCAACGTCTATCCATTTCATCTTGGGATACTGTTTCTTAATGGTGTCCCTTTAATGAGATCTAATTAATAAGCTAAATGTAGCTAAGGTGAAATGTTTAGCTTTAAGCTAGTGGGGTAATATTTGGAATAGCTGCACTTAATTTATATCATGATTATTATTTTTGCTATTATATGGTGTGCTGTTAATTATAAATCTGCAAAAGTATTTGCAAACTTTTCTCACCTACTTGGGATTAGACTTGATTTCTGATGACATAGACATTTGGTCTCCTGATCCTAAGTATCCTGGGATCATCCCTTTAGAGCTGGAAGGAACCTTAGAGGCTGTCTGGTCCAAATCCTTCATTGTACAGATGAGGAAACTGAAGTGAAGTGGCTTGCCTCATGATCTCACAGCTTCTTGAATCCTCCTGACTGGTGTTCCAGACAGATGTGTAAAGCGTTATCTTTTTTCACTAAATACTATTAGACTGATAGCATCATTGGAAGATCATGGGATCACAGATTTAGAGCTATAGGGGATCATGTTTTCAAAAAGTTTCCTAAGTGCTTTACTTAAAATAGCCCAGGGATTCCTTCAAGTAGTATTGTCCCCATTTCACAGATGAGAAAACCGAGGCCCAGAGAAGTGATATGACTCACCTATGTTCATAGGGATAATAAATGATAGAGCTAGAATTTTAATCAAGTCTAGTATTCTTTCTACTGGAGCAGCTAGATGGTGCAGTAGATGGAGGGCTGGGCCTAGAGTCAAGAAGACCTAAGTTTAAATCTGGTCTCAGGCATTTACCAGTTATATGACCCTGGGTAAGTCATTTAACCCTATTTGCCTCAGTTTTGTCATCTGTAAAATAAGCTGGAGAAGGAAATGGCAAATCATTCCAGTATCTTTGCCAAGAAAATCTCAGAAGGGGTCACGAAGAGTTGGACATGACTGAAATGACTGAACAGCAACAACATCCTTTCTACTCAGCCTTGTTTCCCAGTTACTGTTTGGGTAATTTTGAAAAGTGGGCCTCAGTTTTCTTATCTGTAAATTGAGAAGGTTCATTCAAACTCTAAAGATTCTAGAAGTCTATGCTAGTTTATTGAGAACCCTCCAACCATCAGCTATAATACTATTTTTAATATTAAGCCTTTCAGCATCATGATAGATATTGCTCCATTTTCTGAACTTTTTAGATTGTCTTATTCTACTTTGGGGACATTTATAACATTTATTTGTGTTTAAGTTGTTTGTATATAAAGACAGTATATGATGCTTTGTAGTTTATGAAGCATTTTCTCACAACATCCCTGGGAGCTGGAGTTTACAAGTATTATTGTATTCATTTTACAGATGAGGAAATAAAGGCTTTAGGAGCTTAAATGACTTAACTAGACTTTTTATGGCTAGTAGACTTGAACTATTTTCTTGATTAGTTGTCCAATGTTCAGGGTCCTCTACAGTTTTGCAAGACTCTAATGGACAAGGAATATACAAATACATATTCCTGCAGTCCTTTGCATATAGTTAGTATGTCAATAAATATTAAGATTGAAAAAGTTGATTCACTGAGGATTCCTATTCTGTTAATCAATTTGATATAATTCCATGGAGGTCATGATGATAAGTTCCCGTATAGTTGGCCTCAGAGCTGCAGATTTTAAGTTCACTTCCTTAATCATAGGAAGTTTAACTAGAGGCCCTTTGCCCTTCTTTTTTTCCTTGTCATGGTGACCAAACTCATTGTGATGGAGGTGACTCAGCTACATGGAAAGTCCTCCAATTTATTTTGTACCTCGATACCATTCTCTTTTGTCCAACACAAGCAGGTGACCATTTTATGACCATTTTATCACCACCTAGTCAGTGGAGTTAGTCTTTGCTTCATCCAACTCAAGACCTTTCTGACAGATCATTTTTTGCTTATGCATCATATGTCAACAGTGGAATTATTCTTCATTTGGTATAGCCATTCTTGAATGTCTAGATAGCTAATCCCATAAAAATAGAGCCCTGGAAAGGAGGGGGCATCTCTGATTGTGAGGAAGATCTGAGGTGCACTTCATTAGAGGGGACCACGGACCCTTTCATAAAGTGCCATTGGCGCAGAGCTTTGTCTCAGTCTCTTTCATTGTAGGCTGGATAATTTTAATCCCCACAAGATAAAATTATTGCAAATGAGAGGAACTTGATTTCTGATGACATAGCAATTTTGTTCACTTTTTTACCTCCTTCTTCACAGATAAAGGAGATGGGTGAATTACACAGAGAACTCTCCACATAACTACCAAAATACGAAGACAAGAAGAAAAAAAAATAGATATTGATACTGTATGTGTGGAAATGGGGAAAAAAAAGCCCCGCCAGATTAATATCTTGTTAGAACGACTATAACCTAGGGTTTAAAAATGCAGAATGAGTAGATTGTTGTGAAGTGGGATTTACTCGGTACTCAAATTATGAGTTACTTGAAAATTTTGGCTATCCCTATCTAAAAAAGTTGGGCCACTATAAATTATTCAAATATACATTTTCTTAGACAAAAAACTAGACTACATAGGTTTAAGCTAATGCTTATATGACATCAGAATTCATACTTTAAATATATTTCAACGATAGGGTTTGAATTCCACACTTGTAAAAATGAAAGCTAGTTTTCAATAATGTTTTTTGTTTGTCTTGTACATATTTTTGTCTTGAATTTCCTTAAACTTTTTTTATGAACTATAAATAAACAAGTTATTCAAAATTGAGTTTCCCATTTTTAAAAAAGTTGTCCTTGTTAAAAAACAGCTATCAATTTCTACAAAGTTCTGACCACCCTAAGCTACTAGGTAAATTGTAGTATCGTTCAAACATCTGAATGTCAGAAATGAATGATGTGCTTCATGGACATGGAAATAGTTTTTGCTTTGCATAACATCTTAAAGTTCTGCTTTTCATGTAAAAACTAAAGTAAATATTACCTTTTAAAAAATGAGAATGGGAAATGAACCTTGGGAAAGAATTTAAGGGGAGGGGTTTCTGAGACAGGAAAACTAGATAAATGACTTCATATGAGTAATTTATTGCACTAAAGTTTGTTTTGTTACAAAAGACTTGTTACTAAACTGTTCCTACAAAAATATAGCTGACTCCCAAAGTATCCAGGGTAGATTGTCCAGATTACTGACCTCCTTACATACCTTGTTTTTGCTGTAGGAAAAGTTTTTAAAATCAAGATATTTCAGTAGCTTCCATGAGAACTGCACAATACAGGAAAGCAGAAGTAAATGAATAATTTATCTCAGGAGTGGGGAGCCTGCATTCTTGAGGCCATGTGTGGCCCCCTAAGTCCTCAGGTGTGGCCCTTCGATTGAATCCAAACTTCACACAACAAATTCCCTTAATAAAAGGATTAATTTTAATTTAATTTCACTTAGAATGGGTACAGTGTAAGGAGTCAGTCATATTTGTATGAACTCTGGAGTGAGAGGGGTCTTGGGTTCAAATACTGCCTCTTGACAACTCTGGCCTTGAACAAGTCACTTCATATCTAGGCTTTGCCTCTTCCTTTGTGTACAGTTCCTGGTACATAGTAGGCACTTAATAAATGTTCATTTACTGATTCCATTGTAACGTGGGGCTTTTGGATCAGATGACCTCTAATGTCCATTCTAGCTTTCAATTTGATTATCTGGTACTTTAGAAAAGGTGTCAAATGTATCTATTAGATTGATTAAATGGTAGTAGATATAACCCCAACTACTATCTGGTTAGCCACAGGAGAGATTTAGGGGCTGGGCAGTTCAAGGAGTTTTTAGTCTGTCAACTAGAAAATCAGAGACACCAAAGGAAGTAACTCTGGAACAACTTTTACTTTTAATGTATGCCCGGTGAGTAACAGAATGTAGCAACAGGTTATCACACCACCAGATTAAGGATGAAAGCCACCAACCTTATAATGATATAATAGAATTTCAGTTTATTCATTCTTTTATCCCTTGACATTAAATCTCTAGCAAATTTTGTTAGTAATAACACATTTATACCACTCTAAAGTTTACAGAGTACCCCTTTTCCAGATATTTGAGATTGGTGGGATAAGCATCATCTCAATTTTAAAGATGAAGAAACAGGTTAGTCCAATACCATACTGATGGAACTGGGAATGCAGTTCTGATATATGGCCTTTAAAAAATATTTCGAAATTAACATTCAATGAGATAGAGGACTTTAAAGCATTCTTGATGAAAAGACCAGAGCTGAGTAAAAAAAAAATTGACTTTCAAATAAAAGACTCGAGAAGCATAAAAAGGTGAACAGGAAAGGGATTTATAAGGGACTTTGTAAACACATTCTTATATGGGAAGATGATATTTGAAACTCATAAGGCCTTTCTCATTATTAAGGTAATTAGGAACATATATAGACAGAAGGCACAGGTATGAGTTGAATATGAAGGGATGATATCTAAAAAATTAAGGGGTGAGGAATGTACTGGGAGAAAGGGAAAAGTAGAATGGGGTAAATTATCTCACATAAAAGACGCAAGAAAGAGCTTTTACAGTGGAGGGGAAGAGTGGGAGGTAAAGGGGAGTGACTGAACTTTACTTTTATCAGAATTGGCTCAAAGAGGGAGTAACACACTCAATTGGGTATAGAAATCTATCTTACCCTACAAAAAAGTGGGAGGGGAAGGTGATGAGAGAAGAAAAGGCAGATTGGGGGAGGGGGTAGTCAGAAGCAAAACATTTTTGAGGTGGGATAGGGTAAAAAGAGAGAACAGAAGGGGTTGGGGTGGGGTAGGGAGGATAGAATAGAGGAAAATACAGTTAGCAACAGTAACTGAAAAAAATCTTGGGGCAGCTAGGTGGTGTAATGGAGAGAGCTCCAGCCTTAGAGTCAGGAGGACCTGAGTTCAAATGTGGCTTCAGACACTTGACATTTACTAGCTCTGTGACTCTGGGCAAGTCGCTTTAACCCTAACTGCCTCACCAAACAAAAAAAATCTTGAAGCAAGTTTCTTTAAAGGCCTCATTTCTCAAACATAGAGAACAGAGTCAAATTTATAAAAATAAGAGCCATTCTCCAATTGATAAATTATCAAAAGATACGAAGTTTTCAAATGAAGTAAAAGCTATCTATAGCCATAAGAAAAAATTCTCTTAATTCACTATTGATTGGAGAAATGCAAATTAAAGCAATTCTGAGGTACTACCTCATACCTATTAGATTGGCTAATAGAAAAGATAAATGACAAATGTAGGAAAAATGAGACATTAATGCACTGTTTGTGGAGTTGTGAACTGATTCAACCATTCTGTAGAGCAATTTGGAATTATGCCCAGAGGACTATAAAACCATGCATATGCTTTGACCTAGCAATACCATTACTAGGTCTGTATCCCAAAAGAGAAAAAAAAAAAAGGAAAAAGGACCTATATGTACAAAAATATTTAAAGCAGCTCTTTTCTGAGGGCAAAGAATTTGAAATTGAGGGTATGCCCATAAATTGGGGAATGGCTAAGCAAGTTGTGTTATGTGCTCATGATGGAATACTACTGTACTATAAGAAACGATGAGTAGAATGCTCTCAGAAAAACCTGGAAAGACTCACAAGGACTGAATGAAGCAAAGTAAAATGTACTGTGTACAAAGTAACAGCAATATCGTAAGATGATCAGCACTGAATGACTTAGCTATTATTCTCAGCAATACAACAATCCAAGACATCTCTGAAGAACTTAATGATGAAAAATGCTATCCATCTCCAAAGAAAGAACTGATGGTGTCTGAATACAGACTGAAGGATACTTACTGTTTATTTTCTTTATTTTTCTTGAGTTTTTTTGGTCTATGTTTTCTTTCACAACATGACTACTATGGATATGTTTTGCATGACTACATATGTATAACCCTATATCAAATTGCTTGCCTTCTCATTGATGGGGAGTGGGGAGAGACAAAGGGAGAGAATTTGAAACTCAATGTTTTAAAAAGGAATGTTAAAAATTGTTTTTACATGTAACTGGGGGAAAATATAATACTAAATTTAAAAAGTTTTCTAAAATGGAAAGTTAAAAAAAAATTTGACTACCAGTTTGAGAATATAATTCACTTCTACTAATCATTCCTTAGGTCCCCATCCATAAACAAAAGGAGTTCAGCTTATCTACCTCATTATAAACTCCAAAAATAGTTCAGTCAATTTTAGTATTGCTACATGAAGGGGTACCTCATCAAAAAAAAATGTAAACTGGCCAAGTTAATGTTTTTGATATAATGGAAGTGTATCTTAAAAGCCAACTGAATATAAATGCAATCTGCATGTATATTTACATGCATATGTAAATATATATACACATATACAGTAAATATATTTGTATAGGGTAGCTAGGTGGTGCATTGTATAGAGTGCCAGACCTGGAGTCAGGAAGACTTATCTTCCCAAGTTCAAATCTGGCCTCAGACACTAGCTATATGACCATGGGTAAGTCATCGCACCGTTTGCCTCAGTTTCCTCATCTGTAAAATGTGCTGGAAAAGGAGATAGCAAACCACTCCAGTATCTTTGCCAAGAAAACCTCAACTGGGGTCACAAAGAGTTGGACACTATGGAAAATGACTGAACAAATATGTGTGTGTTTATTACATGTATATACACACACTGTATAAAAAGTTAATTCATATAATATATATTATAAATTTAAGGTGCTATGTAAATGTTAGCTATTATCACTCAGATACCAAAAAGTCAATAGCTTAAGCCTTTTGTTTCCTGAGCCAATCATGTCTCAGATAGGATTTCAATACCTTTTAAGGAAAAACTGGCTTAACTTCCATAGGGGTGAGGACTAAGCTATTGCTTCCACCACATAACACCCCACCCCTTGGTAATAAGGTCCTAAAGGTCTCCTAGAGGATTGTCTACCGCTTCATTGGCTTTACAGCTAGTCAACCTTGATCGAAAGAACACAAACAACCTAATATTGGCAACATTAAAAAGAGAGGGGAAAAGTAAAGCAGAAACAGCACGACCAATGTAACAACCCTTTAAAGGAGTGGCTGAATACAGAAAAATGAAATCAGAAATCCTAAACTTTGTCACCCTTTGGAAGGACTGAAGTTTAGATCTAAATAATCACCTCCATTGGTTAGGTGATGCCAAATCTTTTTACTTCACAGTAGATTTCAACATAAAGAGGTGACCATGAACAAAAGAAGCACTGGAAACATGAGGGCTACAAGAAAGATTAATAAAACTAGTTTTTATATAATGCTATGAGGTTTGCATAGTGCTTTACAAATATTACATCATTTTATCTTCTCAACAACCCTGGGAGGTAGAGGGTATTATCCTCATTTAAGAATTTATTTTCCCTAGTTAAGGAAACTTAAGGCAGACAGAGAGGTTAAGTGACTTGCCCAGGGTCACAAAGGCAGGGTTTGAATTCAGGTCTTCCTAACTCCAGTTCCAGTACTCTGAATACTGTGCTGCGGTTTGGGGTGCTGGGAATCACAAAATGTAAGGGTTCAGGGTGAGACTGGGATAGTCTGGAGGCAAAAGAGAAAGGTTCTAGATGGGATTAAGGAGTGACAAGTAACCTGGGGTAGACTAGGTGCAGACAATGAAAGGAGTTAAATGGTCTTGGCTGGGTCAGAGAGCCACAGTGAAAGGGAAGTTAAAAGGATTATGGAGTACCTAGGTGGACTGGGATGGGCCACATACCTCAGGTGAAAAGCCAGTGTGAGCAAAGACATGGTCTTTTCCTTTAAGGTCCAGGTCCCATAACCCCATCAACTGGATCATCAATCCACATAATTTCTTTTCTCTCTCACTCTTTGTCTCTACTTCTTTCTTCCTTTTCTTTTTCTTTCTTTCTGTCCACATAGAGAGCGGGTGCTCTGCCCAAAAGGAATGTAAATTTTTAATCTGAAACTTTTTTTAAAGACCAGCCTTAACCCCAAATCACTCTGGCTCTCATTGACTGGCCAATAATAGGTCCCAGGTCAGTTTGGGCCCTGATTAGCTCAGAATTAATGTAAATAGCAATTGTTTCTGCTTTGGCTAGAAACCTTGAGGGTCTTCCCCTCCCAAATTTCTATTTTTTTTAAAGAGGCCATTTTTTTTTTACTTCATTTACTATTAAGCCTTAATCATTGAATAGGCTTTGCCTCAGTCAAACTGAGACCTGTTAAGAACCTTAGCTTGAAATAAGCAAAGATCCACTGCATCCTGAGCCGTCTCTAGTTGTCCTATCTATATCTGGCCACTGGACCCAGATGGCTCTGGAGGTGAAAGTGAGGCTGGTGACTTTGCACAGCTCTCCTTCACTTAAATCCAATTCACTTGCATGTCATGGCATCACCTTCCTGAAGTCATGGTCCTCTTTGAAAACAAAGAAAAAACAGCAGCAATCCACATCATGAGTCGGAGAAGCACCTTGTACTACCAGCTATTTACTGTTTCCTGATCCACCAGCCAGGACCTTCGCTTCCCTAGAATCCCCAAAGGGGTGGGGAGAATACCAAATCTTTATCTTTAGGGGTCTCTTAGGGATTGCCTTCTTTCTTCTCTGATGGGTAGTTAGAAACTTTCACCTCTGCATTGTTTCCAGAAAGCAAGCTTCCTCTCAGCAGGGAAGCCCAATTTGTCTGGTTCAGCCCCAGCCCGCAGGCTCTAGTAAGGCTTAATTGGCCTGGAGACATGGGTATTGCCCCTTTCCCCAGTCCCTTGCTTGCTGTGGCATAGTGAAGAGTTAAGTTTCCTAGCTCCATGCCCCTCATTCCTTATTTCTTTCTTTCTTTCTTTTTTTAGGCAATTGGGGTTAAGTGACTTGCCCAGGGTCACACAGCTAGTAAGTGTCAAGTGTTTGGTCTGAGGCCAGATTTGAAATCAGGTCCTCCTGACTTCAGGTCAGGTGCTTTATCCACTGCGCTGCCTAGCTGCCCCATTCCTCATTTCTTATTAGGCAACTAAGAGACTAAAACCCTCATCTCCATGACCCACCAACCCTTTGCCTCACTCTACTTCGACATGGCAATCATCTATTAGTGCCACGTCTGCTCTTTCTCTAAACACTCTATGTAAGCTGGAGCCCTGAGTGGCTCCAGGACCTCGATCAGAGTGAATCTTCTGCTTCTTGTCTGAGTCACTAACCTTGTGCTGCCCATACAGTTGTGGGCAATGGGGTCACACATCGATATCATTCCCTATTGACATCTGTTCTTTCTTTGTGAATGGTACAACAGTTACAATGCAGTTTATGTGTTATAGTAGAAGTGGTCTTTCTTTCTAAAGTTTTAAAACTGATATAGCATCCCCTTGTACTCAACAAATCAACTGAAGGTGAAACTGGCACATTTGTCCAAATCCAGAAAGGTGTCTCTTCTCCTAGGGAGAATTAAGCATTACGCTTTCAAGAGTTACCCTTACAGCAAAGAATCACAACAAAATCAACCTGACACAAACCACATCAGGGAAAGGATGTTCAACAAGAACATGTATACACTGAGGGCACCTTGTATTGATTCAGCTGAATGAACTTTCCTTGCCTCTAAGCTGCCTGTTGTAGTTTGCCAGCCAAACTGTGAAAGCACCTGGTGTACTTCATGGCTTTTTTTGTAGTCAAGAAACCAAGAAGTGAAATCAATAGCCTAAGCTTGCAGTTCACAGATACCCCAGCAAAACCAAAGACAAATTACTCTAAGAACCATGACTAATTAAAGATTTAATATTAAGTAAAGACATTTTAAAATAGATGAGTCGGTTAGAATATAGTGTTACTGAGGCTAAGTTTATACAAGTTCAGTACCCTACATGAGCTGGTTAACTTTAGATCTGGCCACACAGTTTATCCATATCATAAATTGGGTGGCGAAAGAAGATGGGTATTAATATAAATCTAACTCCACTCAGGGAGCACGTGCTACTTACTGATGGTGTGCTAAACTGCACAGATTCACAGATTACTATGATACATGAAGGAGATCACAGACTCATTTTAACCAGACAGAATTTCTAAGTCTCCCAGCCACTTAGGGTTCGTTTCAGAGTTTATTCTCTGCTTTGCCTTTCTTTTTTTTGCTTCCACAGGGAGCTGATTCATTCTCATTACTTCAACTACCCCTTCTATGCTGAAGAACCTACAAGTCTTTATCCCCATTCCTGGGGCAGCTAGGTGACATACTGGATAGAATACTGAGATTGGAAACAGGAAGATAACTTCCTGAGCTCAAATCTGGCCTCCAACACTTACTAGCTGTGTGACTTGGGCAAATCATTTAACCCTGTTTGCCCTAGTTTCCTCATCTCTAAAAAAAACTGGAGAAGGAAATGGCAAATCTCTCCAGCATTTTTGCCAAGAAAACCCCAAATGGAATCGTGCAGTCAGACATGACTGAAAATGACTGACCAGCCAACAACCAAATCAGTATCACCAACTGTTTATTATGTTTCCACTTAGACATCTTGTCATCTCCAACTCAATATGATCAAAACCAAACTGATTCTCTTTCTCTCTAAAGCCAGTAGCCTCTCTTAATTTCCCTGACTTCATCAAAAGCAAGAATGCTTCTAGTGTGACCCCTATTCATGTTCATATACTAGGAGTTATCCAATCACTAACCTATAGTCAATCATACACTATATATTTTTCCTCTGAAATATTTCTTGTATCTATTTCTAAATCTTTATTACAATAGCTACCATCTCAGAATCCAGTTTTTCAGAAACTTATACCTTTATTACTATAACTTTCTAGCTGTCTTCCCCCAATTAAACTATGCAGCATAATCTTCCTAAAGCACTGCTGTTGTCATGACACCCCTCTTTGAAAACATGCAGTGTAGGATTCTAAAGCTTTTTCTCTATTTCATCAAGTTTAAATTCCTTTGCCTAGCAGGCCTGTTCTTTATATTTCTTTTTGCACCTCACCCAGTGTTTTGTTACATAGGCCCTTAATGAATGTTTTGTGGCTTAATTCATTCCTGCCTCCCAGCCCTTCTTTAGTTATTCCCCTTCCCTGGAGTATCTCCCTTTCTCATTCCTTCTGCTTATTTAAAATCTTACCCATCCTTCAAGATCCATTTCAGGAACCAACTCTTTCATGAAAGTTTTCCTGACTATTTCTCTTCTCATTGTGTGAGACAAGTGAAAGTTTCTCATATGAAATGGAAGCTATGCCCCAAAAATTTAGTTAAGGCTTTAGCATTAGCTGGGACTAAGTTTTGTTTTCCTGTAAATCATATAATAGGGTCATACACCAGCTGCCCACCCCCTCCCTTGTTTTGTAACCATCACCCCAGCCTTATCCTTACCAAATAAGGCAATCTTCTAGCTTCCAAGCTTGGTTTGGGCAAAATGTATCTCTTGGGTTCTAAATATAGATTGTAAGGTCTCTTGCCTCAACCAATGAGGATAAAGAGATTGAGGTAAACAAGTGGGGATGGGGGTTTCTTGGAGTGGTTTGTCTAAGGGTATATAACTGGTTGCTTGCTGTGGTATCTTGCCTCACTACTCCAGTCTGCCCTGGGTAGGTGATGCCCAACTCTCTTGTGAGACTTGCTAGAATAAAACTTCTGTTTTCTACCTGGAGAAACCTCTGAATTTTTATTTGAGTAGGTGGTCTCAATCCCACTCAACTGGGGGATTGTCTGGTATTTTCTTTGATTAGAGAGGGGGCTTCCTTACTGAGGTCAAGACCAAGCTCGCAACTGAGATTTCTCAGAGGTCTTGAGGCCCAGAGGGAGGTTACTGCCCAGTCATTGAAATAAACCCCAAGAGAGGGCCTCGGAGAAACAGGTTTGTTAGGGCTCTGACCATTAAAAACGAAACTAAGAAATTCCCACCAGCTGGTGAGTAAGAGCAGTCATGTAAGCTGTACGCATGCAACCCAGAGGTAAGCACTCAGGGGTCTGGAGGTAACTGGCATAGGGTGAGGGCCCTTTTAGGACAGACTCTAGTCTGGGTGGAGTCCGGGCGGAGTCAAATTGCAAATAGATACCTCATCTGAAGGATACCACAGAGAAAATTTCATGGGTGACTGGTGAGGAGTGGTTGACCCTCCTTGGTGATTCGGCTGAGTCTGTCTTTTAGACTCGGGGAGTTCGGTGACGGCTCCCGTAAATTCCCTAGGTGAGGGCCTGGGGGGTCCCTAAGAATGGGAAAGGGACAATGTAAATCTGCACAGTCAGAGCGCAAATGTGAGATACCTATAGACGGTCCTTTAGGCAATCGATTGCAGAATTGGAATGAACTACCAAAATATAGAGGAAAGGATAGGAAGAACATGATTAAATATGATTTGTGTTTGTGTCTGTGTGTGGTATGAGTGAGTGTCAGTGTGTATCTTTTGCAGCCAGACAGCAAAAGGCTGCAGCTGGACTCTGGAAAGTCGCTGTCTTTCTCTCCCCCTCTCCCTCCCTGGTAACAGCAGCTTCAGAGGAGCGGGTGGATGGGAGAGAGAAAGAGAGAAATATACTTTATTATTTAGGTTATATGATTGGTAAAAAGCAAATTGAGAAGGATTTTCGAAGTGTCAGGTCAGAATTAGAAAGAAATAAGATATGTGCAGTTTTAAAGGGACTTTAATCAAAGTCCATTAGAAAGAAAGGCAAGAAAGTTTAAGCATGTAGGAGAGAGGAGTATGTGTAGAAAGCTTAAGGAAGGTATAATTTATTTGCAGGTGTAAATAGAGGTTTTGAAAGTAAGAAGGTTTGAGACTTTTGGCAAAAAAAAATAATTTCTCTCTCTCTCTCTCTGCATTCTAATTCTGGCCAAATTTGAGTGTGGAGACAAAGAGAGAAAAAGGGAATCTTCTTCCCTCAGATCAGAAAGAGAGGTAGCACTTAATCTTTTCTGCCTCTCATAAAAGAGAAAAGTTTTTGTGTACCAGAACACAACCAAAGGTTATTTAATTCATTCTGGTAATATTTCAGATGAAATGTGATGCTCTTAATTTAATGCTTAAGTCAGAATTTATTATACTGTTTGGTAAATTGAAAGAGACTAAAGAACAATGGAAAAATAGTGTAAGACAAGTGAGTTGTTTAGAGTGCATAGTAAAGTCATAACAGCAGTTTGGGGAGAGGGGGAGGGACAGCCCTATTCAATTATCTCCCTTCAGAAATGCAAAAAGAAAGCTGTGTAGTAGTCTTGGTGAGTGTAATTTGGATGGGGGTCTTAAGTTCCCCACCCTTGGACTAGGATATCCTCTGAATAGCTTTAGATAGTTTAAGTAAGTTGAGAAGGTGTGAAGAAGTGGTATGTTTTAAAGTAGAAGGATGGAAAAATAAAATTCTTTTTTTTTTTTTTTGCCTAATTTAAAAACCAATAGATAAAGTTATGGAGAGATGGAAGGAATTATGTCCACCCACTTTTCAGGCTAGATCTGTGGGTTGGTTCTATTAAATCTAATACGGATACTGGCTATGATAAAGATATTGGTTATTGTGAGTTATGATTATTACTGTTCAATTAATTATTAAGCTCCAGAGGTGCCTACCTGGAGGGAAAGCAAAAAAAAGTAGTTAGAATACTGGCCCAGTACATTTTAAACTGACTTAATTACAATAGGTGATTCCAAACTGTTTATGAAACTTTCACAAGAAAATGTGGACATGAATGGGGAACTGAAATATTAAAGAAATATATGAATTTGTTCCCTTTATAAAGGGCCAAGGGTATTGAAATTAGAAATGTGTATTTGTATAATTTTAAGAGCACGTATTGTTACTTGGAAGTAAGAAATTTATTAACTATGTGGCCCCAGGAGAATCTGGTGAAGGGGTCTAGAAAGAAAGAAAGATTTTTTATTGAGTCTGTTTTCAATTGTATTAGTTATATTCTGGAAGAGCAATTTCTTTCATAACATGGAATGTTAAATTAATTGTGCCTTCAGAGAAAAGAGGAAAAGGAATGAATCTGGCTGTTGGGGATTTAAGAAATCATAAAATTTCCAAATTTTTATTTAAAGGGAATTTTCAGTTAAAATTGTTTTGTTCTCATTTATGAAATTTGTGAGATTTTTAACTAAGTTGTTTAGGATTACTGTTTTAATGTTAAAACCCCAAAAGGGTTAATTGATTACTGTATCTGTGTGGGCAAGTTCATTTGCCCTGAGAAAAGAACTTGTTAGGATTATGCAGTTCCTAGACAATGAACTTGCCTTGCTGAGAAGTTGCAAGTTTATGTACAGTAGATAGAAATGATTTCTAATGATTGGCTTTTACAGCAGGGCAAGTTTAAATTTGAGAAGGAGAGGTAAAGTGAGATTTCTTATGTATGAGTCCTGGTAAATCTATATTGCTTATTGCAACTCCATGAGAGTGAAAGTAACTGCATCTGGCTTTAAGCTGTGATTAGGAAGACTTGCTGTTTGAGGTAAAAGGCTCTTGGGACTATAAATAATTTTGTTTTGAGTTTAAACCTGGGTATAGTTGTCTGCATCAAATCAGTATCTGACAGAAATGCCACAAGAACAGGTGGAGGCCTATTTAGAGGAAATGTGATTTATTTGGGAAAAAGGCCAAGGGGACAATCTTAGCCTCAATCTAGGATGGGATCCTCCTGGCTCAGTTTCCCCATTGTGTTCCTTTGGAAAGGAATGTTTCCCACCTGACTATTCCTGAGTTTGGCTATGAGGAGAAACAGATACTGCATGATGGGAGAACTGCGACTCCATCTGAATTTAAACAAAGCTAAGGATGTTTTATCCTGTCATATTTGATACATCACCTATCCGTGCTCTTTTTCCTTCTATGGTAAGTTTCTATGATCAGAGCAAGTAGTCAGCATGAGACATAAGAAAAGGATTAGATTATAGTCATATCTTAAACTGATTGTTGGAACTTGCCGGGACTAGTGACTGACTATTTCTGAGTCTAACTCCAGGTGTCCTTAACTGAAACCTGGTGGACTTTAATGTAGTTTGCAGTTCAACATAACACTCTGTCTGGAGTTGACCGGAAGTTGGGGGAAATATTGTCCCCTTACTCCAATCTCTTAGTGACAAGTTTCTATAATCAGAAGGTTTTATAAGTACAGTAACAAATTTACTCAAATAATTGATTATGGAACATGTTGGGTTATTATAGAACTGGGACTAGTGTTCCTGTATGAGTCAGGATCCTTTAGTTCTTGATAATGGTATGGAGATAATCAGGAGCTTGTGAGAATGTTATTTTGTTATTTGGATAATATCATACTCATCTAAAGTTTTGTTACCATTGATTAATAAAGCCAAAAGAAGAATGGCTTGTGATTTATTTTGTAAATGCCATCAAAGAAACAAGGCATGACTAAAATTTTAAGATTTTATATGTAACTGTGTTAAAAAAAATTTGATATGTATGTACTGAAGCCTGTGATTAATTCCATAGTGAAGTCTCATAATGGATTAATGTAAAGTATAAGACACTGGGTTCTGATGTGAATTTCTTAAACATGACAATTGGCCATGGTTCCAATTTTGAGTTTGTAAAAATGATCAGGGTCATAAGGACTTGAAACAGTGATTTAAAATTGTGCTAAGACCACTTTTGTAGGAGAATGGACAGAAAGCTGGTTCCTAGAAGAAGACAAGAAGAAGAAGATGCTGAGATGCTGTGCTGGAGATGGCTAGAGCAAATATCAAGGACAAGAGGACTTCATTGATGGTGTTCCCTGCCAGACAGCTGTATAAGAAAAGACTCTTTGATTCTTAAAGGGACAATTGCATTATTATTTTCTTTTGGGTCTCTGTATCTACATTTATGAAGGGGCTGCCCCTTTGATTTGTCAATGCTTAGATTAATCCTTCTCATATTTACTTAAAGGAGTGGTCCTGGTTTGGGGGAACCTGGTGGAAGCAGGTTTTATGGTTCTTATTGATAGCAGTGAGTGCAGTCATACTACTCCCAGTGTGTGTCCCTTGCATGACTACTGCACAAAGGATGCACTCTAGGATGATTACATTAAGAGAGTCTGCTAGTGAGTCCATAAGATTAATGATATTGGGGAATCAAGGGTGGATAGCAGTCAGGCAGGAAGAAGAGGGAAGGTTAAACCCTGATGAAATAGCAAATAGGGAGGCTGCAGAAACTTACCAGTTTTGGCATGAGAAACTTTCAACTATGAAATGAAAAGGGGGAACTGTGTGGGACAAGTGAAAGTTTCTCATATGAAATGGAAGCTATGCCCCAAAAATTTAGTTAAGGCTTTATTTAGCATTAGCTGGGACTAAGTTTCGTTTTCCTGTAAATCATATAATAGGGTCATACACCAGCTGCCCACCCCCTCCCTTGTTTTGTAACCATCACCCCCAGCCTTATCCTTACCAAATAAGGCAATCTAGCTTCCAAGCTTGGTTTGAGTAAAATGTATCTTTTGGGTTCTAAATATAGATTGTAAGGTCTCTTGCCTCAACCAATGAGGATAAAGAGATTGAGGTAAACAAGTGGGGAGAGGGGTTTCTTGGAGTGGTTTGTGTAAGGGTATATAACTGGCTGCTTGCTGTTGTATCTTGCCTCACTACTCCAGTCTGCCCTGGGTAGGTGATGCCCAACTCTCTTGTGAGACTTGCTAGAATAAAACTTCTGTTTTCTACCTGGAGAAACCTCTGAATTTGTATTTGAGTAGGTGGTCTCAATCCCACTCATCACTGATCTCCCTGAAATCTTACAGCAATATGATCCACACAACACTGTGTAATAATACAGTATTCTTACTTTGTGTTCTTATCAGCTCTCATAGAATGAATTATCATCTCCTTGCATATGAGTCTCAGATTTTTTTATCTAGCTTTAACCTTACTCCTGACCATTCTCACATCATCAACTGTCTATTGGACACCTTCAACTGGGTGGCTCACTGATATCTCAAACTCAATAAGTCCAAAACAGAACTCATTATCTCTTTCCTTCTTCACCACTTCCCTATTACCACTAAGGTAACCACATCTTCCTGTGTACCCAGGCTCACAACCTAGGTGTCATCCATGAATCCTTGAACACATCCACCCTCCTATATCCAATTTGTCAAAAAGTCTTGTCATTTTTACCTTTATCACATCTCTTCCATATATCCTTTTCACATATACAGTTGTCATATGGCTACATGCCTTCATCACTTTGTTTCTGGACTACTGCAATAGCCTGATGGCTGCTCTCCCATTCTCGCCTGTCCTCTGTAACATTTAAAACATTAAGGTAGCCCGAGGCACAAAGTTCCAAGCACAATCAATGTATTGGCTGTTTGTTGTTCTTCATTCTGGAAGAGGACCAGAATGAAATCACTATGTTGGGGTCAAGGTACAGTGTATCCAACTATGGCTGATCAGACCACTGTTAGGTCAGAATGCTCTTCCACGAATAGTCCATATGAACATTTGGAGTGGAGATGACCTAAATTGTGCATCTCACATTTTTGAGCTACTGCAATTCTGCTTTGCTCATAGAGTGCCTTCTTTGATGTAGGCATACCATACTGAGTGTTCCTGTTCCAGTGTCTCCCATGTCTCAAAATCGATACCAGGGTTCTTCAGAGAGACCTTGAGAGTGTCCTTGCATCCCTTCTTCTGACCTCCATGTGAGCACTTGCCTTCTGTAAGTTTTCCATGAAATAGTATTTTAGGCAAACATATGTTTGGCTTTTGAACAACGTGGCCAGCCCATTAGAGTTGTGCTTTCTTCAGTAGAGTATGAATGCTTGGCAGTTCAGCTTGAGAAAGGACCTCAGTATCTGGTACCTTATCTTGCCAGGTGATCTTCAGAATCTTAGGAGGTCAGCACAATGATTCAGTAGACCTTCAGTTTAGTAGGCAGCCAAATAGATCATCTCTCTCACACTTTCCTTCAGAGCCTCCCAAACACTGAACTAGCTCTGGCAATGCATAGGTCAATCTCATCATGTCTGTGTACATCTCTGGAAAGTACACTGTCAAGGTAAGTGAACTTATCCACAGCATTCCATTCGAATTTTTCCATTTGCTACAACTGATAGTTCCACAGAAGGATGGTGTGATGCTGGCTGGTGGAGAACCTCTATTTTCTTTGTGTTAATTGTTAGGTCAAAATTAACACAAGCAGCAGAGAAACAATCCATACTTTGTTGCATCTCAGCTTCAAAGGCTGCATGATCAATTTATTAGTAAAGCGTGAATTTTCCAATAAATAGGATCTCAGCTTCCCCAGCAAAGCTAGGACCCCATTATGAGGTTAACAGCACTTTTTATAGTTTGGAGGAGTACAGAAAATAGGAGGGCTAGCATCATAGATGAAAGAAAATATAATTGGATGGAAATTGGAAATGAGAGCTAGCAACAACCTGCTCCTTCCCTCCTATGACTAAGAAATGCTCATTGTTTGAGTCCAACTACATCTGCAAAGACAGAGAGAGCAAACTGGACTTCTTTGTGTGTGTGTGTGTGTGTGTGTGTGTGTCTAGGCAATGGGGTTAAGTGACTTGCCCAGGGTCACACAGCTAGTAAGTGTTATGTGTCTGAGGCTGGATTTGAACTCAGGTCCTCCTGAATCCAGGGCCGGTGCTCTATCCACTGTGCCACCTAGCTGCCCCTGGACTTCTTTAGATAGCAAACTGGACATCCTTGAAGGACAGCTGGTTGTGTAAAGGTACTAGACCAGACTCCGTGATGTCCACCTGCCTCCTTCAAGGGTAACAGATTTCCTTGACATAAGAATAGAACAGGGATTAACAAGAGAACTGGATTTCTAAACTTATAGGTCAGCTAAATTTCTGAATTAAGTTCAAGGAGAAAGAATCATGACTTAGGCAGTTATAGGGCAAAAATCAATTAATTGCAAATAAGATCAATTTTAAGAAGCCACAGAATCAATTTGATTATTTCACTTCCATTCAGTGGACAAAATGATATGTTACTCCCCTACTCAATAAATTCCGTGGTTCCCTATTATTTCTAGGATAAAACATAAAGGCTTCTGTTAAGCTTTTAAAAACCTTCACAACCTCTCTCCTTTCTGATCTTCTTATGTCTTACTACTCTTCCTGTACTTTACCATCCAATAATACTGACTTTCTTGCTGTTTCTCACTCTCAACTCTGCCCTTTCACTAGCTGTCTCCCACATGGAATGCTCTTCCTCTTCATCACTGCTTCAAGCCTTCCCTGACTTCCTTCAAGATGCAGCCCAAAGCCTACCTTCCATAAGAGACCTTTCTCAGTCCTTCTGCCTTCCTTTCCATTGGTAGTACCTTCCCTCTCAGATTATGTCCCATTAAATTTTATGTTTTTGTACTCTCTCCCCCAGTAGAATGTAAACTCTTTGAGGGCAGAGAATGTTTTTTGCCTTTCTTTGTAATTCTAGTGCTTAGCATAGTGGCTGGCACATAGTAACTACTTAATAAATAATTGTAATATGATAATGGTGACTATAAATGTAAATTCGAAGCCAGATGTTCTTTTTTATGTAAACAGTATTTTGTCTTTCAAATTACATATAAAGATAGTTTTCAACTTTCATTTAAATAAGATTTTGAGTTCCCAAATTTTTTCCCTCCCTCTTCCCCTTTCTCTCACCTCTTTCCCCTCCTCCCTTCCCTAGATGGCCAGCAATCTGACACAGGTTGCACATGTGCAACTATGTTAAACATATTTACACATTAATAATGTTGTGAAAGAGGAAACAAGAACAAAAGGGAAAAAATATGGAAAAAAAAACCCAAAAGCAAAAATAGTATGCTTTGATCTGCATTCAGACTCTCTCAGTTCTCTCTCTGGATGTGGATAACATTTTCTACCATGAGTCTTTTGGAATTGTCTTGGATCATTGTATTTCTGAGAAGACTAAGTCTAGGGCAGAGCCAAGATGGCAGCATGGAGGCAGGGACTTGCCTGAGCTCTCCCCGAAACCTCTCTGAATATCTTTAGAAAATGACTCAAAACAAATTCTAGAGCAGCAGAACCCACAAAAAGACAGAGTGAAACAAATTTCTAGCCCAAGACTAGACAGTCAGCAGGAAGGGTCTGTTGCACTGGGGTGAGAATGGAGCACAGTTCCATGCAGGCCACTCCAGCACAGCCTTGGCCCCAGCAAACCAGGAAGCAGGCAGTGGGAGTGACTGAATCAGCAGCTGCAGTGGCTACTTCCATAGCTCTCAGCCCTCAGATGGTAAGGGGGTTTGAAGAAGATTACAGGGGTCTTTTTGCTAGCATTGAGGCATGACACTATTGCTTTGCCCATACTTGGATCAGGGTCACAGACCTGGATGGCAGTCCCAGAGTGAGGAGGAGCACTGACATAGCAGAGCTTGGGGCTGCAGTGAAGAGAGAACCTTCCTCACGGTTCCAGGGCAGAAAAGAGCGCTTGGGGTCACTCAGAGACCTGAGCACAGGCCAGGAAAGTAGTAAACACTTCTCCTTAGATCATACCACCTTGGAAGAACTGAAAACTTATAGGTCCCTAGAAGTATCTCTGAAAACAGATGCACAAAACCCCTGAAGCTTGGGATAATTTGCCCTCCTCCATGGAAGATGAGCCTCACCTTTACAAAGAGTTAAAAGTCAAGTAATAGGCTGGGAAAATGAGGAAAAACAGAAAATACTCTATTGAAAAGTACTATGGTAATAAGGAAGATCAAAACACACACTAAGAATAAGATAATAAAGTCAAAGCTCCGATAGCCAAAGCCTCCAAGAAAAATATGAATTAGTCTCAGGCCATGGAAGAGCTCAAAAAGGACACTGAAAATCAAGTAACAGAGTCAGAGGGAAAAATTGA
This sequence comes from Phascolarctos cinereus, assembly GCF_003287225.1. Taxonomy (NCBI): domain Eukaryota; kingdom Metazoa; phylum Chordata; class Mammalia; order Diprotodontia; family Phascolarctidae; genus Phascolarctos; species Phascolarctos cinereus. The sequence continues at coordinate 94,000,283 of NW_027555625.1, forward strand.
GAAGAGAAATGAGAGTGATGAAAGAAAATCATGAAAAATGAGTCAACAGCTTGGTAAAGGAGACAGAAAAAAAAAACTAAAGAAAAAAACATCTTAAAAAAGCAGAATAGGTCAAATGGTAAAAGAGGTCCAAAAAACCAATGAGGAGAAGAATGCCATAAAAAGCAGAACTGACAAAATGGAAAAGGAGGTTCAAAAGCTCACTGAAGAAAATAACTCCTTACAAATTAGAATTGAGCAAATGGAAGCTGATGACTTTTTGAGAAATCAAGAAGCAATAAAACAAAACCGATCTCATTGGAAAAACAACTGACTTGGAAAACAGATCCAGGAAAGATAATTTAAGAATGACTGGACTACCTGAAAGCCATGATAACAAAAGAATCTAGCATTATGTTTCAAGAAATTATCAAGGAAAACTGCCCTGATATTCTAGAACCAGAGGGTAAAATAGAAATTGAAATAATCCACCTATCACCTCCTGAAAGAGATCCCAAAATGAAAACTCCGAGGAATATAATAGACTAATTACAGAGCTCCCAGGTCAAGGAGAAAATATTGCAAACAGCCAGAAAGAAACAAATTCAAGTATTGTGGAAACACAATCAGGATAACACAAGATTTAGCAGCTTATACCTTAAGGGATTGGAGAGCTTGGAATATGATATTCCAGAGGTCAAAAAACCTAGGATTAAAACCAAGAATCACCTACCCAGAAAAACTGAGTATAATCCTTCAGGGGGAAAAATGGACATTCAATGAGACAGAGGACTTTCAAGCATTCTTAATGAAAAGACCAGAGGTGAATAAAAATTCTGACTTTCAAACACAAGACTCAAGAGAAGCATAAAAAGGTAAACAGGAAAGGGACATCATAAGGGACTTATTAAAGTTAAACTATTTACATTCCTACTTGGGAAGAGGATATTTGTAACTCATAAGATCTTTCTCAATATCAGGTAGTTAGAATATATAAACAGAGGGCAAAGGTGTGAGTTGAATCTGAAAGGATGATATCTAAAAAATAAAATTAAGGGGTGGGAGAGGAGTGTACTGGGAGAAAGAGAAAGGGAAAGATAGAATGGGGTAAATTATCTCACACAAAAAGAGGCAAGAAAAAGCTTTTATAATGGGAGAGAAGGGGAGGTAGTGAGGGGGACAGAGTGAACTGTACTCTCATCGGAATCAACTCAAAGGGAGAATAACATACATACTCAATTGGGTGTAGAAATCTAGGGGCAGCTAGGTGGCACAGTGGATACAGCACCAGCCCTGGAGTCAGGAGGACCTGAGTTCAAATCTGGCCTCAGACACATAACACCCACTAGCTGTGTGACCCTGGGCAAGTCACTTAACCCCATTGCCTAGAAAGGAAGGAAGGAAGGAAGGAAGGAAGAAAGAAAGAAAGAAGAAATCTATCTTACCTACAGGAAAGTAGGAGGGGAAGGGGATAAGAAAAAGGGGGGAGTGGTAGAAAGGAGGGAAGACTGGGGAAGAGGGTAGTTAAAAGCAAAACACTTTTGAGGAGAGACAGGCTGAAAGTAAAGAAAGAATAGAATGGGGGGAGGGAATAGGGTGGAGGGAAATTCAGTTGGCAATAATAACTGTGAAAAAAATTTTGAAGCAAGTTCCTCTAATAAAGGCCTCATTTCTTAAATGTATAGAGAACTGAATCAAATTTATAAAAATAAGAACCATTCTTCAATTGATAAATGATCAAAAGATATGATCAGTTTTCAGATGAAGTAATCAGAGCTACCTATAGCCGTATGAAAAAATGCTCTAACTCACTATTGATTGGAACAGTTCAAATTAAGACAATTCTGAGGTACTACCTCATACTTTTTAGATTGGCTTTAATGGGACAGCAAAGGTGAATGACAAATTTTGGAGAGGATGTGGGAGAAATGAGATATTACTGCACTGTTGGTGGAGTTGTGAACTGATTCAACCATTCTGTAAAGCAATTTGGAACTATGCCCAAAGGGCTACAGAACCACGCATATATACCCTTTGATCTAGCAATACCACTACTAGGTTTATATTCCAAAAGAGATAAAAAACAAAAAGGAAAAGGACCTATATGTACAAAAATATTTATAGCAGCTCTTTTCTTGGGGTAAAAATTAGAAATTGAGGAGATGCCCATTAATTGGAGAATGGCTAAACAAATTGTGATTATAATGGGATACTACTGTGGTATAAGAAATGATGAGCAGGATGCTCTTAGAAAAACCTGGAAAGACTTATATGAGCTGATACAAAGTGAAATGAACGATGTACAAAGTAATAGCAATATTATAAGATGATCAGCTGTGAATAACTTAGGTATTCTAAACAATACAATGATCCAAGGCAACTCTGAACAATTTATGATGAAAAATGCTATCCATTCCCAGACAAAGAAATGATGGTGTCTGAATAGTTTTGTTTATTTTTCTTGAGTTTTTTTGTCTGTTTTCTTTTATAACATGACTATTATGGAAATGTTTTGCATGACTACACATGTACAACCTGTATCAAATTGTTTGCCTTCTCAGTGGTACAGGGGGTTGGGCAGGAAGGAAGGGTGAGAATTTGGAACTCCAAGCTTTAAAAATTAATGTTAAAAATTGTTTTTACATATAACTGGGGAAAAATAAAATACTAAATGAGTAAAAAAAAAATAAAAGGAATGTCTTTTAGGAAGGGATGGGAAAGGATATATTGGGAAATGAAGGTGATATAAAAATAAAAGACATTAATAAAAATTTAAATAAAAAAGAAAATGAGCTCAAAAAAATAGAGGAGCTAAGTCTATCACAGTTGATCATCTCACAGTTGCTGTTACTGTGTACAGTGTTCTGGTTCTGCTCACTTCTCTCAGCATCGGTTCATGTAAGTCTTTCTAGGTTTTTCCCAAGTCTGTCTTAAGCCAAGTGTTCTTAGTCATTCTTGTGTCATGGATCCCATTGGCAGTCTGGTGAAGCCCATGGACTTCTTCTCAGAATAATGTTTTTAACTGCATAAAATACATGGGATTACAAAGGAAACTAGTTATAATGAAAATAAAAATAAAACTTTTCCCCATCCTAGTTCATGGGAACCCTTGAAATCTATCCACAGACCCTGTAGTGGTCCATGGACCTTAAATTTTGAACCCCTGGAAAGCAGAGTTTATATTTTATGTTTCTATATCTTCAACAAAGTGTTTGAGGACATGATATAGCTGATTAATAAATACCTGCTAAATAAATGAGTTTATAGGACTCTCTCATCCTTTCTACAACCCTTTTATGATTCAACAACTTCTCTGAAGGGAAATTAGAAGTCTATGCTAAAATAGAATGAGCTTTTGTATTTAATTAATGTAGTACTCAATGTACTTAAAACAAATAATTTAATCTTTTTACAAATGGTCTGAAATGATCTTCAAAATACCAAATAAACCTTTTAACTTTTTTTTTTTTAGCAGAATTTCAAATTGGAATTCTCAACTGAGGTCTTTGGTAAACATTTTCTAAGGTAACTTCTGTTTTCCTTTAAAAAAAAAAAAGTTCCTCACAAGAACTGGGCTAAGCCTGGAAGTGAAGTGGTTACTAAAATAGCCCATAGAGCAGGAAGTGTTAAGTCTGCCTTCCTTGTGGGTACTGCTTCATAGAAAACTGATTTAACTTAACTATTTATTTACTGGTGTAAGAGAGGTAATAGTACTTTTAAATAAACTTAACTCTAGAGAACTGCTGAGTAGGGTGAATAGGACAAAGCCAGGAAAATGTTCATTTAAAAATATTAGACAACCTTTAGATAATAAAAATATTAGACAAGAAGCTCAGAGGAACAACTAACATGCTAGATGACTGACAGGATTGGAGCAGCTAGCGCCACAGTGGACAGAATGCTGGGCCAGGAGTCAAACTCATCTCCCTGGGTTCAACTCTGGTTTCAGACACTAGCTGTGTGACTCTAAGTCACTTAATGCTGTCTGCCTCAGTTTCCTCATAGGTAAAATGAGCTGGAGAAGGAAATGGCAAACCACTCTGGTACTTTTGCCAGAAAACCTCAAATGGGGTCACAAAGAGTCAGATACAATCAAAATGACTGAACAACAACAATGAAGATGAAATTCAGTAGGGATAAGTATAAAGTCTTTCATGTAGACTCTAAAAAAAATCTTCTTCCTTCAATTCAGTCAATGAACATCTATCTATTAAGTGCCCAGTAAGATGCTGGGGATAAAAGCTTAACATATGAAACAATCTCTCCTCTCAAGGAGCTTACATTCTAGTGGACGAGACAACAAGGACATTTATAAGCATACATAGAATACAAGTAATTAAATACAAAGTTGTTAAATTCAAGGTAGTTTGTGAGGGTGGTCACTAGCAGTTGGGGGGATCAAGAAAGGCTTCATGTAGAAAGGTGGTGCCTGAGCTGCATTTGGAAGGAAAAGGGGCATTCTAAGGTGTAGGAGGGGAGAAATTCCATTGCAGGCACATCAGATAGCCAGTGCAAAGGCACAGAGGTGGGAGACAGGAGTAGAGAAGACCATTTGACTGAATCTTTGAGGGTGGAAGAGTAGTGGACTATGAATCTGGAAAGATAGGCTGTGAAGGACACAGTACTCGTCTCATAGCGGGCACTTACCATTTGTTGTCCAATTTTACCTCTGTAATGTTTTCTATCTATCCCCCCTTTTCTACACACACGGCTACTACTCTGGGTCAGGCTCCTGCTCAGACTACTGCCATGGTGCTCTCTGTTTCCAGTCTCTTTCCTCTCTAATCCATTTTGAATAAATGAATGAAGAAAAAAACCACTTATTAAGGGCTAAGTGCCAAGAGCAGTCCCTGCTCTCAAGGAGCTCACATTCTGCTTTTGTTTTGTTTTTGCTAGGCAATGGGGTTAAGTGACCTGCCCGGCTCACACCATTAGTAAGTGTCAAGTGTCTGAGGCTGGATTTGAACTCAGTGGATCTCACATTCTAATAGGAGATAACATATACAGAAAGGCTCAGCTGTAAGGAAGATGATGGAAAGGCTCAGTGGTCATTAGAATGCAGCACTAAGGCCAATGGTCCAATGAGTATCTTCTCTGATAATGGCTTACTGGGGTATGGTGTCTTAAAAGGACTCAGGGACAATTCTCCCACCACTCTGCCTTCCATTACTGGGAGGCAGAGGCCAAAGTTCCCTTCCATGCAACCATCATGGACAATGTGTGTAAACTAAGTTTCTCCTCTTTGTTGGCTGCCTACAGTATACTCAGAACCTCTCATCTTTAAAACCTCCAGTTTTCCTAGATAAACACCCAACTCCCATCACACTAATGACCCCTCTTAAACTTCACTATAACCCCCCCCGTTTGATAGCCCAAATGTGATTTGATGTGGTACATTTTTGACACAGCTGTCAAATCAATATTCCTAAAATAAAGATCTGAACATACCTACAAAATCCTCATGTTAGCAACCAAGTCCCCACCCCCTGCCCCTAACTGGGCCCCCATCTACATTTCTAGTCTTATTCCATAATATTCACCTTCACAAACTCCACATTCCAGGCAATTCCAACTAACTGTTCTTTGAACAAGAGAGTACATCTCTCACTTCTGTGTCTTTGAACAGATGCTCCTGCATGCCTGGAATGTATTGCCAATTTACCTCTGCTTTTTAGAATCTCTACTTTCCAATTCAGGAGCTAGCTACCTCCTATATAAGGTTGCTGGGTTTTTTTTTTCTCCTGACACACCCAGTTGTTAGCGCTTTCTCTTTCCTGAAATTATTTTGCATTTATTTACTTATTAACATCCATGTACTTCCCCAGTAGAATTTAATCTTGGCGTGGGTATGTTTGTCACTTGTTACATTCTCTCAGTAGAACTGAAACTACTCAAAGGCGAGGACAATTTCTATTTGGTCTGTATCCCCATCACTTAACACTGTGCTGTGCACATAGTTGGAGCTTAACAATAAACACTGTTGTTAAGTAAATGTTAGTGGAATTGAATTGAATTAGGGATGATAGGTGGAAGTCCTCCTTACTGCTAGTGCTTTCCTTCTGATGTGCCATTTACACTGTAAATATATTGCTTGCACATAGTTGTTGGAATAGTTTATTGTCTCTCCCTAAATTACACTGTGATCTCCTTGAGGGCAGGGATTTTTTTTTCTTTTTATGTCATTGTTCAGTTGTTTCAGCCTTGTCTGACTTTTCCTGACCCTGTTTTGGGGTTTTCTTGGCAGAGATATTGGAGTGGTTTGCCATTTCCTTCTCTAGCTCGTTTTTCTGATGAGCAACTGAGGCAAACAAGGTTAAGGGACTTGCCCAGCATCACACGGCTAGTGAGTGTCCGGGGCTAGATTTTAACTCAGGAAGATGAGCCTTCTTGATTCCCAGCCCTTTATCTACTTTACTACCTAGCTGCCCCTTCTTTGTATATACTCAGAACTTAGCAAAATGCCTGGCACATAGTACACACTTATTAATACTTGTTCACTTGCTTTGGAAAAAGGAAAAATTTTAGTCTGGATATTATGAAAACTTTGATAACATTAACATGGTCACAAAGCAGAGTGGCTTGCTATAGGGTACAGTGGGTTCCCCCCTCAATGAAGGTCTTTAAGCAAAAAGTTGGATGATCACTCACCCATCCGGTAAGTTACAGGGGCAGTTCTTTTTTGGGTACAGGTTGAGACCAGATAGCATCTGAGCTCCCTCCAACCTTGACTCAGTGATTTGGTGATGAATGCAAGAATCTTCCTCCAAAGAATGAAGTAACCAGACAGCAGGCCATTTGCTTAAAGAACTGTCTCCCCTGCTAACTTCTTTAACTATCAGAGCAAACTCCCAATCTCATAGTATTGTTTCTTCCCTCTAACAGTCAATAATCACCTTTACTTTCTGAGTGGAATATAAGAAACCCAAGTTATTATTGTCTCCTCTATTTGTTGTTCAGTTGTGTCTGACTCCTTGTGACCCTGTGGACCACAGCACACCAATACCACCCATGAGGTTTTCTTGGCAAAGAGCCTGGAATGGTTTGCCATTGCCTCATCCAATGCATTGAGGCAAATGAAGATTAAGCGACTTGCCCAGGGTTACACAGCTAATAAGTGTCTGAGGCTGGATTTGAACTCAGGTCTTCCTGACTCCAAAACCAGCTATCTAGTGTGCCTCCTAGCTATCTACCCTCTCTACTTAGACAATATTTAAAAAAATGAACAAAAAACATATTCTTTTTCTTTTTATTACTACCTCTTTCAATGTTTTATTGAGGTGCCCCAAGCTGCCAGTGCCAGTGGGGGTGATCCAGTTTTTCTGAAGAATGAAGATGATGAAAACCAACAAATGATGAGGGGCAACAAATATGAAGCACCTACTATGTACAAAGGTACTGTGCCAGCTGAAAGGTTCCTCTCTGCCCTTGAGGAGCTTACATTCCCGCTGAAGGAATACAACATGCACATAGATAATGTAATGGGGGGGGGGCGGCAAAAATTGGGGCAAAGAAGGGAGCTCCAGGAGAATCTGAGGAGGGAGAAAGCACAAACATCTTTGGGAAGCTGTAAGAACGAGCTAGCAATTTCTCTTTCACAGTGGACAATTAAAAAGAAAACATGGCATGTTCTGAAAGAAGACAAGCCTCTATTAAGTGCCTACTATGTGTCAGATGCTGTGCAAAATTACTAAATAGTATCTCACTTTTATCCTCACAACACTGGGGGGTAGGTGCAACTATTACCTCCATTTTACAGATGAGGAAACTGAGGTTAAGTGACTTGCTCATGGTCATACAGCTAGTAAGTATCTCAGGCAGGATATGAATTCCTGTCTTCCCAGCTCCTGTACATCTAGTTGCCTAGGTAAGTGGACGAATTGTTTTGGATGTCAATTGGACACTATGAATACCAGCAAGTGCCATATCCTGGGTAGGAAAGGTGTTAGTCCTCAGCATGTTGAATTAGGGAATTTTGAAAAGGTCAAGGGATGGGATGGCACTGAGATGTTTTAATTTGTAATCTGTGAGGGTGGGCAGGGAGGAGGTGAAGTGAGTCATTTTCCTGAGTTCAATCTGGCCTCAGATACTTACTAGCTGTGTGACCTCGGGCAAGTCACTTAACCCCGTTTGCCTCAGTTTCCTCATTTGTGAAATGAGTTGGATGACATCTTCGCCAAGAAAACTCCAAATGGGGCCATGGAGAGTTGGACACGACTGAAAAATGACTAAACACTTGGGATACCAAAAAAGGCAAAAATCAGCCTTCATCCTCAAAGTGCTCACAGTAACAAAGACAAACTGCAAACAACCGAACAAACAGGATATGTACAGGATAAACTGGGGATTATCGAAAGAAGGCCGGTACCTGCCGTTATTGTCCCTATTGCACAGCGGGGGGAAACTGAGTGTGTGGGCAGCATTTGAACTCAGGGCTTACTGATTTCGAAGGCCCCATGCGGTGTCAATAACATGATTCATTTTCTTGGCTGCCAAATGACGTGACCGGCTGGAAGGCGGTCCAGCTGCACAATAACCAGGCAGCTCCAGTTTTCCGTTGGAAGCCTAGAACCTCTGCAACCCTGCCCACTTCCGGTCCCGAGGAAAGGGAAGAGGAGGGGGAGGGGCGCAGAAGCTCTCCAGGGACTCGGTCCCCAGCTTCGCGTCACTACCTAAGAGGCGGAACCTTGGGGGGGCGGTGCATCACCGAGTCGCAGCTTCCGTCCGGATTGTGATTGGTCGCCTCAACCGCGTCCTCCCCGCCCCTCGGAGGGCAGAGCTGGATGATGATTGGACCTCTCTGCTGAAGCAGCAACGAAGGCGGGAAAGAGGCGGGCCGGCGCGGGGTCAGGCGGGGTCGCCGGCGGCCGCTGGCGGGAGATTCCAACATGGCGCTGCAACCGAAGGAGGTGCTGGCCATGGACAGCCAGGCCGAGTGCAGTTTCATCCGCTTCTTCCAGGCCATGCCGCCGAAGCCGCTCACCACCGTACGCATCTTCGACCGGGGCGATTACTACACCGCGCACGGCGATGACGCGCTGTTGGCCGCCCGGGAGGTGTTCAAGACCCAGGCGGTCATCAAGTATATCGGGGTAACCGGTAAGGGCGGCCTGGCGGGAGGCCGGGGCCTCCTTCCCTAGCCTGGGGGGGCGGGTGTCCTGGGACTGTTGGAGAAAACGCCGGCCGGGCCTCAGCTTCCTTCTCCGCTCGCCACCTAGCGCTTCTCCCCCTCCCCCTTTTTAGAGGTGGGAACACGCCCCTTTTAAGACTCACCATTGAGAGTTTTGCATCCCAGCTCACACTCCTCACACTGCCGCTGGGGGGTGGGGTGGGGTGGGGTGTGCGTGATTGTCGAGTATTCCGCCCCCTCCCATCCTATTTTCCGAAAAGTGCAGAGAAAGAACTCCCGCAGACGAGGTGGAGCTAGGTCTCGAGCCCAGATCCTCTCCCTCTATTCAATTCAATATTTTTCCCAATTCATTAAACACTTATTAAGCACCTGCTGTGTGCCGGGCACCCGACTAAGCGCTGGCTATACAAAAACGGCCGAAAGCGACTCGGTGACCTCAGGGAGCTTGCAGTCTATTCCCCGGTGCTGGCTCTCGTTGTCACCCCACCCCCTCCGGCTTAAAACTGCAAAATTGGGAGCCGTGAGAGGAGGGTGGGATGAAGATTTCATCGTCTGCGGGTTTTTTTTTTTTAAGTCATAGAATTTTAGAACTCAAAAGAGGCCGTAATGATCGTTTCATCTAATCCTCTCATTTTACAGATAGGAAAAAGTTTCCAAAGAAACATCTTTTATCAGACTTTGTACCTTGATTTGGGGTTTGGAAAATAGAGTGGAAGGAAGGAGCTCTGGACTTCAATGAGGTTCTTACTGCTTTGCTTCTTATTATGACGGCATAAATTACTTACCCTCACTGCACCTCAGTTTTCTTAGCAGTAAAACGAGCGGGTTAGATGAAATCCCTAAGGTCTTTTCCAGTACTAAAACTGCCGCAGTTGTCCAAAGGTTACTTCCCCCCTCCCCAAGTACCAGTTATCTTCCCAAAGTCTTCATCTCAAATTCACCTCCCTTTTCTGATCACACTGATGATTTCTATCATTTAATTTTTCCTCCTGATTCTTTAAAGTGGTCAGCTGAAAGTCTGAAGAATCTTTATTTTTAAAAAAGTTTTTAGCAATCCATCCAGTTCCTACGTATAAATCATCTTGCTATAAAAATTATTACACTAAACATATAAATCGTTAAGGTTTGCAAAGTTTTTTGCAAATATTAAACATTAAGTTTCAAGCTACTGCCCTCATGCATCAATAAATTGCCCTCCGTGGAATTTCTACAACAATGAAATCCCAGGTTCAGACCAAAATAACGATAATAAAGTACAGTAATGACATCAATTCAATAAACATTTTAACCATACAACACCCTGGGGAAATAAGTGCTATAATTATTGTCCTCATTTTGTAGAGGAGGAAACTGAGACAGGCGGAGGTTAAGTGACTGGCCCAGAGTCACAAAGCTAGCAAAAGTCTGAGGCTAAATTTGAATTTAGGTCTTTCTGGTTACTGGTGCAATACCCTATTCTCTAAGCATTACATCTAAATATTAGGACTGGGGAAGATTGGTATGTATTGTTAAGTACTTCTTTAGGAGTGAGTAATAGATTTTTACGTAAGAATAGCCTGTTGCTGTTGTCCAAATACCTCTTATTTTGCTGTATATCTGGGAGTTTCTTTGTAGACTAGGGTAAGCTCATTAAGCTTACCTAAATAGCTACAACAATAGCTGGCTTTTCTCCAGTTTCTAACTGCCCGCCCTTAAGTCTAAACCCTGCAGTTTAGCTCTGAATCATAATCTCAAAATCCCCATAGCTATTCTTTTCCTCCTCAAGTTTTCTTAGGGGACTTTGTCAGGATTTTCCCTTTACTTCTTTCAGTCAGTCAAACCCTCTTGAAGAGGAATCACCTGAATCCACACCCTAAATAAATGTTTGTTGGGTTGCTATCATTATTGTACTTTATTATTGTTATTTTGGTCTGGACCTGGGATTTCATTGTTGTAGGAATTGCAGGTAGGGAAATTTACTCTATTGCTGCTGGAGGGCAGTAGCTTGAAACCTGACGTTTCTAGGGTTGCTGGGAGGCACTGAGAGGTTAAACCACTTTCCTAGATTTAAGCTTGATCTTCTTGATTTTGAGGCTTTCTCTTTAACTGCTATTCCAAACTATTGTATCAGTGGTACACTGTTATTTGGTGACTAGAAGTATCATAAGAATGGAGTGAGTGGGATGTTTGGGTAAATTAGGCCTGTTGAGAATTTGTGGTTTAAAGATGATTATGACTTCAAATGTGTCAAATTAAGAGGAGACTGAAGTGTAGTTCTTTCAACATGTTAATGGGGAAATGCTTAAATTAGTTCAGTGTTGGCTGAAAAGAAGCAGTAGCTTGCCTATGAAATATTTAAGTGGGGTAATATAGGCATTATAAACATGATTAATTGATGACCAGAAATTGAATGAGAAGGGGTCCTGGGCTTCCCCCCTTTTTATTTAAATTAAAAGTTTATTACATTATGAAAACGAAATCTACTATACGTGGAAAAACCCATGAAAGGGTGGAGTGAGGAAGATGGTTGGAAAACTTGATCGGGGCCAGGTTGTGAAGGGCTTTAAATGCCCAGTTTTATCTGAGAGCTTATAGGGGATCCTCTGGAGTTGGAGCAGGGGATTGCTATTGTCAGACAGACTTAAGGAAGATGACTTTGTCAGCTGTGTGGAGAATGAATTGGAATGGAGAAATACTTGAGGTAAAGAGACCAATTAGGAGTCTCTGGCAGTCACCCAGAAGTGAGAACCTGGCATCTTGACCTAGAGTGGTGGTCGTGTGAATTGAGTCAGGGAATGAGGACTCTGCCTCTGTTGAAATTCAGGTAAACTGTATTGTAAGTACTGAAGCTTAAAACTGCATTAAGACTTTTGGAATACCCTGTGTCATACTTTTACCCAGATTACTTGGGTGGCTAGTGAGTGACCCAGGAGAATGGTAGCTTTCTGAGGTCAGGAAATTTCTTTATCTTTTGTCTTTGTTTTCCTGGTACCTAGCGCAGGGCCAGGGCCTTGCATACAGTGTTGCTTAGTTCAGTTTAGTTGTTTTCAGTTTGTGTCCTACTTTTTGTGACCCCAGAGGCCAGATTTAAACTCAGGAAAATGAGTCTTCCTGACTCCGTGCCCAGCTCTCTCTGCTGGGCCAAGTAGCCGCCATTGCACGTAGTAGGTGCTTAATAAATACTATTTCAATTTAATTCAAATGAATGCTGGTCTGTAAAGAGTGTTATCTTATTTAGTGTTGTTAGGTTTTGTCCTGCTTTTTAATTTATTTAAAATCTGGGTAAGACTCACTATTTTTCAGTCATGAACATTTTGTTGTTGTTCAGTTGTTTCAGTCATGTTTTGAGTCTTCATGACCCCATTTGGGGTTTTCTTGCGATACTGGAGTGGTTTGCCATTTCCTTCTTCAGCTCATTTTAAAGATGAGGAAACTGAGGCAAACAGGGTAAAGTGACTTGCCCAGGGTCACACATCTATCTGGTAAGTTTCTGAAGCCAGATTTGAACTCAGGGAGATGAGTCATCCAAACTCTAGGCCTCAGCTCAGGAAGATGAGTCATCCAGACTCTAGGCCTGGCACAGTATCCACTATGTCACCTAGCAGCTCCCTTGAACCCTTACTAGTACCTTGAAGATAAAATACCTCCCTCTCGCTCCCTAGCCTCCCAAAAAGACAGCTGTGTGCAGTTCTTTCACTGTGCCATCTTGCCTTAATTTCATGAATATCTTGTCCCAAATGAATTTTTTTAATTTTTAAAAAGTTTTATTGATGCTTTTTATTAAAGTTACAACAAATTTATTTCTGAGTATATTCCTTCTTTACTTTCCCATCAAGCTATACCTTTTAAAAAAAAGTGATGGTCAGAGAAGTAGTTCAGGAAAAGCAACCAACTCATTAGCCATGTTTGACTGTACATGCAGTGTTTCATGCCCACAGTTCTCTACCTCTGCAAAGTGAGGAGGGAGTTGTATTTTTTCAGGTCTTCTCTGGAGCCATTTTTAGTCATTATAGTTTATAGAAGGTTGGTTTTCATTTTTTTGGTTATTTTTGTTTTACATATTGTTTTCCTGTTACTTATCACTTTGTATCAATGATGTTTTCCCCTGATTTCTTGAATTCTTCATTTTAATTATTGTGGTACAATGTTGAATCATATTGATGAACCACATTTTGTTTAGTCAGTCCTCAGTTAAATTATAAGGTCACTAGTTAGCCTTGCGATAGCGGTAATCCATGTAACCTTTCTGGGCCCCAGTTTGTTCATTTATAAAATAAGGGTGTTGAATTACATTATTAATGACCTTTCTGTCTCTGAAAATTTCTGATCTCTCCTGAGAGTCTCTGTTATTATGCTTTCCTGTTTCAAGCTTCATCATATGTGCATTGTGAGAGGTTGTAGCCTAAGAAGTATTCAATGACTCTTATATGAGATTTAAGGGTATGGGCAGCACTTTCACATTTTTTTTGTCCCTAGCTCCTGGCTCAAATACATATGTATACCACAGATTTTCTTATGAGCTATTTCTCTTATAGGAAGTTTATTATTTCAAGTGTTTCAGAGACTAATAGAATTTACCAGTGTTTTCTAAGAAGGCAAGAAGAATGATTTTTGAAGTTATTACTATCCTTGAACTATTGGGCTATTTCATGAGAGGCCTACTTATGAAGGGAGGTGGATTGATTTTAAGATCTACTCTTGACCCCAGGAATTTTTGCAGTTTGTCGCCGTGCCCACAATGTTCTCCCTCATCATTTCTACTCCCTGGCTTCCTTTGGGTCCCATCTAGAATTCTACTTTCTGCAAGGAGCCTTTCCCAATTCCTGTTATCTCCAGTTTATCCTGTCCATGGCTTGTTTGTCTATTGAAGTTGGCATGCTGTCTCCCCATTAGATTGTGAGCTCCTTGAAAAAAGGAACTACCTTTCTTTGTGTAGCTGGGCATTTAGCACAATGTCTGGCACATAGTAAGTACTTAATAAATGCTTATGGGCTGACTGACTGTAGCAAAGAAGTGACTCTGGATTCTCCAACGCTATGCCCACAGATTGCAAGACCTGGCAAATCCTCCTATTATGGTCTAATTGCTGGTTCCATTGTGGGTCCTGCACACAGCCCACTATCAAAGATTAGCAAGAAGCTCATTCCCAGAAAATTTGTGATGCAGTGAATTTTTTATGGCCAGTTTAGCTTGGAAGCACAGAGGTGTTATATGTGCCAGAGGAGTTGAAATGATGGATCCCTGGACTGTTAAGTAGGAAGAGTGTTATGTGTGACGTAAGAGTAGGATTAGCAATTTACAGAATATAAGCATTGCTAAGAGTTTTTACAAATTATGCTGAATGCTTTGTCTCTGATGATATTTGTTTTCAAAGTAATGTAACCTGAAGTTTTGAGTCTTTATTATTCTGATTTGTGAGGACTTGAACTTTTTGGTTTTTGTCAGTATGCAATCCCAGATTAACTTAAAGTATGCTATTTCTCTCCTTAGGTACAAAAAAATTGGAAAGTGTTGTGCTTAGTAAAATGAATTTTGAATCTTTTGCGAAAGACCTCCTCTTGGTTCGTCAGTATAGAGTTGAAGTTTATAAGAATAAAGCTGGGAATAAGGCCACCAAGGAGAATGATTGGCATGTGGCATTCAAGGTAATTTTTTTTTCTTGAAAAGAAAAGTAGAAAGAAAAATCTCACAATTATAGTGCTCTACCATTATTGGCAGTTCATACCTTCTGTGGCAACAGTGGTCCAGTTTTCTGTGGACAGTGCCAGGCCACAGCAGTAGAAGTCCCTGGCAGTGGTGGAAAGGAGAGGGATGAGGGAAAGAATTTTCTAGCAAAAGTATTGGTTGGGAAAAGACAGACCCTTGGGGAATAGAAGAGTTCCCGCATCTATGTCCGTGGGAAGATGAATCCCAAATGTGTAAGCCATTCCTAAATAAGGGTCATTCCTAAGTCAGGAATTTGTAAAGTTGTCTTATGTCTAAATTGGCATGTATGACAATCTGTACTCTTACTGTTAGACTGGAAATGTTAGATTTAATGCAACTTATTTTATTATGTTGGAGAAGGACATGGCAGACCACTCCCATATCTTCGCCAAGAAAATTCCATGGACAGTATGGTCCATGGAGTCACAAAGAGTTGGACATGACTGGATCAGCTGAACAACAATAATAATGAATTTTATTATGTGACCTATTTGTTTATTCTTCACTTAGGTCTTAAAATACTCACCATTTTTCTTGGAATATTGGAACTCTTTGTCCTTAGGGTCATTTTGTAAGAGCTTAACAGTTACTGTGGTCACTTATTGGGAAGAGGAGGTAAAGTAAGAGAGTTCAGCTTCGAGCGACCTGGATGATAAAGCAGGAATGGTCTTGATTCCCACTGACGTCTGCCACACAGTTGCCTAGCACAGTTAAAAAAAGAAAGTGTGTTTGTGATGTACAGGGTCATATGGGTTTTTCTAGTTGCGTAGTAAGTAGACTAACATTAAACTCTTAGCTCAGAGTTGTTTTTAAAGCACATTTTAAAGCACAAAATTTGGATATTTTATGTATTGTATAACATCCCTTAAAGCATAACTATATAATGAAAACTATAGAACATGCCTGAATTACTGACAGTAACAATTCCCTTTAGTAGAGAGTCCTGTTTATAAAACTTGTTCTCTAAAACAATTTTTGAAATTAAATGTTTTATCTCCTTTTTATTTTGGGGGAAACTGAGACTTAGAGATGTTAAATGACTTGAAAAGTTAAATGCCTTGCCCATGGTTACAGAAGCAGTGTCATAAGGGGAACTTGAACCCAGGTCTTTCTGATTGACTGGCTTCATGTCACATTCTGGCTTTCTATCACGTCACATTCCCTTTCATCTAACATATTAGGCCTTGGATTTGAACCTAGGTTTTCTTACTGTAAGTTATTGCTCTTTTTTCTCTGTTATAATTTTTTATTCAGTCTCCTAACACTAGCATTATAAAGGGATTCCACTAAAATTGTTGATGTAAATAAAACAAGAAATGCAGTTATTTTTTTGGGAGGCAAAATACCTCAGTGCTGTGATTTCATCATTCAGGAAACGCCCAGGTGAGGAAATTCCCTCCCTCAATGCGGAAAGGAAACTCTGTGTGTGTGTGTGTGTGTGTGTGTGTGTGTGTGTGTGTGTGTGTGTGTGTGTGTGTGTGTGTGTGTATGCATGCAGGAGGACACATCTCCACTTGCCGACTTTCTTCTGTTAAATTACAAGTTATAAATTGCTGCAAAGATCCCGTTCATTGTTAATCTGCAAGTTTTATTGGGAGAAGTTGGAATCGTTACTGTATTTTAAAGGATCTTGTCTGGAAGAGAACACTTATCCACATGAAACAATTAGAGAAAGGGGGTCTCTCTCATTGTGGTTCTAGTCTTTATCATTAACCACCTATGTGACATTGGGCAAGTCACTTAACATGCCTCTGATGCAGTTTCCTCCTCTCTAAAGTAAAAGTATTGGACTTGGTTTCTAAAGCCCTCCTAGTTCTAAAATTCTGATTTTCTTCCTCTGATATTTTAATAATTTAAACTTCGATGTTTCTTAGGTGCCTCAAATGACAATTTCCAATATTCTCTTTTCCTCAATCTTTGTTTAAATTTATTCTAAGATAGCTATCTCGTTGCTTTGCAAACAACAGGTATTTAATGAAGTTATTCAAGTACCATTTGTGAATATTTTCTCTGATACGGCTTGCCACTAGGACTTTAATCAGTTCAGCAGAAAAACAAGGAAACCCATCATGAAGAGAGTAGAATACTCTCCTGCAAAACTTTGCCACCATCTAGTATCATTAAAGCAAACCTATACCTGTCTCAGAATAATGTATGATTAATACTTTGAGTACATCAGACATTTTCATTAGTAAAGTTGTCAGAGTTGGCCCTAGGTAAAATTTGTGGCTTTTGTTCATATGATTTGAAAAATATTTATTCATATCTTTTGTTTTTATATCACTTGAATTTCCTAATATGCCCTTTCTTCCTTCCTCTCCCAGACAACCATCCTTTATGGCAAATTATAACAAGAACAAAACAGTTTAGTAAAAAATTAACTGGTGATATCGACCAAGTCTGCTATCATATGTAATGCTCTACATCCATATTTCCCTACTTCTGCATTCTCGTATCTTTTCTTTGGGATTAATCTTGGCCAAGATAATTTCATACCATACGGTTGTGATTATTTTATTCTTTCCATTTATGTTGTTGTCACTGGATATATTATTTTCCTTGTCCTTTTTTTTTCCATTTTGAATCAGTTCATGCAAGTGTTTGTACAGTAATATTCCATTCCGTGTGGGTCTCACAACTTGTTTAGTCGTTCCTCAGTCTATTTACATTTCCTTTCTTTTCAGTTCTTTACTACTATAAAAAGTGCAGTTTTGATATATCTAGAATCTTTCTTTTCATTTTTGATGTACTTGGTTGTATGTGTTTCTTCAACCTGTGTGAAAGGGCATGGTCCTGGTCACATTACTTAATTCTAAATTGTTTTCTAGAATGAGTTGGACAAATCCGTAGCTTTGTCATCTTTGCCAGTTTTCTAAGTTCTAGGTGGAACTTTAGAGTTGTTGTGTGTGTGTGTGTGTGTGTGTGTGTGTGTGTGTGTGTGTGTGTTGCGTTTCTTTTCTTAGTGAATTGGAGCAGTCTTTCATGTAGTTGTTTATAGTTTACAGTTCTTGTGAGAATTTTTTTGTCCTTGGACACTGTATCCATTTTGAAGTGGCTTTTCTTAAATATTTTACATATCTTAGATATGCATTATTCTTAGAATTATTTGAGGGAAAGATATTTTCTCTCAGTCTACATTTATTGTGTGGTTGCTTTGCTCCTGCAATAGATTTTCGGTACATGTAACTAAAATTAGAAGTTTTTTCTTGTTTATGCTTATAGGATCTAAAAGGAAGGTTTTAAGTGGTTTCTAGTGATTTTCCTTTATTTTTTGTTTGTTTTTTAGGCTTCACCAGGCAATCTTTCCCAATTTGAAGAAGTTCTCTTTGGCAGTAGTGATATGTCATGTTCCATTGGTGGTGTAGGTGTTAAGTTGTCTGTTGTTGATGGCCAAAGATTAGTTGGGGTTGGGTATGTTGACTCCATACAGAGGAAGCTAGGACTGTGTGAGTTTCCAGATAATGACCAGTTCTCCAATCTCCAAGCTCTGCTGATTCAGATTGGCCCAAAGGAATGTGTGCTACCAGGAGGTGAAACTGCTGGGGACATGGGAAAACTGAGACAGGTACGAAAGGGGAAGATTTCATGCTAATTTTTTAAAATTTTTATATTCAGTTCTAAATTCTCTCTCTTTTCCCTTCCCCCCCCATTGAGAAGGCCAGCCCCCACCCCCCAAACCCAAAGGTCTTTACAAATATATATAGCCATACAAAATACATTTCCACATTAAAAATATCCAAATAGAAAGAAAGGAAGGAAAAGGAAATATGCTTTGATCTGCACTCTGAATACATTACCTTTCTATAGAAGGTAGGTAGTGTGTTTCATCATGATCCTTTGGAATTGTGGTTGGTTGTGTTGTGTTGATTGTGTTGATCAGAATTCCTAAATGACTTAATACTAATAAAGTATAACCAAAAAAAAATCTTAAAATCTTAGAAAAGAACACCATGTAAAAAAAACCCAGAACTAGAAAGGGCCATTTAATTGCTTTGATGATATTTTACAAAAAAACATTTTTGAAATATTCTAAAAAAAAAAAGATAGTTTTAGTGCTGATTTCTTTCAAAAAGAGAGAGAGAGAGAGAGAGAGAGAGAAATCATTTTGGGTTGTTTTTTGATATAGTTATTGCCACTTAGCACAGCACTGAGGAAAGGAAAACAAGCACATTAACTATATTAAAGCAATTATAACCGAGATAATTTAACTGATACTTCATAAGCTTAAACTGAATAATCAGTTGGTTTTTAAAAGGTTCACAAATTCTGTTTTCCAGTAAAATTATTGGGAGAGAACAAATGTGTATTTTTAAAAACAGGTTATTGAGAGAGGAGGAATTCTGATCACAGAGAGAAAGAAAGCTGACTTTGCAGCAAAAGATATTGTTCAGGACCTCAACCGTTTGTTGAAAAGCAGAAAGGGAGACCAAGTGAATAGTGCTGTATTGCCCGAGATGGAGAACCAGGTATGTAAATTAAATGTGTTGATTTATTTATTTTTAGTCATAAAAATGTCGTTTTCCTAGTGGAAGTTTCTAACACATTAACCTTGCATCAGTTGCAAATAACATTTGCTGTCATTCCTTTGACCTTCAGTTCATCTCAATGTTGAAATGAAAAATTCAAGGTACTTCCCTAAAGGAAGGACCTACATAAATAATTTGTCTTTTTACTAGTGAATTTCATTATAGTTCCACTATATAGTTCTTAAATCCTTTTTCTTTTTGCTTGAAAGAATTCTTTGTAGGTTGTATAAGTTTAGTAACAATATTGAGTTTTTAAAGTTTTAGACTGTGTGTTTATCTTTAGTATTGGTTTATTCCCTGATTTTGGCCAATAAAATAAGAGAAAGGAACTGAATTAGGGAGTCTTAGGGGTCTGTGTTTGAATAGAGAGAAAAGTAGATATTTATGTATCACTACAAAATTAGTGTATAAATACCAGTTGTACTTCCATTTAAATGAGGCTTACACTGTGTTACAGCCACTGAAAAATTTTAAGCCACATACATATAGATGAGCTTGTTCTTAAAGTGAAAATAACATTTCTTCTATTTGCAGCATGTTTAGAGTCTGGTCCATTTTGAAAATATTTTATTGATCCCTTTTGTCATAGCATGGTCATTTGCAGATAGACCCCATCCCTGCTTCCTCTACTTCTCACCTCCAGTGCGTCTTTACTGTAACAAAGAATTAGTTAAGCAAAATCAGCCAGCACAGTAACACAGTGACCATATCTTACAGTGTGTACAACATTCCATATGTGATCCTTTTTTCAAGTGAGATTTCCTGCTGTGAATTAATTTTATTGGTTTACCTTTTGTTTTGGTTTTATGAGAGCAGAAAACAACTTTTTTTTCATTTTTACATTGCTTTATTTTTAGTTTTCAGTATTCACTTTCATAAGCTTTTGAGTTTTAAATTTTCTCTGCCTCCCTCCCCTTTTCCCTTCCCAAAATGGCATGCAATCTGATATAAGTTCTACATATGCATTCTTATTAAACATATTTTCACATTAGTCATGTTGTAAAGAAGAATTAGAACCAATGGGAGGAACCAAGAGAAAAAAGAAACAAAACCAAAAAAAGAGCAAATAGTATGCTTTGATCTGCATTCAGACTCCATAGTTCTTTCTCTGGATGTGGATAGCATTTTGTCTCAAGAGTCTTTTGGAGTTGTCTTAGATCCTTGAATTGCTGAGAAGAGCTAAAAAAGTTAGCACACGATATGGCTGTTACTGTGTACAGTGTTCTGGTTCTGCTCACTTCACTCAGCATCAGACCATACAAGTCTTTCCAGGTTTTTCTGAAATCTTCCTGCTCATCATTTCTTATAGCACAGTAGTAGTCTATTACATTCATATACCACAGCTTGTTCAGCCAGTCCTCAATTGATGGGCATACCCTCAACTTTCCAATTCTTTGCCACCACAAAAAAAGCATGTAATTTGTTTAGCTGTTCCTCATTTCAAAGACATTACTTTGTTTCTGCTTCTTTGCTGCTACAAAAAGTAATGCTACCAATATTTTGCATGCATATTGGACTTTAATTTTGTCTTTAAGTTCTTTGAAGTATATGTCTAGTAGTGAAATCTCTGGGTCAAAAGGTATTGTCATTTTAGTCATTTTATTTGCATCCTTCCAAACTGCGTTTCAGAACAATTGGATACATAGTTCCATTAGGCCCTTAGTGTGCCTGTTTTTCCTGAACCAGGGAAAATAATGCTGCTTGTAATTTGTCTTTGTTCAGTCATTTACGTTAAAACATTTTTTAATGACTTTTACTTTTCAAATATAGGATCTCAGTAACACAAGGAGAAATTCTTTTATCTTAGGTCGCAATTTCATCATTATCAGCTGTGATTAAGTATTTAGAACTTTTATCAGATGATACAAACTTTGGACAATTTGAACTGACTACCTTTGACCTCAACCAGTATATGAAGCTGGATAATGCAGCTGTCGGAGCTCTTAACCTTTTTCAGGTAAAAAAAAAAATACCAAACATGGAAGCTTGGGATGGAAAGGGACTTTGAGAGTCGGTAATTTTAATCAATGTGGGTACAGATTATGAAAACCTCTTTTATGATTTATGGCCTGGAGGAGATGTTGTGGTCAAAAAGCCCCATCTAAGGGGCCTATTTGTGATGAGCTTCTCAGCTCTTAGGTAGGCTGGTCCATCCCTGGGTACCCACTTGAATCCTTTAACATCATTAGAAGCCTGTCATAGATCTTGGTCTAGAAGAATAAATAACCTTCAAGGACACAGTCAGTGGGTAGATGGGAGGGAATTCTTTGTCAGAAGCAATCAAAACATATTAAAAAATAAAACCTGGAGTCATTTCCACAACACAATAAGATATTGGGATAGGACTTCAGTGACAGTTTCATGTTATGTTAAAGGGTTCTGGTATTCTTAAATATTTAGAAGTATCATATGTTTAATGTGTAATTGTACAATTAGTATTGTTAGATAAATGCAATAAATTTTAATTGTTGTATTTTATTTTTCTACTCTTAAGTAGTATAGAATAGTTTTATAAATAAATTTACACAGGATGCAATCCTTAAATTTGGTTCTGAAGTTTTCGGCTTAAGGTTACAGGAATAGTAGTATATGTCATTACAGAAGTACCATTGGGCAGAAGCTTGATTGTATATTGTGAGTTATATAAAAATTCGTCATTTAAATACAAATTTTAATTACTATCATTGGCTTAGTGAGACATGCTAATAAGCCTGTCATTTCATCTCTTACCTTCTGTTACTAGGGCTCTGCTGAAGACAAAAGTGGTACTCAGTCTCTTGCTGCACTGCTGAATAAGTGCAAAACCCCTCAAGGCCAAAGACTGCTTAATCAATGGATTAAGCAGCCACTACTGGATAAGAACTGGATAGAGGAAAGGTAGATAAACATGCCTATTTATAGTGGTCATATGGAAACCAACTTGACTATAAATGATACTCTTGCTTTCTTAAAATTAAGTAGTCTTTATTAGAAGAAGAATCAAAGTAATTATGTAGTTGACTGGTAATAGCAGATAATTATAAACTTGTGGCTAAAGAAATATTAATAAAATAGTGCATAAGATTAGAAATCTCTGTTGTAGTATTTTTGTTTGAAAGCTGTGGTGCCTTCTGATATTGGAGCAAGTAATAGTGGGAATAATATTTACTTAAAAGTTTGACCTCTTAAAAGAAAGAACCTGTGTTTCTAAAAATATCTGACTCTGTGTTTCCGTTCTAACATATTCTTTGTTGAAAAAATGAGTTCTTTTTAAATAGCTCTCTGTTTTTGTAGGATTTATGGTACTTGTATGTTTCAAATTGGAGCATAAAATACTAAATAAAATATTAACATTAAGATATTCGCTGTGGGAGTTCCGAATCATTTCCTTTAAGGTGTCTTTTAAAAACCTATGTAGCAAAGCTTTGAAATTAATTGACAGTATATAAGGTTAAAATCTCATCTATCTATAGTCATACTTAGTCAAATAAGGTAATATTTGTTAGCTATAATTTTCGTAATACTTATAATTGATTATAATACCTAACCTTGCAGTTGTGGTCCATGTTCTCATTCATTAAGTGAGTCATTTATAAACTGTCAATATTACATATAACAAAAGTTTGACTCTCCAAACTCAGTTGTGGATTGATGAGACTAATTGAATATATCCTTGTCCTTTCTGAGGTGCTCATTTCTTTAGGCTCAAGGAGTTTACTAAACTTAATGACCGTCAGATATTAAAATAGGCATTATCCATAAATTTATGATAAAATGTGACATTTGTGATAATATTTATTTTGATGTGCAGTTTATTAATTTTCCTTTAGAAGTTGCATGGGATGTACAGTATTCGTCAAATATTTGTTATAGAAGTTTCAAATACTCTTTTCCTTTAAACTGTGTTTTAAAACTTTTAGTAGCAAATCTTAGAAATCAGTTAGTTGGCAGTAGGTAGGGTTAAAATTCAGCCTATTAGTGATTGACACTTACATAGTGTTTTTTAAACATAGTGTTTTTTAAGGTATATAAGGGCTTTATTTATGGACATTAAGTCATTTGGGCCTCATAGCTATGAGGTGGGGTTTTGGTGTGTTTTATTGTTTGGTTCAGGCTAACACTGCTGCCACTTGAGTGTAGGCCCTCGTCACCAAATGCCTGGATTGTTGCAGTGGCCTGCTGGTAGATCTGTCTACCTCAAGTCTCTCCCCACTTCAGTCCATCCTCCATTCAGCCACTGAAGTGATTTTCTTAAAGCATCTGATTATGTCACCCCTAATAAGCTCCAGTAGCAAATACAAAATGCTCTATTTTGCATTCAAAGTCCTTCATAAACTTATTCCCTCAACCTTTCTAGTCTCATGCTCTACTCCTCAACTTGTGCTTTTCAGTGCAGTGACACTGGTCTCCTGTCTGTTCTACGAACAAGACACTTCATCTCTTGGTTTTGGGCATTTTCTCTGGCTGTGCTCCATGCCTAGGACACTTTCCTTCCACTGCTCCAATTACTGATGTCCCTGGCTTCCTTTTAAGTCTTAACTGTAATCCTGTCTTCTACTGAAGTTCTTCCCCAAACCCTTTTAATTCCATTGCCTTCCCTCTGTTAATTATTTCCTGTTTATCTTATGTAGATGGGCACATATTTCCTATAGCTAGGGACTTAGTATACTATGAAGTATACATTCTATAACTTAAGACTTTACTTTTTTAAAAGTTAAAATCCCTAACATCATAGGTGTGGAATTTATTTATATTCTGAAAAATATACTCTATTGATGTCTTTGTTTTTAAAACAATTATTTCTGGAAAAAAGTCTCCTCCCCTTTGTATAGAAACTTACCTTATAATGAAAACATTTAAACAGTATGTGATAGAGCGACTCCATCCTATAAGGTATGTAACGTTCTGTCCTAATAGTCATTGTCTCTTCTCTGAGGACATTTTTTTTTTCCCATTTATTTTGAATTCCGCTTTTCTTTTGGGAGCCTTACTGTTTACATTGTTGTTCCCTTGCTGGATATTGTCCTTTTGTTCTCGTTATTTCACTCTCCATGAGTTCATACAGATCTTTACATATTTCTTTGAATTCCCCGTATTCACAGAACCATATTTTTTATTTAATTTTTTGGGGGAAGGGGGCGGCATTTAGGGTTAAATGACCTGCTGTTGAGTAGCATAAGGTCCAACGTAGACCCAGGGGCACTCCATTGGAGATCTACAGCTAAGTTGACATGGAACCATTAATGACTTTTTTGATCCTCACCATTCAAGTCCATGTAATCATATTATTATCGAGTCCCTAGGTAAACTGTATCTACAACAGTGGCCTTAATCTACAGTTTAGCAAACCAGTCAAAACATAGAAATAGGGTGAGCCTAGCAAGCCTTGTTCTTGATGAACTGGCTGTTCATCATTCTGGATTTTTATAATCACTGCTTTTTCTAGATATTTGTTAGCCGTTTCCTTGGTGATTTATTCTAGAGTCTTCTAAGGAATTAAAGTCAAGGTTACTATCTGACATTTGGTTACAAACTGTTCTCTAGGGGCAGCTAAGTGGCGCAGTGGATAGAGCACCAGCCCTGAAGTCAGGAGGACTTGAGGTCAAATCCGGTCTCAGACCAAACACTTGACACTTACTAGCTGTGTGCCTCTGGGCAAGTCACTTAACCCCAATTGCCTAAAAAGGAAAAAAAAATTAAAAAAAAACCCCCAAACTATTTTCTAACTTGTTTTTGAAAATTGGGCCAACATTTGCCCGTTTTTAGACCTGTGGGGCCTGTCTGTGTTCACCACAGTCTTTCACATATCACTGATAATGACTTAGCAAGCCCACCTCCATCTGCCAGTTCTTTGAGGATCCAAGAGTGTCATTCTAGGGGGCCAGTTGACTTGAATGAGTTAAGGGGAACTAAAGTATTCCTTTACTATTTCTTATCTTGGGTGTCACTTTCCTTTTTTCATAGTACCAGGGTCATTCTCCATGGATTAAAAAAAAATTAAAACAAAAATTGAGCAGCTTTGCCTTTTCTCTGTGGTCAGTTTTTACTATCCAATCCACACTAGCCTGTCCCTTCTTTGATGCTCTTTTTTCTCTGTCAGAACTTTTCTTCCATTTTGTCATTCCTTTGCTTCCCTCTTCAGCTTTAGCTTATTCTGAGGTTTAATAATGTCGACATGATTTTAATTTTTTCAAATTAATTTTTTTCAGTTACACCATTTTCTCACCTGGGAAAAAAAATAGAAAAACAAAGCACTTCTAACAATTTATACGTAGTCAGCAAAACAAATCCTTATGTTGGAAAAAAAATTTATCTCATTCTGCACTTTAAGCCTCACTTCATCATCAATTCTCTGGAATTGTGATTAGTTTGACAGTATTTTTACAGGACCCTATAAACTCTTATTTATTTGCTTTTACCAGTTCCTGCTTCTTTATTTATGTTTTTAAAAAATCTAACTTGGTTCATGAGTTCTGAGCATTCACATAGGTCTACTCGTACGGCTCCCATTTTTCCTTGGCATTGGAATTGTTTCCCTTTATATTTTCAGAATTTCATTTTTGAGTTTCCTATCTCCCTCTTGGATTGACTTCCTGTAGAATTTTTGGCTATGAGGTCTTTACAAGGCCTACTTATCCTTTCAATAAAGAAATTTCCTTTAAAAATGTGCATTTATTTTCTGTACAATAATATTCTATTACATTCATGCAATGTAAGGTTTGTTTAAAGCCATTTTGATTTCCAGGTCTTTGCTACCACAAATTGTTAATTTGGTAAATAGTTGATCTTTATATCTGTCTTTGTTCTTGAGGTATATGCCCTGTAGTTGGATTGCTAGATTAGTGTATACAGTTTATTCCAGTATACAAATAATAATTACAAATTCATATTAACAATAGTTGGAACAATTTACAGATTCTCTAAGTGTATTAGATAAAAAAAAGATAAGCTCCCCCCTCCTCTCCCCACAGAGGCATTGCCAGGCCCATGGTCAGGAAGACTCAAGGTCATATCTGGCCCCAGGCACTTAACTAGCCCTGTGACCCTAGGCAAGTCACTTAACTTCTGTGTCTCAGTTTCCCTAACTTTAAAATTGGGATAAGAGCATTTACCTTGCAGAGCTGTTGCTGGAGTCAAATGAGAGAATATTTGTAAAGCACTTAGCACAGTTCCTGGCGCATAGTAGGCACTATATAAATGCTTATTCCCTTTCCTCTTCCCCCTTCCCTGTTAGTATGCCTGTTTCACACAGTTCCTCCAACATTGACTCTTGGAGTTTTTTGTAATTTTTGCAAAGTTGCAGCATGAGATGAAACCTCAGAGTTGTTTGAATTCTTGTTATTAGTGATTTGGGGCATATTTTTAAGTGGTTATTTATAATTAGTAATTTTTTTTGTGGAAAGTTATTCTTATCCTTTTGCTAACTTAGCTTGGTGATATATTTGTCAATGCATTTCTTAACTATCTAATGTTCAGGGCATTGTGTTGTACTAGGTATTGAATTATACCATCAATACATTAAAAATACCACTCTATCTTATTTGACATAGGATTAAGGCTTCTCTATAGAATGACCCTTGTTTCATGACAATGATAGCAAGGGAGCCCAGCCTCTGGGGTCTCTTCCAAACTGTACAGGCTTTGAGCTTGGCCTTGGCAGACTGATTGTGTGTCAGTCTGAGGATCAGCCTAGTTATGTTCGTAGGAATATGACACATATATACATAATTAACAGAATTATGGTGTCAGGCAGAGAACTGGAAACTTTAATAGGAATTCTTGAACTAATTGGTATTACCACATTTATCCTTTTTTATTAATTCTGTGCATAGCAAAATTTCCTTCGTATTTAGCTGTGAATTCAGAGGTAAAAGGCCAGTTTTTAAATAAAGCATAATATTGTAATAAATAGTGCCAAACTTTGATTAAAAAAGGTAATTTTTCTGTTGTAGTTTTATGAATTGGCTATCTTGAAAAATTGCTATACTTATCAGTTTCTAGGCAATTTGTGAGCTGATATTGCATGCAATTGTTTGTGTGATGCTTAGCATTCCTATTGTGTCGTACTGACAGTATATTATGACAATACTAAATTTGATCCCTTAAAAATTGTCATTTAAAGTGGCATTTCCATGGAAACAGAGGTAGTAATCTTTTTTTCTTTTTTTAGCTAGTTGCAAATACTGTTACTAAATTAATTTCACTTGTGTCATGACAAATAGACTTCTGTAACTCACAATTTATCAGGCCTCAAGATTTCTGCTGAGATCAAAGATTTTGTGTGTGTGTGTGTATGTGTGTGTGTGTGTGTGTGTGTGTGTGTGTGTGTGTGTGTGTGTGTGTGTGTGTGTGTGTGTGTTCCTGGTCTGTGAGTTCACCATTTTGGGGGAAATACCTTTACTGACAGAAATTAGTTTCTTGTCTGTAACTTTATCTTAAAAGAGTTGGCTTGCCACTGAGAGGTTAAGTAAGTGACTTGCCCATGGTCAAGCAGTTGGAATGCACAAGTGGCAGAAGTTAAGCCTAGATCTCCCTGGGTTCAGTACCCAAGAAGTGCCACTCTTATATGTATATAAGCTGCAGTATATACTGTGCATTCTAGAAAATTCTTATTTTTTTTCCACTATATACGACAATAAACCCTAAATGAGTTCTTGACCTGAATGAATGTTAAAGGTCATGCCATTATAGAAAAATTAGAAGAGAATGATCAGGTACATTTCACAGTTATATCTAAGGGGAGAAGTCTTAATCAGATGAGAAATAAAAGTAATTATAAAAGAGAAAAACATACATATGCTTTCAGTTACATGAAATTAAATAGAATTTGCACAAAGAAAATTAATTCTTTTAGGAAAATGAGAAGCTGTTGATTGGGGAATAAAAAACTTTATATCGGATGTCTTTGATAAGAGTCTGATATCCAACATATATAGGGAATTAAGGCAAATTATAAGGCCAAGAGACATTGCCTAGTATATAAGTGGTTAAAGAATTTGAACAAATGCTTGTAAACTATTAAACACCATATGAAAGAATGCTACAAGTCATTAATAAGAAAAATACTAATCAAAACATTTCCACACATTTGGACGATTTGAAAACAAAAGATCTATACGGTTTAAAAAAAAAGGTTTTTATTGTTTTTGGCAGAAAACAATCTACCAAATTTTTTAAAGGGACAGATGTACTCCTAATACATAAGCAGGTAAAGATAAAGTAGAAAAAGAGAATTATAGATTAGTATCCGAGGAATATTGATTCAGAAATTTTAAATGAAATCCTAGAAAGATACTGCAGCAATATAGCTAAAAATAATTCACTATGATAAAGTTGAATTAGTCCATGGGATCCAAGGATAGTTGAACGGTAGGAAACAATGGATAATTAACTCTCCTTATTTCATTTGTTTTTAAAAAATATTCATATATATATATATATATATATATATATATATATATATATATATATATATATATATATATATATATATATGCTTTTTGAAAAAGTGACCTTTTCTCCCTCCCCCTTCCCTAAGAAGGAAAGAAAAACAAAAATTCCACTTACTGACATGTATGATCAAGCAAAACAAATTTTTGTTTTGCCCATGCCCTTTTTTCAGCTCTAAATCTGTGTGTCTCATTTTGTACTCTTGGAAGACTCTTTATCGTTAGGGTATTTCTTGTTCTGTTTCCTTTAAAGCATAGTAGCTAGTCGTCATCATGACCTTTTCTAGAATGTTTGCTTTTTTTCCCCTTTGAGTTGGTTGGGTTTAACTGGGAGTAGATTCATACCTAGCATTTCCCTTGTCCTTTTTGCTTTTTGTCGTTATTCTTTTATTATCAATAGGTTCTATCACATCTCTATACTCTTTTTGTCCTAGTCCTTCTGTTCCTGGGGTGCCACACATTTTGCTGATTTAAAAATACATCTATGCATGCATACATCCATACATATACACATGCACACACACATTAATATTTTTTCAAATATTAATTACTTTTGGTTTTCAACATTCACTTCCATAAGATTTTGAGCTCAGATTTTCTCCCCGTCCCTCCCTTTCTCCCACCCCAAGATGGCATGCAATCTGATATAAGCTCTGCATATACATTCATATTAAGCATATTTTCACATTAATCATGTTGTAAAGAAGAATTAGAACCAATGGGAGGAACCACGGGAAAGAAGAAACAATAAAAACAAAAAGCAAGTAGTACGTTTTGATCTGCATTCAAACTCCATAATTCTTTTTCTGGATGTGGTTAGCATTTTCCATCATGCATCTTTTGGAGTTGCCTTAGATCGTTGTAGTACTGAGGAGAGCTAAGTCTATCATAGATGATCATCACACAGTGTGACTGTTACTGGGTACAATGTTCTCCTGGTTCTGTTCACTTCACTCAGCATCAGTTCATGTAAGCCTTTCCCGGTTTTTCTGAAGTCTGCCTGCTCATCATTTCTTATGGAACAATAGTATTCCATCACATTCATTCTCTCATGTACCACAACTTGTTTGGCCATTCCCCAATTGATAGGCATTCCCTCAATTTCCAGTTCTCTGTCACCACAAAAAGAGCTGCTGTAAGTATTTTTGTACATGTGGATCCTTATCCCATTTTTATGATCTCTTTGAGATACAAACCTAGAAGTAGTATTGCTGGGTCAAAGGGTATGCACAGTTTTATAGCCCTTTGGACATAGTTCCAAATCACTCTCCAGAATGATTGGATCAGTTTACAACTCCAACAATGCATTAGTGTTCCAGTTTTCCCACATCTTCTCCAACATTTATCATTTTCCTGTTTTGTCATGTTAGACAATCTGATAGGTGTGATCACATTAATATTTTTTAAAAATAAGATAAGGGGGATTAATTGTTCATTGTTTTCCTAATGTTCAACCATCCTTGTATCCCAGCTTGATCATAGTGAATAATTTTTAGCTATATTGCTGTAGTATCTTTTGCTAGGGTTTTATTTAAAAATGTTTGTTTGGGGGTTGGATTCATACCTAGCCTTTCCTTTGTCTGTTTTGCTTTTTGTTCTTATCTTTTGTTATCAATAATTTCCATCACATCTCTATACTCTTTTTGTCCTTGTCCTTTCATTCCTGGGCTGCCACACATATTTTTCCTACCTACAGCTAGGTGGCCTCAACCTTCTCGTGTTGGAAGATAAAAGGGTTCAGCTTGCCAGAATGGAATCTGAATTCATATTTTCCTTCTCCTTGATTTGAGAAATACTTTGTCTTCTATCTAGCATGTGGTGAGGAGTAGTTTAACCCCCTGACCTCATTTCAAAAGACCTTTACATTATATGTGTCCTCTCTTCTTCTCTTCACACTGCTTTTTTCATTAGCCGAAACTTAATAGTTTACTAATGGTGTCACCCAAGGATGGTATTGATGGAACTCCTCTTCCTGGATAGTTTGGAATAAATGCCCCCTGAGGTCCTTTCCAGATCTATGCATTAGTTTATTTCCTCCCTCCTTGACGTTTTTACAAAAGCTTTCTATGTAAGGCAATATGAATACATGTGCGATAAGTTTTTAAAAAGATATTCCTGGACTTACACATTATTGTTAAATTACCTTTGTGTTTACTTCAGTGTTTTTTATTGAAGTCACTTGATTACAAAAATAAATCCTTTATTATTCTATAATATATAGAAAAAGAGGAAGGTATAGTGAAAATAGGAAGACCTGGGTTAAAGTCTCACCTCTGACACATACTGGTTGTGTGATGCTGGACTTGGCACTGATGTTCATAGTTGTTGAGGCATCTTTTTAACACTCCCAAGTTGCAGAAATGGCTCTGGCCTACTTTGGTATTGGGATTTTCCTCACCTAGTAGTTTCCTCTAATGGTGAAATCACAGGCCTCATTCTATATCCCTTTCTATTATAGAAAAATAAAACAACACCTATATAATATTTGTGGGTTATTTGTTTAATTTAGTGATTTAACATGAGTTAAATTTATAATTAAAAAGTTGTATTTTTTATTTTCAGTGTCATTTTGGAATGAACCCTAAACTCTTATACTGCATTCTCCTACCAAGACAGATATTTGATTTGACCTGTTATCATTCTTTCCATCATAAGTGTCTTACAGGAGTATATTTTAGCTGATTCTGTCTTTGTTTATCTTTCAGCCTTTTTCATGTTGAAATAGAAGATGGCAGTATTATTTCAAATGTTTTCAATTTAACAAGTAACATGTAGATTTAATTATCCCTTGATAGAGCTCTGTTAAATAATTATTCAGTCATATTTCTTTCAAATTTTTCATTTGTATATATTTTCAAGATTTCTGCTGCTAGCTGCTCTGTGAATACCTACTTCTAGATACATATTTGGAAATTTGTAATCCAACTGAGACTTTGTTTTCGTAGTTGAAAGGTTTTAGTTGTGCTTTATTATGGTATTTATGATTAATTTTTGATAAATGCTTTATTTCAGATTAAATTTAGTGGAGGTCTTTGTAGTAGATGCAGAGCTGAGACAGAGTTTACAAGAAGACCTACTTCGTCGTTTCCCAGATCTTAACCGATTTGCCAAAAAGTTTCAGAGGCATGCAGCCAGTTTACAAGATTGTTATAGAATCTATCAAGCCATAAACCATCTTCCTAATGTTATACAAGCACTGGAAAAACACGAAGGTAACAAATGATTGTGGTTTTTATTCCTTCCATTGAAATCTCACTCTTTGATTGCCATGAAAATGTACTGCAATCTGTTAGAAAGAAGATGCTGCAAACCCATTCTTAATTATATTTGTATGTTTTTCTATTAAAGAGTTTGTACTGATTCACAGTGGAACTGGGCTGGTGTAGGAGGGTCTGGGTTCTCATCTGAGCTCTACTCCTGTCCTCTGGCCATGCAAATGTTCAAGTCCTTTAACTCCTGTGCCTGAGTTTAATCATATTAAAATGATATATGGTGGATAAATTGATCTCTAGGGATGCCTTCCAGCTTGGTGATTTGTCAGTCCACTGCCTGGGAGGGAATGCAGTTCAGCGGAAGGAAAGAAGCTGGATTTGGAATCGTGGGACCTGGGTTAGAACCCTTGTTCTGCCACTTCTTATCAGTGTGACCCTGGGGACATTATTTAACTTTCCTCATCTATAAAATGAGTGGTTGGACCAGATGTCTTTCAAGATCTCTTCTAGTTCTGTATCCATGAGCTTGTAATCCTTGTGACAGTTAAGCATTTACAAGAAGGCCAGCTAGTATTGGTATGCCATCAGGCTTTGGCAAGGTGGGAGGAAGCAGAAAATTGTTGGATTAAAGTTGAAGGATGCTATTTTCTCACTCAAGGCTGCCTGAAAGCAGGATATGCCTGTAGGTTTGACCTACATCTTTGTACTTTAATAAATGAATTAGAAACGTAATATTTGAGGTTACCTTGGGCATTGCAGGCAAAATAGGTGACAGTAGGGGCCGTTTCTGGCTGTGGAAAAGAATTTGTATTTATGTTAAATTAACTAGAACTTGATTCTTAAGAAGAACAATACAGTATTAGGTTTTTTTTAGATTCAGAAGTCCTCAAAGCAATGAGAATGATGAATTGAAAAATTAACTAAATGCACTAATATTTCAAAGGGAAATTATGACTTTAAAGCTTTAAATATTTGGCTATAAAATTGCTATTTTCTTTTGCTTGTGGGCTTTTTTTGGTTTGTGATCAATCACTTGGGCAAAAACAAATATAATGCCATGAAAAGAAAGTTAGGTAGATTTAGGAACAGCAGGGGGCAGCAACAACATACAAAGTACATAAAAATGTGGGATTGTTTTCTTACTCGTGTAAGAACTAGTCTATTGGAATGAGAGAAACACACTGAAGTCATCCTCTTCATTGAACCTCTTAAAATTAGGAAGTTGAGACAGTACCTGGAATTCAGGGATATTTCTGTTAAACCTTTAGGGCAAAATTTTGCCTAGTGCTGTTATGTAGAAAACCCACGAGGCATTTATATTATTCTGTTATATTGTTCTATTATATTAGAGTTTTGTTGTAATAAGTTGTATTATTACATCACTTTTTAACGACTTACTCGGATGGTTCATGTGTTTGTAGCAGGAGATTATGAATTCTGACATATCCTTTTAACTACCAAGGCTTTGAATATTAGCCAAGAAATTGGTTGTTGCTTGTCTGAGAATCAGTCTGGGGAAATTTCTGGAGGCTTTCCAGTAAGGTAGTTGAAGGGTAACAATTTCATTTGGCTATTAACAGTTCTTAAAACTCATAGAAGAATATAATGAGTGTCTTGTTAGGAGTTCAACTAATTCATTATTGAACTATTTAACTCTTGTTATTATTAATGAATTTTATAGCCAATGACACTGATGTTTCTCTAAGCTGTGAGTCTTAGAGTGAAAGAGACTGAGAAAGGAGAAAAAATTTAAAGCAAAAAAAGGTTTCTTTAGTTTTTTTTTTAAAATAAAACAGGGTGGGCATTTAAGTTATAAATTGTTTGTTTCTGCATTTGTGGAAACTTATGGTAATTTCAGAATATACTTTCTACATTGCCTTAGGGCTCAATATGAGAGAATTAGTAAGATAACCAGTCAACTAGCAGAGAGAGAGAGTTGGGGTTTAGTGTGTTTCTCCCTTAAGAGCACCTGAAAAGTGTGGCTTTCACCTAGCAATACACACTTGGTACAATTTTATCCATGGTAGTTAATGCTACCCCTCCCTCCCCCAAACAACAATAGCCAACCAACCACCTGTTACACATAGGCCTTCCATCTGGAATTTTAAAAAAATATTATTCTTGTTCTGTTTTTTCCCCGGTGATTATTTGTTTCTCCTTATTAGTCCACTTAGCTTTAATAGAATCATAAACACAAAGTGCCTGCCTGTTGTTGATAATTACTCTTTTAAGATATGTTTGAAAAGGTGATGTTCACAGATAAGTGGTAATGATTTAGTGAATGCTCTTATTCATATAATAATTGATGGTATGTAGATAGTACATGTTCAGTACCTCGTTTAGCATTATTGGGTTGCTGAATACAACATTCATGTTATGACTTCTTGAATAAATGGACTCTGACATGTTTGAAATATATTGGCAAGTAGTAGGTGTTGAGATAGCATTCAGTCAGTCAGGCATTGTGCTAAAGCACTACAGATATAAAGAAAGGCAAAAACAAAAAAAGTCCCTTTTTTCAATGTGTGTTTGAATACAACACACACACACACACAGAATGTAGATGGAAAGTAATCTTAGAAGACAGGGTTCAAATGACATACATAGAGGTATCTTCACATTAGGAAGAGATCCTAAGGATAAAAACAAGGAAATCTCCCTACATGGAGCTGCTCCTGGAAGGTGCAGATGCATACATATGGTAAGCAGAAAGTAGATTCAGTCCAATGCAAGGGCTTGGTTCTATTTCTCAGTGTTACTTCTACAGGCAGAAATTAAAATATCAGTGGGCACTTTGAAGCAAGAAAGAAACTACAGCCTCAGATAGCTCCTTCGTTAAAGTCTAACCCCAGAATCTTATTGTGGGGTGAAGTGATTCTGTGTTGTTGAAGGCCTTGCCAGTGAAAGGCAACATGCTGCCAACTGGAAGGGCTGTTGCTTATCTACATTTCCCCTAATCCATATTTGTAAAGTTTTAACTTTTTTTAACCCAAGTGTAAAACCTTATGTTTATTGCTACTAAATTTCATCTTATTAAAATCAACCCATTATTCTAGCCTACTGAGATCTTTTTGAATCCAGACTCTGCCCTCTGTTATCTATTCCTCCATGCTTTGAGCCATTTTCAGTTCTGACAAGAATTTCACCTATCTTTTCTAATTTTTAAACATCAGTGTTAGTGGCTATAAAATTTATTAACAGTCACAAACAATAATACAGAGAGTTAAACAATTCAACAGTGAATCAGTTGTGAGAACAGTCGTATCTCCTCAATAGGTACAATTGACGACTCTCCCACAACACTAGAATGACAGTCCAACAGTTTGGATGGCATTTAAAAATTTCTTGGAAGTTGTTAGATTTCCTTCTCCAGCGAGTGAGAGTTAAGCTCAGTCCCTCAAAATGGCTCTTCAGATCCTCTCAAAGATGAAGGTTAATTGTTGTAGGCTTTCTTAGGTTCTTTCTTCATGATAATTAATTCACCAAACCTCGTTAGGAAAGATTGTCAGTTCTCTGTTAACTCTCACAGATTCCTCTATTGCTTCTTTTAAAGATATAGTAACAATTTCCCAGGTCTGTGTGAGAGGGAGGGGCTTTTAAACTGGAGTTTTTGCAGAAGGGCATATGTGAGGAGAATTACAGATATAGCAGCCTGACCCAGGAATTTAGCTATAAGGTACTGAGTGGGGCTGATGCTTCAGATAGAAGCAAAAATGAAGAGTGATTGAAGTACTAGAGACAGTCTATTCAATTAAAATCAGACAGTCTGTGTAAGTGTGAGTAGTAGTTGTGGTAGTGAAGATAATGATGGTGATGATGAATGGGCTTTTTGTTGGTCTGTCTTTATATGGCTTCTGTCACCATTCCAGTTTTGGGTGATCCTTACATATAATTTCTACATATATATTTAGTTGTTTCAGTTGTGTCCGGCTCTTTGCGATCGTGTTTGGGGTTTTCTTGGCAGAGATACTGCAGTGTTTCACCATTTCTTTCTCCAGCTCAGTTTACAGATGAGATGAGGCAGGCAGGGTTAAGTGAATTGCCAAGGGTCACATAGCTAGTAAATATCAGAGCTGGATTTAAACTCAGGTCTGTCTGACTCCAGGCCCAGTGCTCTATCCGTTGTATGAACTAGCTGCCCATTAGTGTGTATGAGTTAGGCTAATTGAGGAACCAACCTACTGTGTGAGATTAGATCCATGTGTTATTTATTGGGTGATGAAGGTGCTAATGCAACCTCTATTTTGGGAGATTCCCTTCCTAAGTAGAAGAAACACTTATATTAAGTCCAATGTGTTGTATATAGAAGAAACACTTATATTAAGTCCAATGTGTTGTATACCTTTCTGCTTTTTGCTTCATTGTTAAGCTAGAATAGTTTTCTTTGAAGTGATAAGAAGCTGTACTGTGCAGGTACAGGTTTTCCCACTGCTCTTTTTCCCCCTTTCTCCTGCTCTCTTCCCAGCTAAGATGCTGATGGCTTCTAAAGTTACTGGATCTGTGTCATCTTTAGGATAATTATGAAAAACTTCCCAGTTTGTAAAACAAATTTACAATCTAGATAAATTACCTGTGTCTAAGGGTCCAGGGAACATTGGGTGTTTCCAAGACAGGGCAGTCCAATCATGATTTCAAAAAGACTGTCCATGAATTTTAAGAGCTTGACTATATTAACTTTGATCAATCATTATTCCCTAGACCTTCAAGGAACCTGAAGCCCAAAGAATCATGGGATTGTGGATTTTTTTTAATGTTTTAAAAGTGATTTCTTTTTCTTTTTAATAAAATTTTTTTCTATATGTACTTTCCCCCCTACTTGATAGTATTTTATTTTTTTCCAATTACATGTAAAGCTAGTTTTCAACATTCACTTTTATAAGATTTTGAGTTCCAAATTTTTTTCTCCTTCCCCTTCCCCCTCCCCAAGAGGGCATGTAATCTGATATAGGTTATAAATGTACTGTCATATTAAACATTTCCACATTAGTCATGTTATAAAAGAAGAATCAGAACAAAAAGGAAAAACCACAAGAAAGAAAAAACAACAACAACAAAGAAAATAGCATGTTTTGATCTGCATTCAGACTCGGTAGTTCTTTCTTTTGGATGGCATTTTCCATTATGAATAAAAGTGATTTATTTCTTCACAGTAGCCCTGTGAAATAGGTACTACTTCCGGTTTTATTTCTCCTATTTTATAGATGATGAAACTAGGGCTCTGAAATATTAAACACTTTCTCTGTGTCATATAGTAGGATTATGGATTTTGAGCTGTAAAGAGCCTAAGAAGCCATGAACTCCTCATTTTACAGATGAGGAAACTGAGGTTCTAAGAAGTTAATTGACTTGCCAAAGATTATACTACTAATAAGTGACAGAGGCAAAATTAAAATCCAGGTCATCTGATACAAAGAAGAACTAGTTTCACTTGCCACAAATTCTGTCCATTTAATTGTTGATCTTTTTGCCAATTCCCCTAGAGCCCCCTTTTTAACTCTCTTCTCCCACTCGCCCTTTCTGGGTTGGGCCTCACTCAGGTCAGTCCCCTGGTAGTTTAGGCTTAGTATTGGAACAATATGTGTGTATCATTCTGCAATTAAGAAAAGGAAATTTACTTAGCTGTAGCAGGAAGTTTTCAGTAAGTTTAGATATTGAGTATGTCCTGAGTTAATTCAGTTTAAAATGATGCTCTTTTGTCTGAATCGTCCATTGTTTTCCCACAACCAAGAGGTGTTTTTGAAGCTTCTCAGGGCTGCCTTGTGCTCAGATGACCAGCCAGTGATGTCGAGAGCCTGAGCCTTCAGTCCCCAGAATCAATCAAGTACAGAAGATGTCCTCCATACCTCTTAAGGAAAAACTAACCTAACTTTCCTGAGGCAGAGGGCAGTACATTGCCCCTACCACAGCCTGCCTTATTAGAGTGCAATTGATAGAGTCCCACATTAAGGAGAAGATGCTGAAGTGAAAGGCATTATCTTTCCTTTTTCTAATTCCTCAAATTAAAAAAAAATTCCTCTTTAAAGGGTTAAGTTGAGCTTCTTAAGTTTTTGTATTTACTTATTTTTATTTGGAATTTATGTAAGATCAGCCAAATACAAACTGAGTACTGAATGGATTTGTAAAAAATATTTGTTAACCAAAACTGTGACCTTTTTGTTTTTTTCATAGATTATGAAAGTGAGTTATTCACTTAATGCCATTTTTGTAATTCCTCAAACTTTGGAAGGATTTCTCTTAAGAAAGGTACCCATCAGTTTTTCCTGTCTTTGTTTTCCCGTGACTAGCACAGTCACTCAGACATCATAAGAGCTTATAAAATGTTTGTTGAGTGCTTGATTGACTGGAAGACCATGAATTAGATACCTTTTAGGTGCAACCTTGATTCTTTCTGTAGATGACTTTTGTTTAATTGTTACCATCTTTCAGAGTAAGATAAACTTCTTTTTTAAAATAAGTTTTTATTGATGTCTTTTTTTTAAACCACTGTAGTCTCTCCTAGTATCCTTCCACCTTCCCTTCCCAAAGTATTTTTTTAAAAGATAAAAAGAAGAAAAAAACCCCAGTATTTAATTGGTCAGTGTATTAGTAAAGTCTGAAAACATGCAGTATGCAGTGGTGGGTTGGGAATATCTTCTCATCTCTTCTTTTAAGGTAAGCTCTTTATAATTTTGCAGCATTTACTCTATGTGTGTGGGTTTTTTGCTTTTGCATTGCTGTAGCCATTTTGTACATTATTTCCTTGGCTTTGATTTCTTTACTGTCCATAGTTCATGAAGCTCCTTCCATGCTTCTCTGTATTCATGGCATTTATCATTTCTTACAGTGCAGTAATATTCCATTATATCTATGTACCACAGTTTGTTGAGCAATTTATTGATAGGCATCTTTTTTTTTTTTTTGGAGTGAGGGAAAGTCTTTATTACACTTCTCGCGAGAGAAGTGGGTACAACACACTTTAGTAGCACGTGGACACTGGTTCAGAGGTAGAATCACTTTTAAACCGTTAGTAAGATCCACACTCCACCATCAGGGCTACAGTTGGTTTGGTTCACCTGAGTTACACCCTTCCTGGACAGCCCATTGCAAGTTCATCTATGTTCTGTTAACTCCACCCACTTCATGGGGCCCATGTTCAAAAAATGGTGGCTGTCTCTGTCCTTGGGGTGTGTCAGTTCATATTCAGATAGGCATCTATTTTGTTTCCAGTTCTTTGCTGTCACAGAAAGTGCTACTATAAATATTTTGGTGAATTAGGGGCAGCTAGGTGGCACAGTGGATAGAGCACTGGCCCTGGAGTCAGGAGAACCTGAGTTCAAATGTGGACACAGACACTTGACACTTACTAGCTGTGTGACTCTGGGCAAGTCACTTAACCCCAACTGCCTCACCAAAAACAAATAAATAAATAAATAAACGAACAAGCAAACACATAGGTGTATTTGGGAACTTTCGTATCAGTGGCCTCCTTGGGGTCTTAATGAAATCTCTGGTCAAAAGTGGTATGGGCATTTTCATTGCTTTATTTGCCCAATTTAAAATTTTCAAAATGATTACCAATTAGTTCTACTACCAATGTGCACCAATGAGCCTGTCTTCACACAGCCCCTCTAGCATTGACTGTTTCCATTTTTTGTCACTTTTGCCAATACACAAGGTACTAAGTAAAACCTCAGGATTGTTTTGATTTGCATTTTTCTTATTAACGATTTGGAGCATTCTTTCATGGCTGTTAATAGTTTGCAATTCTTTTGAAAACTTTTTTCTAATCCTTTGACGACTAATCTATTTTGAATGGCTATTGGTCTTTTATATACATATACATATACATATATATATATATATATATATATATATACACACACATAATATATCTGTTAATTGTTATATATATTAGATATGAAACCATTAGTAGATAAATTTGATACAAATATTTCTTTCCCTGTTTAGTCACTTTTTTTTACCTGAGGTGGGTTAATTTTGTTTGTGCAGGAGTTTTTTTATTTCATGTAATCAAAGTTATCAATTTTTATCTTTTGTAATGGTCTCTATCCCTTGTTTGGTTAAGAATACATCTCCTCAAAACAAAACAAAATAAATGGGGCAGCTAGGTTGTGTAGTGGATAGAGCACTGGCCTGGGGTCAGGAGGACCTGAGTTCAAATCCAGCCTCAGACACTTGATACTTACTAGCTGTGTGACCCTGGGCAAGTCACTTGGCTCCATTGCCTAGCCAAAAAAAAAATACATTTTTTCCTCATAGCTGTCAGAGGTATATGCTCTGCTTTTGTTCTAAACTTTAAGTGTAATCTTTAATATTATCTAAATTTTTAATAGTGTTATCTTTAATATTATTAAGGCTATGTATCCATTTGAATATATTGTAGAGTATGATGTATCATTTAATTTCAGTAGAGTTTCCCAAAGGCTTTTCTTTAATTATTTTCACAGTGGCATAAAATTCCACTATTCATTCATTTGAAAAGATAGGATATTGTAATTCTTTATAGGGAGAGAGAAGGTATTTGGCATTTAAAATACATTAATTGTTCATTTATTCCAAGGTCATATATTAAGAAATCTGATGGTATCCGCAACAGTAGTTGAAAGCAGCCTAAACAAATGTCACCGAATTTGTGAACTAAAGCACATGTACTTTACTGGAAGCTTAACTCTTTAATCATCCCTTTTGTCTGTCTCTCATCAATCTCTTCCTATCTACTGGCTCCTTTCCTGCTTTCTACAAAGGTACTTGGGTCTTTCCTTTCCAACACTTTTACTGTACACTACCAGCCTTTCAAGCTCTATTGTCATTTTACCCATTTCACACTCAAACTCCTAGGAAACATTGTCTATACTTATTGCCTGGAGCAACTAGGTAGCACAGTGATAGAGTGCTGGGCCTGGAGTCAGGAAGACTCCTCTTCCTGAGTTCCAATCTGGCTCAGATACTAGCTGTGTGACCTTGGACAAGCCACTCCAGTATCTCTGCCAGGAAAATCATACGGGGTCATAACAAATTGGACAGGACTTAAAAATGATTAAACTTATCATACTTAATGCCGCCACTTCCTCAACTCCCATTTGCTTCTCAATGCCTTGATGAATTTTAGTCCTGTATACATTGGAATTTCCCTTGGGCATCTCAACTCAATAGATCCAAATTGGAATTTGTTTCTCTCTCTCTCTCTCTCTCTCTCTCTCTCTCTCTCTCTCTCTCTCTCTCTCTCTCTCTCTCTCTCTCTCTCTCTCTGTCTCTCTCTCTGTCTCTCTCTGTCTCTCAGTTAAAGAGAAATCTCTGGGGGAAATCTGAGGAGAAGGAGGAGGATTTATATAGCGTCTACTATGTGCTAGGCACTATGCTAAGTGCTTTGGGTTCCCTGTTTCTGCTGGAGTAATTGTCATCTTTCCAGTCATTCAGTTGTACAATCTTAGTATTACCCTTGACTCCTCACTCTCTCACTTCACATATCCAGTCATTTGTCAAATCTTGTCATTTTATTATAAGGCCATAAAATTATAGCCATAACCCAAAATAATTGGACGATAAAATATGGTTAATATCTAGAGGCCATTGCTGAAATTGAGTGAATAGAGGCAGATATGAGAACAAGAGATTGAATGTTCTTCAACAATTTGTCAAGGAATAAGAACTTTTTATTTTTGGGACCACATGTTACTTAATCTTATTGAGGTTTTTAATACTTTCTCTTCTTAGGAGGCATTTGTAAAATTTCATTAGCAGGAACTCTTAGAATATTTCTTGATTCTTGATTAATGTGACTGTAAATATTGGAAAGGGGGAGAAAATAAAATAATTTCCTAAATTATTTGTTGATACAGTAGTTAAACTTTATAATCTGAATAAGTGCTGGGAAATGTTTCAGTAGTGAATCTTACATTTCAGTAATGAATCAACTACTGTTGATAGGACTATGGCCTCTCCTTTGGTCTTGGAGTTTGATAATATGTATCATGGTAGGCGATAATGAGACTTAGGTAGTGATTAAATTATGATTTAGGCTATTGTCAAACTGTAGATGCTTGTGTTTATTAACTTAAAATGTTTGCAGCTGTTTTGTGTAGGCTCACAGCTGCAATTTTTAGACTGGAGCCTTGAGTTATAAAAGAGTCGTCAGCTACTGACAATAAATCAGAGATTCTTTTTGAAGGTATTCACTTGCTTGATTTCCTGAGCAGTTGGAATTCTTAACATTTCTGTAAGTGTTATTGTGGAAATATCTCACAGCTCTTTTGCTGTGTGATATTTGTTACCCTTAAATTTGTCGTCAGTTGTCTGTGCAAATCCTAGATTTCCAATCTTTGACTTCACCCTTATAATTTTATTTAGTTAACCTTTCTGGATTTTAGTTTGTTTATCTTTAAAAATTAGCTGATTAGATTGAATGGTTTCTTTTGTTCCTTCCTTAATTCAAACATTAATGTTTGTGTAAAGAGCATTGTTTTAGGTGCTGGGGAAAATCATGTCCCAAATTTAAGGCAGACATCCTGCCCTCATGGAGGTTACAGCCTATTATGGGTATGATAGTAAAATGAACTACTTAGTAAAATAAATTTATATTATAGGGTTAGTGACTTCTCTCCATCCCTTACGACATAACACAATCAGGATTTCTCTCTATTAAAAGGCCATCACTTTAGTGACCTACTATCTTGTATTTCAGTCACTGTTCAGTCACTGCATAGAAATACTTTTCTATGCAGAAATTACTCTGCATCCCTCTTACTCCCTTCCCAAATTACCTGAGCACACCAACAGTCAATAATTGGTTTTAATAATAGTACTGGCAGCCACCACCCTTCTCCCCCCCCCCTCCAGTTTGGCCTTAATGAATGACAGGAGATTTTGAGGTAAGATTCATTAGTACACATCTGTGTGAATGAATCACATTCAAATGTAATTCAGTATTAGATCAGGGTTATATATACTCAGCCATGTGTTCAAGTATGATTTAGTTTTTCCTTCATGGGAGAAACTTCGCATAGTTTGTCTTGGTTTACTCAAGCTTTTCCCTTCCAGAGTAACAAACATGATTCCAGGGATTATAAATTTAAAGCTTTTTATTACAATAACAGTAGCTGGCATTTATATAGTGCTTTTAAGATTTGAAAGGTACTGAGTGAAACGATGTAAACAATGTGAGATCTCTCAGATGGACTGAGTGTAGCAATTTTGTAGACTGTTACAAACTCAAGATTGGTTACACTAGCCTGAATAGGCCTAAGTTTCAGGTTCCTAGAAAACACATGATTTGTACTGTTAATCAGCATTAGGTAATGGCTAATACTAAATAAGGATAAAATAGCTAGGATTGGTAGTATTATAATGTTTCTGGGGTAGATTTTCTCATTTTAGATTGTAAGGCTGAAATTCCTGTCCAATGGGAATTTAAGGCCAGTGGTGGGTGGGTGTCTCTGTGTTAGGACTATATAACCTTTGTTCTGGCCTTTGTGCCTTGCCTTGCTTCGCTCGGACTGCCAGACGAAGCAGACACCCACTTCTCACGAGAATGTAACAAATCTTTCACTTTATACCTAGAAAATCTGAGTGTTAATTTTGGGTAGCTGTAGCACACAGTACTTTACAAATATCTCATTTTCTCTTCACAACAACTGTGGGGGTAGGTACTATAATTATCCTGTTTTACAGATGAGTAAACTGAGGTAGACAAGTGAAGTGACTTGCCCAGGGTCACACAACCAGTTAAGTGTCTTGAGACTGGATTTGAACTCAGATGTCCTTGACTCCAGGTCTAGCATTCTGTTTACTGGGCCACCTAGCTGCCTTTTTTGTTATAAAACAGAAAGGATGAAACTTAAAGCTAGATTACTTGGCTTTTTCTTGTATCATTACTTAACAATCTTTAGATCACTTGGTGGCCAGCATCATTTCAGATCTGTAGTTGTGCTCAGTCCATTCAAAATTCAGTACCGTCTTTGCTGTCTTGGCTTTTTTTGGGGGGAAAGTTGGCTTTGCTTCACCACCATAGCTAGGCTGTTAGTGCCTTTTCTCCTGAGCACATAGGGCACCCTTGACCCCTTCTTGTGGTGTGTCAGTTTGTGAGGCTGGCAATTGTAGTATGTTTTGTGGGTTTGGAGATTGTTCACCTTGTTGGTGGCAGTGTTATTAGTAGGAAGAAGGGATAAAGGATTTCTAATACTCTTCTATCTCTGTGTCATTGGTCTCCCCTTCTTATGCTTTATCATTGTGAAAGTAATACCAGTGGAATGCAAGATCTGCCAGTGTGTCCGCCAGTCTTAAAATAGGGCCCAGTGACTGTGTCAATTTATAATGGCTAGCAGAGATAAATATGAGAAGCTCATCACCAGAAAGTTGGACATAGCAATTATTTTGGTCACAGCAGTTATTGAAACAATAGACCTAACATGGAGGATTGTTATTCTGTGTGTGACAGGAGCACCCATGTAATTTTTATTAGTAATCAGCAAATTAGTAGACTTTTTCTTGTGTTGACACTTGTTTGTAACATATTATCTTACTACTTTAACTGCTAGCTCTTGCCTTATTTTACGTCCTCTTATCAACATGAAATGTTTTCAGTTCTACTGACCTACGTGTGCCTGTCTCATTTAGCTATTTGTAAAGGAACATGTGTGGCAGTTTACAAATAAGTATATTTTGATATATATTAATCTATATTTATTGGTGGTTAGGTGGTATAGTGGATTATAGTTCTGCCAGTCCTGAAGCCAGAAAGACTCACCTTCCTGACTTCAAATCTGGCCTTAGACATTTACTAGCTGTGTGACCCTGGACAAGTTACTTCACCCTCTTTGCCTCAGTTCCTCATCTGTCAAAGTGAGGTGGAGAAGGAAGTGGCAAACTACTCTAGTATTTTTGCCAAGAAAACCCCAAGTGGGGTCATGAAGAGTTGGACATTATTGAAGCTACTGAACAACAACAAAAACGTGTATTTATGTTCCACATAAGTTCATCTGGAACCCATACTTTATAGCTAAATCCATTC
The DNA here is from genome assembly GCF_003287225.1 of Phascolarctos cinereus. NCBI lineage: Eukaryota > Metazoa > Chordata > Mammalia > Diprotodontia > Phascolarctidae > Phascolarctos > Phascolarctos cinereus. The sequence continues at coordinate 94,045,246 of NW_027555625.1, forward strand.
ATTAGATAATTACATTAGCCAGAGAAGATCTTGATCTTTCTAGCTAATATTGCAGTCGATCTATTTGGACTTAAGCCATTATTTGGGGAAGACAAGATAGAGGGGGCTGTATACTTTATGGAGTATTTTTGTTTCTGAAAAGTTGTAAGTAAAGCAGAGAAGAAACTTCTTGGGGAAGAAGTCTGTATTTCACAAGAACTTATGGGAAAACTAGAAAGCAGTTTGGCAAAAATAAGTATAGAAACCCTATATCACCATAAACTCCAAATGGATACTCAGTTTAAATATAGAAGCTCATATCACACACACAGGAATATGGATCAGCCCATAAATGGAATATTTTTAACCTTACCAAAGCTAGAGATCAGAAAGGCTAGGATAGATAACAGTGATTACATGACATTGAAAAGGTTTTTTATGAATAAAATCAATGCAGCTAGGATAAAAAGGGGAATGGTTAATTGGGGAGAAAATCTTTGCATCAGATATCTCTGAGGGTCTAATATCCAAGCTATTTAGCTTGTTAACATTTGTATAGTACTTACTATGTGCTAGGCACTGTGCTGAATGCTTTACAATTATTATCTCATTTGATCCTCACAACAACCCTGGGAAGTAGGTGCTATTATTATCTCCATTTTACTGATGAGGACACTGAAGCAAATAGGTTAGGTTTGCATGTCTAGGGTGACATAGCTAGTAGATGTCTGTGGATGGATTTGAACTTGGGGTGTCCTTACTTTCTCAAGAGATTCAATACTTGGAACATGATTTTTTTTTCTGTGCTCTCCTAATTAGTTAATTAATGTTAGTTCGTAATAGCTAACACTTATATAGTACTTATGATGTGGCAGGCAAAATAATTTTGAGTGTTTTGGGGATTTGCTGTTTAAAAGCATCCTTTAAGTTCTTTTATAAGGTGATTTTTCCCCCACAATGAAACTAAGAATCTTTATTCTTCAGATATCTAAACAGAATGCTAATGAGCATGTTCTTCAGTGTCAGTCCTAGAATAAGGGTACATACAAGTAGTCCTAACTTTTAGACATATTTGTGTTTCTTAGAACCCCTTCCACAAATCCTGACTGTATATTACACCCTCTACTGACTATACATACATGTGTGCTTTCTTTGGATGCTTTTGGAAGCCAGTAGATTATGTATATGTTAGTGGTAGTAGGAAAAGAATCTTTCTTTTTTTGTTAAGTTAAGTGTTTGTTAAGTTTGTAAAGTTTGTAAAGTGTTTAACACTTAATAAATGTCAGGAAGCAGCTACAGTTATTGACCATTTAAACTCCTGCTTATTTAGTTTAGCATAAAGATAGTCCACAGTGATAGTAATACACCTCATTATTGTGGTTATTAAAGTATGATAAGAAGTATCCTATTTTCTTCAATTTTATTTCCTTCCCATTTTCACCATCCTTCTTTGTCCCCAGAAATAATTGTACAATGTGTGTCATTAAATGTAGTTTTTTACTTTGGTTATACAATACACATTTGCTTCTAGATGGTGAGCTTTTTAAGGATAGTAGAGTCATTAGAATTTGAAAGGACCTTAAGAGAGTTCATTGAGTATAAACCTTTGTTTTACAGATGAAGAACTATAGCTAAGTAAATTGTTCAAGTTTACATGACAATGTCTACTTTGTGCAGAGCCTTGTCTTGTAGGAAATAAAACGTTGAGCTAAAACATGATTTTTGTTGAGGAACTTATATTCTGTAATTGTGGAATATGATACATAAAAGATGAGCAATATGTTATGTGAAATCTGAAAGGGCTAAAGACCATTACCAAATGGGATCTGGTGAACTCCTCCTGAGGAAGAGACATTTGGATTAGGCTTTGGAGTATGTATGGATGAGTCATTAAATGGAGAAGACATTTTAAGCATTTGGAATCACGTGAGCCAAATCCTGGAGGCATATGGGGAAATAGGGGATAAGTAGTTCAGTTTATATGGAAAAGCATGTGAAGAAGTGGTAAGAGATGAAGTTACAGGCATTTATAAATGCTTACTCTATGATAGTCATTGGTGAGGTAGTGTGGTTTCAGATGTGGAGGGCGTTTGATGCCATGATTAGAAATATGACTTTTGTTTATAGGCAAGAGGGAATAATTTATTTGAGATTTTTGAGAATTGAAGTGACATTACCAGAGTTCTGCATAAGGAAGATTTTTTCTGTCCTGTGCTGGAGACAGTAATATTAAATAGGAAACTATTACAAGAATCCATGAGGACCTGTACTGAGATCCAGCTATGCGGACAGAGAAGAGAGCCTGATGTTTGAGATGCTGTTGAGATAGAATCAGTAGGACTTAGTAGCTGACTGACTATAGGAAGTAAGAGAAAGAGGAGAGATATAGAACATGTTAGAAGAGAAATAAAAATTGACTTTTTCATCACCATTCCCGAATTGTCCTTACTAAATATCTGAGGTTATTGTTCTAACGTGACTGAAACCTTAACATGGCACTGCACATAGAGTTGAATTCCATGTGAATGAGGCAGGGCTTAGAATCTAAGACCTGTATTGGATTCTTGATTCTGCTGCTTATTACTTAGGTGTGGCCAAGTTACTTAGTAGCCTCTTTGAGCCTCAATTTCCTCATCCATAAAACAACAATAATATTTATATCATCTCCACGGTAGTATTGAAGAATTGCTTGGTGTAGACCATTAAAAACTATATAGATGTGCATTATTATTAACATTGCCATGTGATTGTTGTTATGTTAACTTTTTTATGGTCCATACTGTTCTTTGTCTTTTTTTTCTCTAAAGAAACAATTTTTCCTTTCTCACTTATAGGAACACACCAATCACTGTTATTGGCAGTCTTCATAACTCCTTTGACTGATCTACATTCTGATTTCTCCAAGTTTCAGGAAATGATAGAAACAACCTTAGATATGAATCAGGTATGCATTATGGTTTTGCAAATAAAAACCAGAATATTTTGAACAATTATGTTTTTCTAGCAGCTGATTTTGTCATTTCTGAGTGTTGGTTGTAGGACCATTGTTACCCAAAGCATTTAAGATGATTAAACTATAGTTGGGAAAGATTACTTTTAATGGCAGAGTTGTTTTAATAGATATCAGCTATACAGAAACCAGAAAAGTAAATAGGAGTTGGGTGTCATTGATGTAGCAGAATTCATTATCAGAAATCTCAGATTGTGATAGAGGATTTTTTTTTTCTAATTAGAAAAGAAAAAAAATAATATTAGAAAGCCAGTGTATAGAATATTAAGTACAAAGGAATAGTGGAGATAAACATGAAGGGAGAATACTTGAGAGGGTGAATTCATTTGTTTCTTTTTAGTGGAATGCTGGGTATTTTGTTAGGTAGGTACAAGGCATGGATGTCCTTAAATACTGTTGAAAACAGAAGTAGGAAAATCAAACTGATTTTGGAAATGTTTCAACCACTATTAAAATTTGCATTGGATTATAAGAATGTTTCAACTAGGATTCTATTTTAGTGATCATCTTCTTACCCTGAATCTATGAGATTTTTCCAGCAGCAATTCTTATGTAAAAGTGAAGTTATTAATGAGACATTTAATATTTGAAAAGAATCTTCCTTTAAGCTACATATTCTCCACATGCATTAACTTAAAATGTAAGCACATTTTATTGAATATTAATTAATTTTGTTCTATAGCTTTTAAAATATGTTCACATGGAATACTTCAGGGTATATTTGAAAGAAATTAAATATGGGATGTTAAAATTGCTAAGGGGTTTGACATTTTAAAAAACTGTTCTTTTATATAATTACCTCTTTGAAATGAGCCTGTGGGACAGTCATCCTCTTGTTTTCAGATGTGATAACATTTTGATCTCCTAATTGATGTATCCATTTCAGTTTTTTTTTCTCGTTGAGTAGGAAGATTTGAATTAGCTGTTTTTTTCTCTGTAAAGATATTGAGGTTTTTTTAAAAGCAGAATTATTCAATATAGTCTGAAGTACCTAAAGGACATTGCTCTTCTCATAGTATTTATTTTTTTAATCTGTATTCTCTGAGGTTTCTAACTAACGTATGGATTTTTGTTTTCTTAGAGTTTTCATGAACTGCAATGGTTACAATGATCAGAGGTAGATTAATCTCTTTTTCTGATGCAGCTTAACAAAATTTCTTATGTTCGCAGTTTCTTTTTTAAATTTAATATTTTATTTTCTCCCAATTACATGTAAAAACAGTTTTCAACATTCATTTTTAAAATTGAGTTCCAAATTCTCTCCCTTCCTTCCCACCCCCTCATTGAGAAGGCAAACAATTTGATATAGATTATACATGTGTAATCATGCAAAACATATTTCCATTTTAGTCATTTGTAAAAGAAAACATAGATCAAAATAAAAACTCTAGAAAAATAAAGAAAATAAAAAAGTATGCTTCAATCTGTATTTAGATTCCGTTAGTTCTTTCTCTGGGGATGGATAGCATTTTTCGTGATGAAGTCCTTCAGAGTTATCTTGGATCATTGTATTGCTTAAAATAACTTAAGTCATTCATAGTTGATCATCTTACAATGTTGCTGTTACTTTGTGCAGTGTTCTCCTGGTTCTAATCCTTTCACTTTGCTTCAGTTCATGTCAATCTCTCCAGGTTTTTCTGAGGGCATGTAACTCATCATTCCTTGTATCACAGTAGTATTCCATCATAATCATATACCACAAATTGTTCAGCCATTTCCCAGTTCATAGGCATTCCCTCAATTTCCCATTCTTTGCTACCAGTAAAGAGCTGCTACAAATACTTGGCCATAGTTCCAAATTACTCTACATAATGGTTGAATCAGTTCACAGCTCCACTAACGGTGGATTAGTGTCTCAGTTTCCCTACATCCTCTCCAACATTTATCATTCTCCTTTTCTATCTTATTAGTCGATCTAATAGATATGAGGTAGTACCTCAGCATTGTTTTAATTTGCATTTTTCCAATCAGTAGTGATTTAAAGCACTTTTTCATATGACTATAGATAGTTTTGACTACTTCACCTGAAAACTGTTCATATTTTTTGATCTTTTGTCAATTGGGGAATGGCTCTTGTTTGTATAACTTTGACTCAGTTCTCTGTATATTTGAGAGATGAGGCCATTATCAGAGAAACTTGCTTCAAAAATTTTTTCGCAGTTATGATTGCTAACTGGATTTTTCTCCATCCTATTTGCCCCCTTGTTAATTCTGTTCTCTTTCTATTCACTCCATTCCTCCTCGAAAGTGTTTTCCTTTTGACTGTTAACCTCCCTCTCTCCATCTTCCTTCTCTTATTCCCTTCCCCTCTTACTTCTGGTCCATCAAAGGACTTTAGGTTGGTGGGCCTTAGGTTGTGCAGGCCTGCTGCAGGGTAAGATAGATTTGTATACCCAATTGATTGTGTATGTTATTCTCTCTTTGAGCCAGTCCAACGAGAGTGAGGTTCAGATGTTCCCTTCCCACCTCCTTTATCTTCCCCTCCATTGTAATAGCTCTTTCTTTCTTTTTTGTGAGATAATTTACCCCATTCTACTTCTCCCTTTCCCTTTCTTCCATCGCATTCTTCAACTCACCCTGTACCCTCTATCTATCCTTCTATCTATCTGTCTACCTATACATACATATAATGTTTTTCCAGTTGTGAACTTTTTAAAAGTGAAATGAAGATTAAGGGGTCATATCTGGAGAATAAAATTAAGGAATGAGAGAGGATTATATTCGGGAAAGAAGAAAGGGAGAGGTAGAATGGGGTAAATTGTCTCACAGAAAAACAAAAGAAAAGGCTCTTACAGTGGAGGGGGAATGGAGGAAGGTGAGAGGGAATGAGTGAATCTTATTCTCATAGGATTTGGCTTACGGAGGGAATAACATACACATTCAGTTGGGTATGGAAAGCTGTCTTACCCTACAGGAAAATAGGGGGAGAAGGGGACAAGAGAGCAGGGGGATGATAGAGAGGAGGGCAGATTAGGAAAGGGGGTAGTCAGAAGCAAATACTTCTGAGGAGGGCCAGGGTCAAAGGAAAGAATAAAATAAATGGGGGGGCAGGATAGGATTAAGGGAAATAGAGTTAGTTTTTCACAACGTGTTTACTATGGAAGTGTATTGCATAACTGCACATGTATAGCCTATATTGAGTTGCTTGCCTTTTCAATGAGGGTGGTTAGGGAGGGAGGGAGGGGAGAAGAATTGAAACCTAAAGTTTTAAAAACATATGTTTAAAAAAATGTTTTCACATGCTACTGGGAAATAAGAAATACAGGAAATGGGGGTACAGAAGTCTGTCCTGTCCTACAGGAAAATAGAAGGGGAAGGGAGTAAGAGAAGGGGGGAAGTGATAGAAGAGAGGACAGACTAGGGGAAGGGATATGCAGAATGCATGCCATCTTGGGGTGGGGGGGAAGGGTGAGATGGGGTGAAAATTTGGAACTCAAAATCTTGTGGAAGTAGATATTGAAAAGTGAAAATAAATAAATTTATATTAAAAAAGTTCACAACCTGTTTGCCAGGCTTGTTACACCTTTATCCACTCCATATATTTTTTGTCCAACCATACTAGCCTACTTCCATTCCTCTGAAGGAACATTCCATTTCCCATTTCCCTGCCTTTCTGCTGGCTGTTCTCCATGTCTAAAGTGCTCTTCTACCATACCTCTACCTCCCAAATTTTAGGTTTCCTTCCAGATGCCGTTCAAATGATACTTAATGTAGAAGGGCTGCACTTTAAGGTTACCTTCCATCTATCTTGTACGTACCTCATAGGTGCCCATTTATGTATTCTCCCATATTAGAATGTGAGCTCTCTTAAAGACAGGGACTGTTTCTGCCTTTCTTTGTATGCCTGCTGCTTAGCACTGTGCCTGGCACATAATAAGTCCTTAATAAATGCTAATAACTAACCAATCTTTCTACCAATATTAAAATTTGTGTTGAATAACAAGAATGTTTCGACTTGGATTCTATTTTAGTGACCATATTTTTATCCTGAATCTATGAGATTTTACAGCAGCAATTCTTATGTAAAAAATAAAGTGATTAATATGATATTTAGTATTTGAAAAGAATATTCTACAATGCTTATCTGTATATTTCTGTAGGGCTTACAGTTTCAGACACTGTGTTAAGTGCTTTCCAATTACTATTTTATTTGATCCTCACAAAAACTTAACAGGATAGGTGCTGTTATGATCCCCATTTTACAGATGAGAAAACTGAAGCAAACAGGTTAATTGACTTATGCAGGGTAACATAGTAAGTATTTGAGACTGGATTTGAATTCAGGTCTTCCGGACTCTGGACCCTGTGTACTAGAGAGGAATTTAGAGGCGTCTTCTTAGTAAGATACAAAGTGGCATTGAGGGTGCGATGAATTTATATAAGTGAGAGGCTTGTTAGGTATGTATTAATGGGGAATATGGGAAAGAAGCAGAGCTTTATGCTGAGTATAAAACCCCAGAGAAAGGGCAGTCCTGGACTGGATCAGATACAATTTCCTTTCTTTTCTTTGAGAAAGGTGGCTGCTTCTTTTCTGCTTTAAATAAATAACAGTGTTAAAAGTCTCATTCCTAAACCACGTTGGTAAAATTTCAAATGGATGCTAATAGACACATTGGTTACCTAAATCCTAAAAAAAAGATTCATTCAAATTTCTGAGGAAAAGCAGATAAACAGATACAGGTTGGCCTGAACAATTTATCACAAGAGTTTGGTATAGGAATGAGGGCTTCTAATTAGAATGGGAAAAAGTGGATCTAAGATACATCTCACCAGAGCAATCCATTGGGGTGAGGGCCATGAGAATAGATGTGGTAACCTTTTGGCATTAATATTCCATGGAATGTAGGGCAGAGTCGGGATTTCAGAAAGATCTCAGTAAGCTAGAATGTTGAGATAAATCTAATCAGATAAAATTTAACCGGGGAAATGGAAAATCTTACACTTGGGTTCTAAAAAAAAAAATCAACTTTGTAACTACAAGATGGGTGGAAGTATGGTTCATCCAAAAGAGGTGGGGGATGTGTATAGGCTGCAAGCTCAGATGGAAGGTAGTAGTCAATTGTGGCAGCCAGGAAAACTGAGAGGATCAGCTATCTTCAGAGCCATGTTCTGGACTAGAGAGGTGATTTTTCTTGCTCTAATTTCTGCACCTGTCAGACTACTTCTAGAGTGCTGTGTTCACTTCTGGGTTTAGGAATTACATTGAGACCAGAGAGCTTCCAGAGGAGAGTGGCAGGATGATAAGTATCTAAAGGATCCTTCTTTATAAAGGTGGGATGGGGAACTGGCGACATTTAGACTGAGAAAGATAGCCCTTCAGATATATGTGGAAGGGGAATCTAACTTATTCTACTTGATCCCAGGGGCAGACCTAGGAGCAGTTGGTAGAAGAGAGAGAGATAAACTTACCCAAAAAATAGAATGCATTGCTTCAAGAGGTAGTGAGTGAGGCCCCTCTTCCTGGAGATCTTAAAGCAAACGCTGGCTCACCATTTCCCTGGTGTGGTGGGATTCTTGTTTTGTTGCAGACTGGGCTTAATGGCTTCTGAAGTGCCTTTCCATTTAGTAATGGGAAAATATTTCATTCTTAATGACTTCATTTAGTTACAGTTTTCATCATTCTTTTATATTCACAGGTGGAAAACCATGAATTTCTTGTGAAGGCATCCTTTGATCCTCACCTGATGGAGTTAAGAGAGTCAATTACTAATCTAGAAAAGAAGATGCAGGCATCTTTAACAAATGCAGCAAGAGAGCTAGGTAATGAAAGGAGATGAGCTCACTGGTGGTTTGTTTCAAGAGGTGGGGGACATAGTGAATAAATTGTCTTTACCATCTTGTTTGTTAACACTCACGTGCATGATCTTATAGAGTGATTGAAACCCATAGGCTATCTTGTCCATTCTCCTCCTTCATCTAGGCAGGAGTCATCTGATTTAATGATTTCCACTGACATTTTAGAACAGTGTAATGATCACAACCTAGGGGACACAGGCCTTATAACTATTCCCATGAGAACTTATTCATTCAAAGTGATAGATAGATATATACACATATATTAAGCTCCAGATTTGGAGCTAGTGTTTATTAGATCTTTGAATTGAATAAAGGAAATTAAGGCAGTCATATATGACTTAATGGTCTTGATGTAGTTCTGGAAGGGAAGAAGACTTTGAGTAATTTTACAATTAGATGATTTGTCAGGCTGCTGTCTTACACTGAAGGTATATTTGTCTTGGTTCATATTTGGCACATTTACGTTAAAGAAAAAAGGGGGGGTGTGTTTCAAGTCTACTTTCTCTTCACCTGATCCTAAGGCTTAGAAGCTGGTAAACACATTAAACTGGACTCCAATGCACAGTTGGGATATTACTTTCGCGTAACCTGCAAGGAAGAAAAAGTCCTTCGTAGCAATAAAAACTTTAACACATTAGATGTCCAGAAGAATGGTGTTAAGTTTACCAACAGGTATGTGACTATGCTTTATTTAACTCTTTTGATGGTTTCTGTTTATTGTAACTGAAGAGACGATGTCTGCCCATTTTCCTAATGTAGTAGCATGACTTAGATAATTAATAACACTGTTTATCACCCAGAAAGTCTTTCATTATTGTGTCCTATTAAAAATTTAATGATTTATGAACGTTCACAACCTGTGGCAAATGAATGATAAGATGATATTTAAAACTATTTATTGTGCTTCCTCACTTTGAGGTGACTACTGTGGAAGTGGGAGGTGGGCATAGTAACTTACAAACTTTGATCAGCTGCCCTTATGGCCTTCTTTTCCATTCAGTCTACTGACATCCCTTCAGGGTAAGCTGGTACTAGTGATGGAGGTAGGAGCAGCACTCGTAGCATTGTGGCCAAGGGAACCTGGGTCTGGAATTTGTATTGGAATAAAGGGGGTCACCAACCCTCTGGAAACATCTGATTGTGTATAAGAATTTCCATTTTTAAATTTTGGGAATTGTGCCCAACTGCCCTTCATCTAAAATTTTCATTGTGTAGTGAATAGACAGCTTCAGTCCTTGAGTCTACCAGTCAGTATAATAATTCATTTCTGTATCACTTGAATGTTTACAAAATGTTTTCCTCATAACATCCCTGTGAGATAGTGGATACATTGTTATCCCCACTTAGAGGAAGAACCTGGAGCCCAGAGAGGTTAATGAATTTGTTCTGAATCAACAGCAAAAGAGAGTCAAATTTTGAATCTAGGTCTCTTTGCTTCAAATCTAGCATTCTTTCCGATTTAGAGCTAGAAGAACCTTAGAGGGTATTGAGTCCAACTCCTTCCTTTTAGAGATAAGGAGACAGAGTCTGACCCAGTTAATGATCTATAAAAGAATGATATTAACTATTGACTACTTAATAATATTAACTACCTACTTCAGAGGATTGTTGTGAGGACTAAGTAATTAATATATATAAAATAAGTGTTTGCCTGCTGTGTAAAAATTGACTATGATGCTGCTGCAAAGCTGTTTCCCATAAGGGGTTGGTGTTGGCATCTTTAGCCGGTGCTTCTGTTTCATGTTGCTGACTGTCAAGGTTGTCTTGGGATTAAGTAACAAAATTGTTTCCTCATTTTATGGTGCCAGAACTTGATTTTTTTAGAATTTTCTTTTTATTATTACGAACTTTACAAAGTTCAGCAGACATGAATATTTCCTCATGTATCAGTGTACCTTAAACTAACCATTCTTTAGGAACTTGAATAAATTCAAAAGGAGGTGTAATAATGGATTTTTAAAAATGCAGCCCCCAGAAATTAATTTGAAATTTATATCCAGCTTCTATTTTGAGAAATCAGTAGTATTCAGGATCCTTCTACTTGACTAAATTCGTACCTTATTTTTATATTGACATAAGACTCTGAAAGCCATCTATGTACATCATTGTCCTATGTTAGTCTCTCCAAGGCACTACTCTAATGTGTTTTGTGCCCAAGACAAAGGCAGTCATCTTTCATCTTTTTCACCCGCAGTGGGTCATCTTGTTATTTCTTCAGTATATTTTTGTTTCTTCAGTGCTTTGCCTTTTCCAGTTTCACTGTGAAGAAAGAATGTTGGCAAATGTAGCTATGTGATTAAAGAGAACCTAAAACCAAAGAATATTGCCAGTTAGGTTAGGTCAGAGTTGAGTTTAAATAGTACTGGTGTAAAGGAAATAAAATAGCTGCTTTGTCCACATTTAGAGGAGCTGAGGCAGAGTATAAAGGCTATATGCAGTTTTGAGGGGGATAGAATATCCTAATATAATGTGAGCTTTTAAAATATAGAGGTAGAAGAGCCAATATGCTATTTTCTTCATATAGCAAGTACCCATTGTTTATTGAATAAAAAATAAAAAGAAGGCAGTGAACTTTAAAATTACCACTTCGTTAATTCATGATTGCTAAAAACCTTGTAATGCAGGATCATGCCAATAAATTGCCGTAGAATCTCAGAATTTGAAGAGCCCTTAAAATTCATCCTCCAGCCTAATTTCTTCTCATCTTGTGGATCCCCCTGTGTAACATTCCTGATAAAGTAGCTGTTTCTGTACTTCCGATGTGGATTCATTACCTCATTTTATAGTTCATTCTATTTTCAGTGGTTCTCATTGTTAGGAAGTTCTTCTTGGTGTCAAACCAAGAGCTGTCTCATACTTGGATACTCCCTGATTCTGTTTCTGCCCTCTGGAGCCCAGCAGAATAAGCTTTAATATTTCTTGTAGGGGATGCTTCACATGGCCCTGTAGTGGAAAGAGCCCTGGGATTGCCTCAGGATGACCTAGACTTGACCCTGGTGTGAACCCTGTCAGTTATTTCTCTGATCCATCTTTTCTTTAACATGGGAAATAATTTATTTACTGTACTATATAGAGTTGTTGTGATGAAAGTTTTTTGCAAATTCTAAAAATGTTATGTAACTTTAAGCTAGTAGAGTAATTGATTCCTCCTTTAGTCTTTTCTAGGTGTTAGCCTTTTTTTTCATATGAGTTTCCAGATCTGTTTACCATCCTAGTCATTCTCTTGTGGATATACTCCAGTTAGTCCATGTTGCTTCTAAAATGTGACTCCATAAATTTGCTTTTTAAAATTTTATTATTTTTTGGGGTCCATGTATTTAGCAGATTACTTTTAAAAGTGGTCTCTCTAGGGCTAAGGAGGGCTGTTACTTCACTTGTCTTAGACATACTCTGATAATGTAGTGTAAAGTTTCAATGACCTTTTGGGCTGCAAGGCCACATTGTTGGTTCATAATGAGCTTAACCAAAATTGGTAAGTTTATCTCATGTGCATTGCAGTCAAAGTATTTCTCCCCCTGTCTTTTGAGATGTCTATTGATTGAACTTTCAGTAGCTCAGATCTATAATGTTAGTGTCATTGTTGACTCTTCACCCCATGTTATCTAATTAATTGCCAAACTTACAATTTCTTTCTGTGCAGCAACTCTCACATCTGTCCCCTTCTCTGCTCTTGGGCAACCACCGCTCTAGTTCAGGCCCGCCCTTTTCCCCCTCCCCTGACAGCCTTCTAATTGTTCTTCCTGCTTTATCTCTTTTTCATCCATCCTCCACATAGCTGCCAAAGTGCTTTTTCTAAAGCCTAGGTCTATCCATGTTGTCTTCCTCCTCAGTAACCTCCAATGGCTTCCTGTTAATTCCATGATCAGATATAAAGCCCTTTGGCATTTAAAACCTTTCACAACAAAGCCTCTTCCTACCCATCCAGGCTTGCTTTCTGCTGCCCTCTGCACATGCTGCTCCTGGCAAACTGTCCTATGTATTGTTCCTCCCACAAAACTCTTATCTCTTGTTTTCATGCTGTTGTGCTGGTTTTTCCTGTGCTTGGAATGCTTTCCCTTCACAGCTTCAGATCCTTAGAATCCCTTGCTTCCTTTAAGACTCAGCTTAAGCAGCTCCTTCTTCAGAAGGTCTTTTTTGGTCCCTCCTGCTATTACTGTCATACCCTCAAAGGTTCAGCTACTTTGTGTCTATGTATTTCTGTCTCTACAACATATTTTGCATCTGATCCTTTCTCTACTTACACAGCTCCTAACTTAATTTAGACCCTCATTACCTCTCACCTAAAATACTGCAGCAGCTACTTAATTGGTCTGCCTGCCTGCCTGCCTGAAGTTTCTCCCCACTTCATTCCATCCTTCAAAGTGATTTTCCTCACGCACAGATACAACTAAACCAGCCTTCCTCATGTCATAGAATTGATATTTTACAACTTTTAGTGCATTCTCTTTTCTTTAAATTAAATCTCATAATCCTGCAAGGTAATATCAGTTACGAAAATCACGCCTCCTTAGTATCCCCTGCCCTAGAGGCCCTTCCCTGCCTCTGAATAGAGACAGGACAAGGGGGACAGCTGAGAATGCCTCCTAGATCTTCCATTTAAAAAGGGTACCTGGGGCAGCCATCTCATTATGTCCCATCTGGCTGTATTCTTCTGGACTTTTACCCATGCCACCACTTTCAGCTTCTTTTTGTTGTTGTCTTGTCCCGTTAGATTGTCAGCTCTGTGAGGGTAGTTCTTTTCCACTGCAAAAAGCGCTGCTTGCTATGAATATTTCTATATAGCTTTAGTTAGATTTGTTTTGCTTAGGTCTTATCCTTCCCTTGATCCATCCTCTTACCTCTTCTTTCTCTCCTTTGTCACTGTTGAGTGAAATATACTTCTGTATCCAAATGTGTGTGTGTATGTATGTCTGTGTGTATATTTTTCCTTCCTTTGACTAGTGCTGGTGAGAGTGAAGCTCAAGTATTAACCATTCCATCCATCCCTTCCTTGTTTGGCTGTAGTGCTCCTGGGAGTTTTCAGTTGGGGGCTTCTTTTAGGAGATGATGACCAATGATTTTTTTCTATTTCTACTTTGTCTAAGAGATCTATGCAGTTTTCTTTTATGATTTCTTGAAATCTGATGCCTGGGCTCTTTTAGTCTTAACTTTTCAGCTAGTCCAGTGATTTTTGAATTATCTTCCCTTGAGCTGTTTTTCAGGTCAGTTCTTTCTGTGAGGTACATTACATTTTTTCTGTTTTTTTCAGGTTTTTGATTTTATTTTAATATTTCTTTTTGTCTTATGAAATGCTTATCTTCGAATTGTTCTTCCTGCCTAAAGTCTCTCCATGCTCTAATCCTCCACATAACTGTCAGGGTGATGTTTCTAAAGTCAAGGTCTGTCCATGTTGCCAAAGTCCTTTCCTTCCCACTTTTCCAGTCTTCTTAGACCATACATCTCTCCATGTACTGGGCAAACCTTATTGCGATTATAGTGTAATGATTAATACAGTTATTAAAAGATAATTAAAAAATTTTCACAGTTCTCTAATTTTCATTTCCAGCAAATTGGCTGCCTACAATGATGAGTACCTCAAAATTAGAGAAGAGTATGAGGAAGCCCAGGATGCCATTGTTAAAGAAATTGTCAACATTTCTTCTGGTAAATATAAACAAAACAATACCTGTAATTGTTTGAATACAAAACGCAATTTCGTTTAGCAGGAGAAATTTCAGTTTTATGTACAAAGAGAAGGTTTTATAACTGAATTACACAGTGACTATTTAGTTTGTATTATGTATTAGTAAGAAGAAAACAAAAGTTTTAGAAAAACCTAAAATTAGATTGGAGAGAAATTTTAGATAAAATTGACTTTTAGGCAGCTTCCTTTTTGGTAGATTATTCAGTTGAAATGGAGAGTATTTTTGGAGAAAACTGGAAAGTATGTAGAAAGATTGCAGGCTTTTGTGAAACAGGTGGGAAAAAAGGTGAAACAAGAAATTTTATCTGCCTACATTACAATCCCACAAAAAACTTTTTAATAATAATCTGTACACACATCAAGAGCATAATTATGAGAAGAAAGCATAACCAGTAGAAAGTCTCTATGTTCACATGTCGTCTTCTGGAAATTGGAAGAAAAGCAAGACCGTCCCTCAGCACATTGGGTTAAGTCCCTGCCTCAAATATAGGAAAGGCCTTGAACAAGGGTCCCACGCCATGAGTGGCACAGATAGATTGGCGATGTGCACACTGGAGGATTGTCCACACTGATGGTAACACATTTCTAGTGGAATAGGAATCTTGAAGGCACCAGCACATCAGAGGCAGTGTTAAAAGTTGTAATTCTTGGACTTGGTACCAGTCCCAGCTAAGATGGCAGAGTAACCCTGGGAGAGGTACCATGACCTCTAGGCCTTCTATTGTCTTGTTTTTAAACTGGAAGGTACAGCAGCACTTGCACAATCGTCCTCAAGAGGTTGTTGTAAGGAAAGTACTTAGAAAACTCTGTAGACATGAATGGTCTTGAGAGCCACTCTGTGGCAGATGCTATACACCTTTAGTTTATACAGCCAAATTCCAGTCCTTTTTAATGTTACGAAGGTAATATAGAGCTGAAATCTGTGTGTCATTTACATAAAAGAGAAAACTTTATTTCAGCCAGATGTACTATTCTGCAGGGCTTTTGAGCTGAAGATTTGAAAATTCACTAAAGATTTGAAGACTAAGTTCAAAGCTATGGTTACTTTGTAATTAAGGAAAGTGGCATCAGTTGGGATCTGTCATTAATATTTGAGTATTATACTAAACAGCAGAATTATATACACTATCCCTGCCTGTCCCATCCAGTCTTAAGAATTTAACTTTTATTGAATATTCTAAAAGGGTAAATAGGGACTTTTTCAATAAACAAGTAATGAAAGGAAGGAAGAGGTACAACATATTAATTGTTATTCCATTTGAAATGCTTTATTTATGGCTGTGAAAATGACTTATTTGAAAAGATACATTTTAAGTGTCATTAAATAGACATTTAATTTTATTACACAGTGAGTTTCTAGCAGGATTATTTCCTGAATTTTGACCTCCCTGAATTAAACCTGTATAGGTAGCGTTCAGTCAGGGTCTCTCTAAAAAGTTAAATTAACAGATTTTTGTTGAGTGTTGGCTTTGGATACTCTTGTTTATTTTCATTTTTATAGTTTTATTATGTTTGAGAAGGTATTATCATAGTCTTAACTGGATATACTTTCTTTTTTTCTTCAATTTTTAATTGATATCTTTGGTTTTTAAATTGTTTACTTTGAAATATCTCCCTCTTCCATCCCTTTGTGGAGGGCTAATCTTTCTAACAAAGATTAGAGGAAGCATTTTAGTAAAACTTATCAACACAGCAACCAAGTCTGTTCATTTTTGCAGCATGTTACACCTCTGCAAAAAAGGGAGGGAAGTAGACATTTTCTTATCTCTTCTTTGAGGTCAGGCTTACTTCTTATAATTGTGTAATATTGTTTTTCTGCCTTTTTTTGTTGTTCTTTCCTTGTACATTGCTATAGTCACTGTGTATGTTGTTTTCCTGGGCTTCTCAAAACCCTTCATATCTTATTTTATCATACAATAATATTCCACTACATTAATGTGCTCTAGTGTATTAGCCATTATCCAATCAAAGTTTGTTTATTCATTTTTAAAGCATTCAAATATACTTAAGACCTGTTATGATAATGGTCTTTTTGCCCTACCAGTAGAGGTGGCTACACTTGGAGTCAGAAAGACCTGGCTTCCGGTCCTCTGGTTGCAGGACCACCACCTGACGTCTGGGAGCAAATCATGTGACCTCTTATTTCCTCAAAAAATTTCACTTTCTTCATTTGTAAAATGAAGAGGGTTCGACTCTCAGGACTTTGATGTCCTTCCTCTTCCTTGTCTCTTCTCTACCTTCTCCTTCTTTCCCCCCTTTCCTCTCCCTTCCCTCCTTCTTCCTTCTCTCCTTCTACCTCCCAGTGCTTGGAAGATGCTCTTTTCACTTCTGTCTCGCTTCTGTCAAAGTTTTCTTCCTCACAGACAGAGCTCAGACATCTATGAAGTCTTTTATTATTCCTCCACCTCAAAATGATTTTTCTCTCTTTAAATTTTCCTAGAGATTGGACTCTTATGCCTCAATACACCTTATGCCTCAATACACTTTACCTTATATTACTATACTCATCTTTTCATTTATCTGACAACAATAATAGGAGGTGATCCCCCTTTGAAGGTGGCGATATTCTTTTTCATTTTTTTATGTCCAGCACGTTTGTTGTTTGAATCAGAAGGAGTGCTCAAATTGATGATATATACTGGATCCAGGCATGCAGCAGTAATCACCAAAAATTTTTTAATGTTTTGAAATGTGTTCTGAAAGAGGCGAGGGGAGTCTTTCCTTAAGTGGGCAACAGATAAAGTTTAGTTTTTCATTTCAAATTGATTTTTTAGGCTTTTTAAAAAAATAAAGTATCATTCTAGTAAATAGGAGAGTTGATTAGTTTATACTTTATTTAGATAATGTATATAAATTTAGAAATGCAAATTGAACTCAGATTGGGACAGTTATGTTTCTTTACTTGCTTTGCTGTCATGTTCTATATTTATGACTAAACATTTTTTTTTGGGGGGGGGGATATTTGTTTTTTATGCAGGCTATGTAGAACCAATGCAGACACTGAATGATGTATTAGCTCAACTAGATGCAGTTGTCAGTTTTGCTCATGTATCAAATGGTGCACCTGTTCCATATGTACGTCCCGTCATTTTGGAAAAGGGACAAGGAAAAATCATTTTGAAAGGTTCCAGACATGCTTGTGTTGAAGTTCAAGATGAAGTTGCGTTTATTCCCAATGACATTTACTTTGAGAAAAATAAGCAGATGTTCCACATTATTACTGGTAAAAAGTTGCATTACTTCTCAGGTTTTTTTTTTAAATAAGAAATATTAATTTAAAACTTTTCTTTGGAAAATTAAATATTAAGAAAATTATAGTTCTTGACATTTGAACAAAAGCATATTATTTATTGTTGTCTCGAAATACTATTTTACAAGTTTGTAAGAAAATATTTTGCTTTCCTGTAGAATTCTTATTTCAGGATGTTCAGGTATTTAAAAATTCCATGCCTTTGACCTTAGAGCATTTTTATGAATTAGTGCTTTGGTTACCCAAGATATTAGTTCTTCCTTCCAACTTCATATCATAGCAAATGATAAGCTTGCCGTCAAATCACTGTTAAAGGATTGAGCAGGATCTAGGACACAAGTCCTGGGATACTCCAGAGACCTTTCCCCAAAATGCCTGACTCCTTAT
Source organism: Phascolarctos cinereus (assembly GCF_003287225.1). Taxonomy (NCBI): domain Eukaryota; kingdom Metazoa; phylum Chordata; class Mammalia; order Diprotodontia; family Phascolarctidae; genus Phascolarctos; species Phascolarctos cinereus. Next base: position 94,063,351 of record NW_027555625.1, read on the forward strand.
GGCTGCTCTTTGGGGTCGGTCATTAAGCCAGTTTCACATTCACATAGTCCATACCTCTCCACAGGATGAATGGGAGAGTCTTTGTCAAATGTATTATTGAAATTCAGCTCTGTTCAGTGTTTCCTTGATCTGTCATTTTAATTAAGAAGTACAACAAGCAGTCCTCTTAATGATAGCTTCTAGTACATAAAGGCATTCTCATTGAAATTGAGGTGTCATTCTTCATCTCCAGTCTTAGGACATCTCTCCTAGTCTATTGTTTTTCAAAGAAAAAATGCATGGTTCCAGCAGTTGGTTTTGGGCTCATGCTCTACTGTTGTGTTCAGGTCTGTGGGTTTCCTATCTATTTTGAAGTAATGGGTCCTTGTGTATCCATTTACATAAAGAACATTCTTTAGTTATCCTTGGTCTATAATTACTGATATCTGTGCTGCTTCTCTGTTCAGTCTTTACATCTTAAAAATGTTAGATAAATTCTGTATGACTTTCTAGACTAGCTAAATTGTAGAGTACTCTTTCTAGTGAGACAAAATTTTTTAAATCTTTCAGATGATGACACATTGCACAATATTGCCCTTAGAGCAGAGAACTTGGAATTGGCAAGCGTTTAGTTGTACAGCTAGAATTCCCAGTCAGCCTGACTTCTGTGTCTCATCTACCCACTTCACAATTTTCAGTTATCCTTTTTTTTGGATTCTTACTATGTTCTGCATATTAGCAGCAGGACATCAGCACTGTGTTTCACTTTTAACGTTTGGTTTCAGGCCCTAATATGGGAGGTAAATCAACATACATTCGTCAAACTGGAGTAATAGTTCTGATGGCTCAAATCGGCTGTTTTGTGCCATGTGACTCAGCAGAAGTGTCCATTGTGGACTGTATCTTGGCTCGAGTTGGAGCAGGGGATTGTCAGCTGAAAGGTGTGTCTACGTTCATGGCAGAAATGCTAGAGACGGCTTCTATTCTCAGGTAAACAGATTCGGGTTCTGATTTTTTAATTTTTTTTTAAAGATGGAAATATCATGAGGGAATACCACAGGCATAAAGCAAACAAAGTTTAGCTCTCTCCTGGGTCCCCCTGTCCTGAGCATTCACCTCAAGTACTATACTTGGTCCCTGTTCTCTTCTCTCAAAGACCTATCCAATATCCCTCTGCCCTTAGTTCAGCTCAGAGGAATTTCAGGGTTTTTTAAAGGAAACCAAGATACTAGATTGCTGTTACTGACTTGTGGAAAAGTAAAACAAACAGCTTAAAATAGATTTATGTTCTGTCCCTGACATCTCTGTATCTCTGTGTATATTGCAGACCTTGAGGTACATCTTCCCCTCTTGCCTGACCTGCCCCCTCTCCCAGTTAAGAATAAAGGGTTATTTCCCCATGAATATACTCACACCCATCTATTTTAAAAGCCTCTTTGAAGGTACAGCTTCAAATAGCTGTCAGAATTTATTTTATCCAGTAACTCTGAATCTTTTATATATTTTTAAGAATGTGTTCTTTGATCTTTATTATTGTGAAAGTATAATAGTTATGAAAATGCATTTAGGGTTTGTGGTGAATTTCAGACTTTCTCATATTGGCTTTCAGTGACATGCCAATTAATCGTTTCACTGTGTGTTTTCTCACTGCTGTGTTTTAATCTTGATGTTCTGTCTGCCTGGAATGGCTTCCCCCTGTTCTCTCTAGCTGTCCAGATTCTACCTATTTCTTAAGACCCAGCTTAAATCTTATCACTTGTAGGAGAGTTTTTGTTTTTGTTTTTAATAATCCTAACTTCAGATTGTATCTGTTTTCTCTGAGCTGCCTTCAGAAGTTATTTTCTGTGCCTTTCATTTGGCAGTGAACTACATGTTGCCTCGACACTTCTCTTGTCTTAACTCTTACTTTTTATGTGTGTATCATGTCTCCCCAACTAGATGGTAAGTTTCTTGTGGGCGGACGTGCTATGGCTTCTTTGTATACCCTACCACATGTGTCTTTCACCTAGAAGTATTAGCCTTGATAAAACTATATTATGGAAAAGCTTAATATAATTTTATTTTTTAGGTCTGCAACCAAAGATTCCCTGATAATCATCGATGAGCTGGGAAGAGGAACTTCTACCTATGATGGATTTGGGTTAGCATGGGCTATTTCGGAGTATATTGCCACTAAGATAGGTGCCTTCTGTATGTTTGCTACTCATTTTCATGAACTGACAGCATTGGCTGACCAGTTGCCAACAGTGAATAATCTGCACGTTTCAGCATTAACTACTGATGAGACGTTAACTATGCTATATCAAGTGAAGAAAGGTGAGATTGTACTAATGTCGATGACAAAGCTGTTGTGTGTCCTTTGTGACCAGGGGAAATGACTTCTTGTGAGCTCATCAGTAACTGTCTTGTCTTCTCAAGGAAATGTGAATTGTTTTGGAGTAGTCAGTCAGTTAGTCAGTAAACATTTATCAAGCGCCTACTGTGTGCGAGGCATTGTGCTAAACACCGGGTATAGGATTAACAGGAAAAAATGAAAAGAGGACTTGGCAGAGCCCTAATTTATCTACCCAACCTTTATATCCAGGCAAGAATCTCCCAAATGTCCCCCAAAATATAATTAAGATGAGACTATTTTTCAGCCATCAGAGATTGTTCCACAGCCTCTCTTATCAGTGTATTCCCAGTAGATTATAAGATCCTTGAAGATAGGCAATTTTGGTTTTGGCTTTGTATTGCTGGGGCTTACTGTATACCAGCTAATGTTGGTATATAGTAAGCACTTCACTGCTTATTGAATTTAAGTGAATTTCAAATTTTCATTTGAATTACATACTGAATAACCACAGTTATTATTGTACCATCAAATTCAGATGTTGAGAGCTGCTCTTCTGTAGTAAAATTTTTGTTTCCATGATCCTTTAACATTCTTTGATTCAGTTAAAGCTGCACAGAGGCAGAGAAATGTCTGAAATTGTTTTGCCCTTATAGTGAATAACTTGCCCTTTGTATGCTATTCCTTCAGTAAAAGTTGTCATCTCTGATGTAGATATTACCTAATAAGATCACCAGAATCGTTGATGAAGTTAATATTCCAGGTTGTACTTTAAAGCTTTTCACTAGTCATCATACTTTTACAATCTGTTCATCAGATAGCCATGTTTATATTTCTTTATTGGTCATTTACGAGCCAAAAAGGAAGACAGATCATCAACATTTTCCCCACTATTGTTGTGACTTATGCTTCATAGGTGATCCTTATGAGTGACTGTGCTTGAATTGATATTGTGGACATAATTACATGTATTTTTTGTTGGCATTTGACTTGTATGAATTGGGTAGTATGGTCTGTTAGGAATTTAAATCAAATTACATTGTGTCTGAGTAGCACAAAAATATTAGTTCAAAATGCCAGAAAACAGCCTTTCCAAAACAAGAATTGGTGAAATTGGCAAGTGATGATTTTACTCGTCACTGTTACACTGTGGTACCTCAAAGAAACGAAGATCTCATTGATGCAGGTATTTCTTCCATCATTCCAGATTGAAACCCATCCATGCCTTGTTATACCAGGTGATCTTTGTTCTTCCATAAGTCATCCAAAGAAAATCTATGCAGTATGCTGGAAGCTTTCCTCTAGGCTCGTTTCGTTGTTATCCCTCTCTCACTATATGACTCTCCCTTCTTCTTTTGTAATCCTATATTTCCTGGATGATATCCTTTATATCATTCTTGTGCGTAAGTCATTCTTAAAAATATATTGCAGCCTACTTGCACCCACCATGCATTTCTCCATTGCTGTTTGGATCACTCACTACTTGGATATTGGGGTGTTTCATGATTTTTAGCCATACAGCATCACTTGGAGAGAATAGTGATGTTAACAAGATCAGTTTTTTTGTGTTGGGGAGCATCTTGAGGTTATTGAAAAAATACTGTGCAGTTTAGCCTACTCTCCTATTCCTTTGTGGGTCCTGTGTCAATCTGTGGCTCCTTTCCTAGGTATATAGTATATAGACTGTTAAAAATGCCCATGACATTGCCCAACTGTAATGTCACAGGCATTTTTCCTTCATTTGGTTTTTCCTTTATAGTTTGTTGGGCCTATTTCTTTTGATTAATCATGGATCTCATTGAGAAACCCTATAATGTTCTTTCTGGAGCTTCATGCTGTCATCAGCACAGTGTCATCCATGAGTAGGAGTGTCTGGAGGCCTTCATCAATAAAGAGCCCCTATTCCCATTTTGATCCCATTCAAGTCATTCTCCATGACAATGATGAACTTTTGGCAAGCATGCCTCACTATTTTATACCTCGAGACTGTATTAGAAAAGTCATTGAAGAAAGTTATCACTGCCCTTACATTTATTCAGAAGTCTCATAGTCTAATTGCTGGATTCCTTGTTAGAGAACTTTTAAGACTGTTTTGCCCTGTTGAGTCAAATACTTTTTATATTTTCAGAAAACAGGCATGGGTCTTATATTATCTATACCTTTCTGTTGAAAATGGTGATTCTTAATGTCCTCTGGCCTGTTATTGGAAGTATAAGGGGCTTGCACAAGTCTGAGGGGCATTTTTTATTTTTCTTTGTTTCATGATTTGTATTGGCCAATAATTTAATCAACAAGTCTTTAATCTATTGTGATGAATCTATGTATTGTACTGGGTTGTCCTTTCTGTCAGTGAGATGTACTTTACCCTAAGACAGCTTGGCAAAAGAAACCAAGTTTTACACTCCATTGGCATAGCTTTCAGGGTTACTTCTGTGCCATCATAAGGCATCAGAGCAGGGCTTAGTACAGTGTTCACTATTATATCCAAAAGATAGGCATTTGATTTTGAATGAGCCCATTAGATGTCATTTTGTAATGATGATGATAATGACTAGGACAGGAAGCTTCCATTCTCAAAAGTAATCAGTCATCTAGTTTAGCCCCTGAGACTTTTGAAGCTACATGCTTATTTTTCTGTGTACTAGTATTAGAAGATAAAGTAATATTTGAAAGGAGATCATAGATTTGGAGCTTGGAGGAGACTTGGAGGCTCTAGATTCCAATCCTGTCTCTCCCTCTGTGGTACTTCTCACCCCCTACCCATGGATGAGGAAAGTGGTATGAGAAGGTTAAGTGACTTTAACCCAGGTCTTGCTGATTCAGGTGGACTGCCTTCCTCACCTGCTGTGCTCTCTCTTTCCCAGACTGATGACATGGACCAATAATTTATTCAGCTCAGTATTTCAGTTTTCTCCTCCTTGACATGAAGATGCTACAACTAGGTCTTCATAAAGTGTTTCCTAGGAACATTGGTTGGATTAATGCAAGTCAGCTCTTTTCTCTGGCTGTTTACTTAGCGCAGAGACAGTGCTCAAGAAGAGATTTGGTATTTTGGTGGTGTTTCTTATCCTCTCATTAATCGTTTTTAAGGGTGATATGAATGCTAAGTCATAATCACCTGTGCCTTCTAGAGGAAGCTTAATTAAAAGCTCATTTTTATTTTGGTCAGGATCATTGCCTAGCTTTTTTAATATATAGTTAGATTTTCTAATGGTACGTGAAGAAGGATTAATTCCAGTTCTGTAAGCTGCTGTTTTGCCCCTCTGATTTCTTACAGGTGTCTGTGATCAGAGTTTTGGGATTCATGTTGCAGAGCTTGCTAATTTTCCTAAGCATGTGATAGAGAATGCCAAACAGAAGGCTCTGGAACTAGAGGAATTCCAGCATTTTGGGAAGCCTCAAGAATCTGATGAAACAGAACCAGCAGCCAAGAGATGCTACGGCGAGAGAGAGGTTGGTCAGTTTGTCGATCGAGTTACTTAAGCTGATAAGACTAACTGCATGATGAAGTTCACCACAGTCACCATATTACCACCCCGGAATGCATGATTATTTCCATCATGAGGTATTTCAGTGAATAATGATTAGCTTCTATAGAATCTGCTATATATAAAACAGTAAATCAAGTATTTATTAAGCGCTTCACTATGTGCTAAGAACTGAGGACACAAAAACAAACGTGAAAGACAGTCTCAAGCTTCAGGCAGCTTGTGTTCTAATGGGGGAGATGGGAAAATGGCCTAGGGGAGAGGAGAGTGTGCATATTTGGGGAAGGCTGCTTGTGGGACAGTTTGCAAGTCCAAAGTAAAGTACGCAGGGCTGGAGCCCCTCAGGAAAGGGCAGTCCTACCTTTCTCCTTCTCATAGATCTGTATGTGTTCGGAAGAGAAAACAAAGAAGAAAACTTCAGAAATGGAGAAATGTGCTACACCCCTGCATTGATCTAAGTGTGAGCCAGATAAATGTTAGGAAAGGAATGGTACAGATCAATTAAGCAAGCATTATTAAGTACCTTTTGTGTGCAAGGTGCTAGTGATACAAAGTAAGAATGAAACAACCTCTTACATTCTTTTGAGGGAATCATCATATATATAGAAAAGTACCTATGAAATCTGTACAGAATAAACGCAAGGTCTTGGGGAAGTGATGTGAGAAGTGGGTTGGACCACTTACCTCTGCCCAGGACACTGGTGAAGGTGCTTAAAGAGGACTAAATCAGGGTGCTTTCCCCCAAGGCGCTGATCATCTCTATGTGAGGAAACAAAACTGCCCTAAGGAATAGACAGTATTGTAAACATTATAATTTCATCCATTGGTATGCTTCCTTTACCAACATAGGGTGTAATCCCTCCATACTTTAGTAGAGAAGCTTACAAAACTATGCACCTTTTGGTGATAATAAGCCTTTTTGAACTTAGGCAGAGTGTTGCTCAGGCAGAGTGATTCTCTGATACATGATCTGATTGTTGCCAGGCCGGTACTTGAAACTGCCAGTGTGATGGACCCTGTCGGACTATACCTATTAATGCGACCTTAGAGAATCCAGGGGTTATCTGTATACCCCACTGAGAGATGTTCTGGTATATCTTCAGTGGAGAATCCAACAGATGTACTAATTTGGTAGAGACAATAACTTAGAAAAGAAGATGATGACAGCATCGTTTTCATGGAGAAGAGTTTGATCTTGAGCTAGACCTTAAAGGATGGGAAGAATTTAGATAGAAAGGAGTATGGCAGAGTATTTCCAGGCTCCATGAATGGAAACACATACATACACACACACTGAAAAGGAGGGTACAATTGAGTTATCCAGTGGTTCTCAAATTTTTCGTTCTTATGACTCCTTTCCACTCTAAAAAAAAATATATATATATATATACACACACACACACACACACACACACATATACACACATATTTACATATATATACATGTGTATGTATGTATATATACACACATGTATGTATGTATATATACACACACGTGTGTGTGTGTGTGTGTGTGTGTGTCTATATATCTCAAAGACCCAGAGAGCTTTTGTTTATCTGGTTTGTATCTATTGTTATCTACCATATTAGAAATTAAAATGCTTTGATATTATTATGGAAATATTTTTGACCTGGTAGATCCCCTGAAAGATTCTCAGGGATTCTTAGCGTCCCTAGACCACACTTTGAGTACTGCTGTATCATCTTGTAGAGTAAACTGATAATGAAAATAAATGCAAGAAATAGTTTTGGTTTTCAGCTAAATTAAAAACATAATTTTGTGATATCTGTTCATTTGGTACAATTTTAGTTTTTGCTTACTACGTTTTATTCTTACATGTTCAGACGTTAATTGGTGATGTCATAGAGTATTACTTTAGAATTAAAAGTCTGGCCATTGTATTCAGCTTTATGACTTTGTTTCTATGGATAGAAACATGATATACATCAGAATTCTTTATATTAGAATGAGAGAGGTAAGAGATAGAGACATTGGATGTGATCTGCACTGATGCGTTATGTAGCTGAATCCAGATGTTCTGGTTAATTGACATGCTTTTCAAACACTCTGCTTTTACTAGTGGTAGGAGTGGTGTGGAGTCGATGTAGCTGATGTTTCGGTACCTTGTTCCTCAGATTCAGTGCATCAGTAGTAGTTTGTTCCTTTGTGAAGGAAGGCATTTTTTATTTTCTTCAGTAATTGCTGGGGCTCTTTACCTCCTGTAGATAGTCTCCTTCTCTTTGCCTTAATGTGCTGTATTCGGGGTCCTAGATTTAGTTGGTGAAGTGATTTGTGCCAGGTCACACAACTAGCAAATGACACATTTGGGATTCTCAGGTTCTCCGACTCCCAACCAGTTCTTCTCTCATGACACTTCTTTGCTGTGAAACTGCTAAAAATGTAGTCTTTGGGCCATAAGTGAGTTATAATTGCTTTTGAAATGAGCCTTTAACCTGAAAATACTGAGCTCATTAAGTGGCCCAGGACTTTGATAACTGTGCTAGTCACCAGCATGCATTTTCTCTAGGAATTGAGTAGAGTGTTTGGTATTACATTTCAATAAAACCCAATTTATGGATTTGGAGAAGATATTTTAAAGTCTAATTGTGTGTTCTTTTTTTTTTTCCCCCAGCAAGGTGAAAAAATAATTGAGACATTTCTGGCCAAGGTAAAGGAATTGCCTTTTGCAGGAATGTCTGAGGAAGGCATCAGAATCAAATTAAAACAACTGAAGGCTGAAGTGGTATCACAAAATAACAGTTTTGTGAATGAAATAATCTCACGGTTAAAAGTTACTCCATGAAAAATTCCATAGTGGAATGAACAAGATTTGTAGATTTTTTTTTAATTGTAGAAAGTCCCCACTGTCTATGTTAATGCTTTTGTAAGGTTTTGTACTTTTCCTTTGGTGTTTAGAAATGGATGCACACAGATTACTGAATAAAACTTTAGTATTATGTTTCTTTAAATTACTTGTGTAGACATTTATTTTGAAAAATTGAAAAGCAATTCATATAGGCCAACCTCCTCATTACAAAGAAAAAGGTGAGTAAGAGAGTGCATAGAACATTGAATTATCCAAATACAGGAAACACTACCCCTGCCTGCTCAGTGTGAAGAGATATACTGCACCAAGCACTAGTGGCCCTGGGCCAGAATGGGACAGTTAGCCCTCAAGGAGAAACATCCTAAATGCATTTCAGACAATCAGGAAAATGATTTGATTGTGGAGTTCAGTTATAATGGTGTTAAGGAATTTTTGAAATTATATTTGTTTTGGACAGTAAAGTACAGGGCATGTGGTCCTGGGAAGAGCATATGAGGTTTGAAGATTTGTAAAAATTATACTTTAGTATAATATAGACTTTTCTAAAAGACACATTATACCTACTAATAACCACAGAAGCGCAGACACAAACTTTCAGTGATGCTTATGCAAAGAGATGAAAACTAGTCAGTCCTTTGAGTAGACACCAGGTGGTCAATATCTAACCAGCCCCTGTCACAGATGGCAGTTCCTTAGAATTGAAGAAACTTAAAGAAACAAGTGGCGTATGGCCTTTATCAACTTCGAGCATATTAAAGCTAAAAATGGTGCCTAGAGAAGCTCTTACAACTCCTCCATTTTAGAGGAGGGGTTCAGAGATGTGCCTCACGTCACATGGTGAGTCCTTGGCAGAATCAGCCCTTCGAGTCCAGGTCTTCCAGCTCCCCGTCCGGTGTTCTTTCCATTACTGCTGCTTAATGCGGCTTGTTTTCTGCTCAAATCTAAGCATTGGCTAATCATTTGACAGCAGTCAAGGGTAAGAAGAGTAAACTTCCTGTACTTCCACTACCAGTTTTCCAGTTTTTACAAATTTAAATGAAGTTGGCAAGTAGACACATACCCCTACTGCCTGCCTTCTGCCATCCTTAGGTCACCTTGTCCAGAGCAGAGACTGTTTTGCTACTTAAGAGCGATATTGGCTGGAGGTTTAGAGGTAGGCTGAAATTTATGACCATAATGGGACTTGTTTGATTGATAGATTTTCTATGGACTTAATTTTCCATATTCTCCCCTCCCTAGTACTAACTGTGAATGGTGTTAACATTGATTTTACTACCTGGATAGTACAAGCTGTATAACTGGGGAATAGGGCAGACTTGTAAATAATGTGTTTTTTAAAAAAATTTGGAAAAATTGTACTTCTGAAAGGCAGAGTTGACTGATCAGTGTACATATAAAAGGCAATGAAGATTTTGAGTTTAACATTCTATTTAAATAGTCTGTCTCTTGGTAGTGACAAAAGGAGTGTTGTTTAGATCACTGTGAGTGAAAACATGGTTAAAATTAAAATCATCTTGCAGTTTTAATTGCTGGTGCTTAAAAAAATGTGGTGCTTTGATTCCAAGGACAAAATTTGCAATGCAGCAAGCTCTGGTAAATCAATTCAGTTCTGTAAAGGTTTAGTGTCTAGTTTCATTTGAAAATGAAAAGGCACATAATAGACCTGCTTAAAACCTTTCTGAGACCCAAGCTTTATTTATTTTGTGAATATGCTAATGAGTCAGCTCAGACCTTCCATTATGATGGGTACTTTATATTGGAATCACTTATGTAAAACAGAAGATTTACCAATTTGTGACCTTGTCATGGACAGCTTGTGTTTTATGTTAATTGTAATGTACTTCAGGCTCCCCCCACACCATCTGCAATAACAACAGAATGGTACCCAAAATACAGATGTTACTCAAGATTCAGGACCAAACTGTGCTGTTATTACGAAGAAAGCTGGGGACCATTTACCATAATCTTTGAGAAAAGACTTTTTTTGCTCATTCACACTACGGTGTTTTCAGAAACTTGGCTCTGAGATTCCATTAGAGATGCAGTATCTTTTTGTAATTGGTGTTCTCTGCTGTTCTCTCCCTTTCTTTCCTTAAAGATGCTATTTAGAGAGAAAATATCTTTGGGGTAAAAGAGACCTTTGTTACAAAGCACATTTACAAGAATTGTGTTTTGAGGTACACTGTGTATTTATTTGGGGACAATTTTTTCTTGTCATCTCAGAGTTCTATGTATATTAAAGGCACCTCGGGAGGCCTCTTGAGTATTAAATGCATTTTATCTTCATGGTCTTTCTGCATTTAACCTTTTTGCAAAATGGCTTTTGTCTGTAAATTGTGTCTCTCTGCTGATTCAGGAATTTCTTGTTATTTTTACTTATTGTATTCTTTGGATGGAACAGTGTGTATGGCATGAAGTATCTCTTGCCCTGGGCCTTCAGGTGAACTGGGGTCTGCTTCCTCAGTCCCCCCTGCCCAGAAGACCTATTTGTACCTTGTTCCCAAAACCTGTTTGTACTTAAACCCTAATTGCCAGTTCCCCGTTTTGTAGATGCTACTGTTCATTGGTGCTTTTTCAGCACCCACTTTCCTCTTTCCCCTTTATCCTTTGTCTCCACACACTCAAAATCACATTTTAGGACTTACAGGGGAAATGAAAATATGCAAATTCAAAAGCTATGTACCCTGGTCAGCTGATTAGAAGTGTATATATAAAAAGGAAAGCTAACAAGTCTTTGATGGTTACCTGAGCTTTCTAACCTGTTTCTTACCTAAAATTTCCTAGGCTTGATTTTAATCCTTTCAAGGCTGAAAACTACTCATCAGAGGGTCTCCTAGAATATCTCTAGGGAGTTTTGACCACTTGAACTGTATATATGCAGCTCATCGGTCCATTCACAGATTTAGAGCTAGAAGGAACCCCAGAGATCATTCCGTCCAACCTCCTCATTTTATAGCTAAGAAAAGTGAAGTCAGACAAGTCACACACAAAATAGTGGCAGGGATCCTCTTCATCTAGATTTAGTGCTCTTCCCAGTATATTACTTTGTTATTCTTCTGATCCTAGGCTCACTTTAGCCATTTGGGAACCTTCTGATGGTATAATGAAATTTTGGTGTTCCAATCATATTCCTAATTAGTTAACTGATTTTCCCTCACTAAGACAAACAAGGAAATAGAAATAGGTAAACAGGACAGTGCTTTCTTGGCTCATATCGGATGAATTTATAAGAAGCCAGATTAAGCTAATCAGAAGTGTATATGTAAAGAGAACATACCCAGCTCTAAATTGAATGGTGCCTAAGCTTTTTAACTTTTAACTATAGTTCCCTGTGCCTCTATGTCACTCCTAAAGTTTAGTTTTCCAAATTGGTAACAGTTATCAAGGACTTGCTCAGTGCGAGGCATTGCTATACTTTTCAGGGACAGCCAAGATAGGGTTGCTACAATCTAGAAGGTAGAAAATTTGCACAAATAACAGCAACAAAAAAATAGGTGCAAAACAGTGTTATGTGAGGTCCAAAGAGGAAAGGTCATTATAAATTGATAATCAAATCTTCGTGGTTTGGGCTACTAGGTAGTGTAGTGGATAGTGTTGGGCCTGCAGACTACAAGACTTGAGTTCAAATGTGGCCACACCTATTATCTGTATAACCCTAGGCAAGTCACTTAACCTCTGCCCTAGTTTCCTTGTCTCTAAAATGGGGATAATAATAGTATCTGCCTCCCAGGTTTATTGTGGGAATCAACAAGAAAATAACAAGGTCAAGAAAAAAAACAAGTGCCTTGCAAACCTTAAAATACTATTTAAATATTACTACTGCTTTTTATTTGAGTTAGAGTATATAAAAAGTGCATAGAATTTCCTAAGAAAAGAATGACATGGAATAGCTTGAACAAAGACTCAAAAGGTCAGAAATTGAAGGAAGAGTGTTTTGTGGAAACAAAAGAGTCTACTTGGATTGGAGTGTAGAAGTTATGGCGGAGTGTGTAAAAGAGGAGGGTATTTACAGACTGTGGAGAAACTTGAATGCCAGGACATAAATTTGAACAATTTAGGTAATAGGGAACCGCTGAAGATTTATTAAGAGAAATGACAATTTCTCAAAATAGGTTTTTTCCTTAACATTCAGAATGTTGTTTGTCCTTTGTTCTCGAGGACCATGACATCAGGGAGGTGATGCTGTGACATGCAAGAGACTTCGATTTAAGTGAGGGAGGGCTGTGCAAGGACACCAGCTTCACTCTCTCCTCAGGAGCCATCTGGGTCCAGTGGCCAGATATAGATCAGAACGACTGGAGATGGCATAGGATGCAATGGGAGACCTTGGCTTTTTAAAGCTAATGCTTTTTTCATGTTTAATGGCAGGAAAATGTGAAGAACATTATCACTGAGAATAAAAGTCTATTGTTGGAGTCCTTGAAGAAGAGAATAACAAAGTAATATCTGTTTGAAGATAAAAGAAACTGCAATAATCCCTAGCAAAATTGATACCTAAAATTTTGGAGATTATTCATTGGTACTGCAAAAGCAAAGTATTAGGTGAAACAGCATTGCAGGGGCAGTTCCATGCAGTTGGTCCAGCAAGTCCGCGCAGATTTTTTGATGTTACAAGGAGTTTCGTCATAGTATTATATTGTGGACAATAACAAACATTAAAAATGGCACCATAAGGTTTCTGTCTGTCATTCTTGCCCTTTCGCTCCTAACAGTTCTTGTTCTATTCTGGTAGTTAACTCTTGGAGATAACGTTTTTAGTCTTGATATTCCCCCTCACCCAGTGTAGTGCCTTGTATAGTACACATGTAAACAAATTGTTGAATGATTGCTATTGAATTAAAATTTACCTGCTATGTCAGTAGCTTTTATTCTAAAAAAAAAGTTTTAAAAATAAAAATCTTTCCCACCTCTATCCCATTCCCCCCCAAAAAAAAAACCCAACAGAAACACTTCTAGATCTTTTGTGTAATTAGACTTCCTCTGTGATCTCCGATGATAATAATAGAGTTCAGAGGGGACACATGCATCATCTCTCCATATTAGAATGTAAGCAAGTTTATCCTTAATGATTATTCTTTTAGGTTTGCTTTTTTATGTTTCTCTTGTGTTTATTTCAAAGTTTCTGTGTAGTTTTGGCTTTTCCACAGCAGTGCTTGAAAGTCCCCTTTCATTAAGGACTATTCCCTGTTTCTTCCTCTTCCCCCCAAGATCATACTCTTTTATCCTGCCTGGTATCATTCTTTGTTCCTTCTGAAATATTGTATTCCAAGCTCTCTTTTCCTTTATTGTGGTGACTGCTAAATCTCTCATAATCCTGACTGTGGCTCCTTGGTGCCTGAAAACTCTTTCTGGCTGTTTTCAGTATTTTTCCTTTGACTTTGAAGCTCTGGATTTTGGTTATAAATTTTCCTAGTTTTCATTTTGGGATTTCTTTCAGGAAGTGACCACTAGGTTGTCTTTATTTGCAACACTCCACCTATCCTCACTTCTAGGAGATCTAGGCAGTCTTATTTTGTGATTTCCTGAAATAAGATGCCTAGGTGTTTTGTTTTGGTGTGTTGTATGTGTTGGCTTTAGCTATGCCAGTGATTCTTAAATTATCTCTTCTTGATCTATTTTGCAGGTCAGTTCTTTCTATGAGATACATTATATTTTTTTCTTTTCCAGTCATTTAGCTTCTTTTATTTATACATACAGACATATATATATATATATATATATATATATATATATATATATATATATATTATTTTATTTTATTTTATTTTGGCTAGGCAATGGGGTTAAGTGACTTGCACAGGGTCACACAGCTAGTAAGTGTCAAGTGTTTGGTCTAAGGCCAGATTTGAACTCAGGTCTTCCTGATTCTAGGCCTCTTCCAGAAATATTCATTGAATTTGTACCCAACTTTTGTTTTTCTTTGAGTCTTTGCTCTTCTTCTGTGTTTGTATCTTGAGTATCCTTGTTACTATAATAACTTTTTATGGTGGGATTCTTTTTCTGTTTGCTCATTCTTACAGTCTGCATATTTCTGGAGGGAGTGCCTGGGCTGGTCCTGCTGCTTTCTTGGTCTATTAATTGTTATGATATCCTAGGATCTCTGGGATAGCCCAGACTGAGGACCTGTAAGCTTCCAGTCCCACCCAAGTGCTCTGATCCATGGCACAGCCTGATTTCTGAGCAGCATGCCAAGAGGATTGCCTTGGTTGAAGTTCCAGCAGACTGTTGCTAGACTCAGCTACTATCAGCCTGGTGAAAAGCTCTGTTGGTTCAGTGACGGAAGTGCAGGCTCCCCTTTGGGCTTAGGCTGGAAGGAAGTGAGATCCTGCTCCACTACTGGAATCTGAGCCATATGTTTGCTAGTTGCCTTTGTACTTGCTCCTCTCTCAGTACACAGCCCTGGGCTCATGACTCCACCTTAAGCTACAACACCACCCCTAGTCACCGGTTAGTTCCTTAGTGTCCTTTGGATCTGTGAACCAGAACTGAATAGGGAGAAAAAGAGCTGTCAGTTGGCCCCTGTTGCTGCTCCCTGAACAAATTAAGGCTCTTCTCTGCTGTATCTAGACCTCTTTTTGCTTTGGTGCACAACCTCTCCCTATACTAGAAGGCTCCATGTAGTCATTGCTGCCTAGATTCCTATTCTCAGTGTATGCAGAGCTCTGTCTCTCCGTGCCAATCTGGATTGGAAAAAGAACTCGGTGATTTTTTTTTTCTTTGATTTCCTCATGAGGATTTGGTCTGGTGCGTTTTCTAGATCTCTTTGGAGGAGTTATAGGGCAAAGCTTGGCCACTTCACTAGCTTGGCTTCACACCAAGCCTATAGCTTTCAGGTGCCCATGGACACAGTAGTCTTATGTAGGAGGATATATATTTAAGGGATAGCACAGGGAAAAAATTATCCTTTGAAAAATCCAACTATTTCAGTGTAAGTTTATAATACCACCCTTACCTCCTGGAGCACAAAGCATTAGGAGCCCTTCATTTTGCTTTGCTTGTATTAAAGCAGATTTTCCCTCCTCACCAGGAATATTGTTTTGTATGAGAACAAATGGTTCATTGCCCAAATTCAGTAAACGTTGAGAGCCTATTTTTGCTTTGGGCAGATGGTTTGTCCCTTCAGAAGTGCCTATGCACACACCCGCACTCACCCACTCACTCATTACCCCCATACCCGCACACACGTAATTACATCTAAGGCTCTGAGAAATGTGACATTCTGGTGAACTATGAAGACTGTGGTCTTCAGGAACTAGGATTAAGGGTTGCCTTGCCATTACTTCTGGCATGAGCTGTAACTTGAAAAGAGTTTGTACATTTAGAGCTGAGAGAGACCTTTAAGAACATTTGGTCCAAACTCATTTTATAGAGGAGAAAATTTAAGCCTAAAGAACTTAAGTGATTTGTCCAAGATTACCCAACAGTAAGTAATAGAGCTAGGATTCCAGCTCCTGCATCTTTTAACTCCAAAATCTGGTACTTTTTTGCTTGGACTTAATTATTCACAGCATCTAGTTCCCACCCAGGTAAACTTAGTTTTTGGAGGCCATCTTAATGGTTCAACTTTGAGGGGAGGGGAGAGATCAACTTTCAGGGCAGTTTCTTTTAAAGTTTGAACAGTGGAAGCAAATTATTCAGTAGAATTTTTGGCAATGACATGAAAACAATAAGTGTTTTCTCTATTATTAACATTGGACACATTCCTTCCTTGGGCTTTTGTTGGAATTCCTGATGATCAGTCAACTGTTGTGCTTGTGTGGAAAGAGAATGAATGCAAGCATACAAGAATGCTTCCAGGCACAGCAGAAAGAAATTAAATTTGACTAGGGATACATGCCTACATAATATACACACATATATGTGTATAAACTGTATATACATATATGTGCATTATAAGGGATTGAATTATCCCTCCCAGAATCCCAGATTTGGAAAGGACATAAGAAACCAGCTAGTCCATCCCACACCTGAACAAGAATACCCTTAATAAGATCTCCCAAGAGTGGTCACCAGCCTCTCCTTGAAGATCTTTAGTGAGGGGAACCTACCACCTCCCAAAGAATATTAGGTTATTCTGATAGTTTATTTTGAGGCTTATCGGGGTTAAGGGACTTACCCAGAGTCATGCAGCTAGTAAGTGTCTGAGGTCCTCTTGACTCCAGGGCTGGGTGCTCTATCTGCTGCACCACTTAGCCTCCCCTGCTCCATACATCAAGAACAAATGTGCTTCTCTTTAGCTTCTATTTATTCCTTCCCTTGGGAGCTCTGATGTCATTGAATTGGATTTGGATGGCTTCAGTGGAAAGTAGCACAGGACCAACTACAGATCCCTGGGACCTTCTTAAATTGACATTAAGTGATTAATAATTCTTCATTGGGTTCAACCTGTCAACCAGCCCTGAATCCACATATGAATTGTTGCGTGGCTCATGTATCTCTAACCTACCAAAACAAAGAGCCTGTCAAATGCTTTCAAAAGTAAAAAATAAAGGCTATTCCTAACATTTCCTTCAATTTACCAGTTTAGAAAACCCTGTCAAAAAAGGAAATACAGCTATTCTGGCATGATGCATGAAGAAACCAAACGTCCCTTTGTTGTCACTGCTCTTTTGAGAGGTTGACTAACCATCTTTTGAGCAATATTCTAGAATGATGGTTATTGAACTTTTTGATTACTTTCTTTGTCAAAAGACTCTTAAATATTATGGAGAACCTCTGTGCCAAGAGCTTTTGTTTATGTGGGTTACATCCATTGATAATTACTGTATTAGAAGTTAAAATGTCAATATTATTATGAAATGTATATCGATGTCTCAGACCCTCCCCAAAAGACCTCAGTGATCCCTAAAGGTCCCCGGACCACACTTTGGGAGCATTGGTCTGGAATTTTGCTGGAAGAAACTTGCAGTTGTAGAAGCTAATCTCTTCCCCTTTTTTGAAAGTTGATACATTTGTCCTTTTTCCTATCTTCCAGTACCTTTTCCTCTCTCCATGATCTTTTGAAGATTGAGAGCAGCTCAACAATCACATTTACCAATATTTTCAATTCCTTGAGTTCATCCAGACTTACTGACCTGAAGTCATCAAGGGAACTCCCTTAACATCCCCCTTCCTGTCTTGGGTTTCAGCTCTCTGTTGGTTATTTTTGTTCAGTCCATCCTGGTGTAAAGATTACTTTCTTTGGCAGGGGGAAAAACTGAAGCAAAACACTTCTCTCCCCTATGATTCCATGTGCCCTGAGTAGTAATGATCCTATCCTTTCTTTGATCCTTCTCTTTTCTCCAGTATAGCTTTAAAAAAAAAAAGCCAGACCAAATCCCCCCAAATTCCCTTTTTTGTTTTCTTTAGCTTTGCTAGTTAGCTTCAACTCATTTTGAGCTTTCATAGTCCTCACACCATTCATAAAGTTCTTTGCAACACTTCTGTACTCATCCTTGATTACCCTAGGTGTTACTGTATGTTTCCATCTATGTATTGTCTGTGTGTACTACAAATCCATATAGATCATTGTTCCTTCTGTATCCATGCCAGTATTTTTAGACTACTCCCCCTTTTCCCTTTACCAGAACTATTTCTGTTTGTGTCTTTAGATTTTCTTCTTGAGAATTTCACATCCATCCTAGATTGACTTCCCTCTAACATTTTAGTCCGTGGGATTCTGTCTATCCTTTCTTTGAACCCTTTGAAATTTGCTTTCCCAGAGTCTAGTGTACGTGTCAGATAAGATCTGTCTTAGCCCTTACAATCAATCAGTAGCTGAATGCAGTCTGTTCTTTCAGAACATGAGTACTCTCCTTTACAGTCACACTGACCCCACCTTCATTACCTTCAAGACCTCAGTACTTTCTAGACTGATTCCTGGAGCCAGCTCTTAATAAATGTTTGTACCTTTTCCCCTGTCCAATCCATCCTGCACATGGAGCTAATCACATCATTCTCATCACCCAAGTTTGCAGCATCAATCTTCTTGGACACTTATTCTCGCTTCTTCCCATCCCTCCGTCTTACTCCTTTCACTCACATGGACAACACCCGATTCAGGCCCTTAACACTTCTCACCTGGACAATTACAGTAGCTGCCTAACATCTCTCTGTCCCTTTCTTCCACATCTTTGAAACTGTCACTAATGTAAACTTCTTAGTACACATATCATGCTAATTACCCCATTTTGCAACCTAAAAGTCATCCACAGCTTTTCACTGTTCCCTCAGCCCACCACATCTGTGATAGAGTGGGAAAAGAAGTTGGTTTGGAGCCAGAATGACCTTGGCTTCAAATCCCAGCTCTTCTGCTTACCGACCTGTGCGACTCTGGGCAAATCACCTCATCTCTCTTGGCCCCAGTTTGTTCATTTGTAAAATGAAAATGTCAAACGATGTGATCTATAAGCCCCACCTCCAACTCTAAATTTATTTTCCTATTACCTTAACTTGCTCTCCCCTCAGTTACCACTTAAAGGTAATGCTTAAAGTCTTCTCCAAGAGACTGTATAGTGAAGAGACCAGGTCGTGAAAGGGTTTGCTGATAAGTTAACTTTCCAAGTTTATGTTAAGAACAATCCTTTACATTTTTATAGTGCTTCATATTCAAGTTATTTGATGCACTTTTTGTTTGAGCCTCATAATGACCTTGTGTGGTAGGTAGGGCAGGCATTATTTCCATTTTGCAGATAGAACAGCTGAGGTCCAGAGTGGCTAACTTGCCCAAGGTCACTTGACTAGTTAGTGATAGAGCCACTTAATAGAACTCAGGTCTTCTGATGCTAAAGATCTATTTCCCCTAGTAATCAATCAGTGACATTTGTCTAGTGCCTCCTTGGTGCCAAGTACCTTATTAAGCAGTGTGGATACAGAGACAAAACATAAGTAGTCTTCATCCTTAAGGAACTTACATTCTACTAGGAGAAGCAACATGTACACCTGTAAGCGTACACACAGAGTAGATACAGGGTAAATAAAAGGTAATTTTGGGTGGGAGGAGAGATACCAGTAGCTGGAAAGATCAGGGAAGGCCTCACATCGGAGGTGGCATTTCAGCTGGACTTGGAAAAAAAGGATGCTAAAAAGTGGCAGTGGCCACTAAAAGGAGTGAGTGTATTCCAGGCACTGGGGAACAGACTCTGCAGAGGAGAAAAGAGAGGAGCTGGAATGTCATAACATCATAGATTTATAGTTAGACCCTTCAGAGTCATCAAATCCAGCCCCTTCATTTTACAGATGGAGAAACAGGCAGAAAGGGTAGGTGATTTGTCCAGGGTCATTCTAATGAGAAGGAAGGAATACGTCTTCTTCATAAGGATAAAATGGGGTATGGTGACCAATGGTTTTGGAATATAGAAGTAAGGGAGAGCAGGAAGCTCTCTAGCAAAGGGGCCTCTATTCTCAGTAAGCATGAAGCGAGATTCTCTGATGAGAAGCAGGGAGAGATGGAGCTGTATAAGTTTAAGAGAAATAAAGATAGAGAATTCATTTTCCTGGTTTCAGAGAAATTATTTCTTCTCTCCCCTACTCCCTTGATTTTCTTAGCTATAAATAATGAACCTGAACTGTTATTTTTTGAGCATCAGATCTAAGAGGTAATTGCTGAACTTGTGCCTTATTTATAGGCTTTTGAAATATGTTTTATCTTCATTAAAAATAACCCCTTTTTCTCTTCTGGGTTTTTATCTGAATACTGTCAGATCAGAAGACAAATGAGTTGAGTGAATTCCCATTTTCTTTTTCCTTCCTTAGAAGCTGCATATCAGAGTTCAAAAAGATTGCAGGATTAATCCCTCTAGAAATGTATTTCTAAGAACTCATCCTTTAAGGAAGTCTCATCTTGTGGCTAGGCCCCAACTTTGTGAGTTGCTTGGGGTGTAGGCTGGATAAATTTTGGGGGCAGTCCCTCCTGTGAGCTTGCCAGGGACAATGAGGTAGCTTCTTGGGAAAAGGGAATTCACAGTCACTTCTGTGTCTGTTTTGGGGAGAAAATCTGATGAGAGCTTGTAGTGAGGCAAAGTTTGGAGGCCTCTTTTATGAGCCCATTATATCCAGGGGCAGAATAGAGACAGAACTTGGAAATTTCTTTCTGTCTGTCTCTCAGATCATGAACCTGTTTTCATTTCTATTGGTTATAATTCCCAGGTGTGGCTCACTGGGAGAAAAATTGGCTAAATCTAGGATGTTCCAGAAGTCTTTTGTACTTTTAGAATATTAGTGCTTAAGCTGCACTAGGACTTTTGGGACACACTGTATTTTCCTTCCCTCCTCCCAGTTGAGACAGACGAGGAAGGCAGACAGATTGATGAAGTGAGGGGAGTGAGGAGATTGGAGGAGAAATTCCCACTCCTGCCATCCCAAGAAGTAGAGATAGGTTGGGCTGTGAGGATTTTTAAAATTATTCTTTATCATTTGTTAACTTTTTAATATTCTTTTTTTCAATGTGAGGATTTTGGACTACCATTTTCTGTTGAGGGTTAGAGTGAGAGGGACCCAGACATCTGGGTGCTATGGGGACATCTTTTGTTCAGTCGTTATTAGAGTGGTGTCTGACTCTTCCTGACCCCATTTGAGGTTTTCTTGGCAAAAAATGCTGGAATGGCTTGTCATTTCCTTCTCCAGCTTATTTTATAGATGAGGAAACTGAGGCAAACAGGGCTAAGCGACTTGCTCAGGGTCACACAGCTAGCAAGTGTCCAAGGTCCTATTTGAACTGAGGAAGATGAGTTCCTGACTCCAGGCTAGGCACTCTATCCACTGTGCCACCCAGCTGCCCCATAATTGGCTGTAATATAAAAATCAGCTATCATTTCTCTCTCCCCAATACACCTACCATTTCTGACAATTGGAAGCTTCTCTTGGACTTGGTCAGAAAAAAGGGACCAAGTCCGAAATTCAGCCTAGATTCTGATGCTAGCATTAGCCAGTCCCATGGGCATGGTTGTTCTCTATATGTCTTAAAAGTTAGCTACATCCCAGCTTTCCCTAAGTAGCCATTTATAATTTGTTCAAACCTATTTAAAATTCACTTACATTTATCATTTCTACTGCAGTGTAGCTGAAAGAGCCTGAATTTGAAGTCAGAAGGTCTAGATTCAGGTTCCAGCTTTCCACTTACTAGTTATACCCTTGGGGACAGATTGCTACTTTTGTCAGCCCCAAGTCCCTGAGCTTTGAAGTGGAAGTAATAACATTTGTCCTGCCTACCTCACAGGATTGTTGTGAGACGATACTTCTACAGATGTGAGCTTTATTACCACTGCTTCTAATTGTTATTAGGGTGATAGGGAGCTAGCTCCTCAGGAACACCTGCATTCACCTATGACATATACTGGTAGTTTGAACCTGGAGTTAGCCCCATAACCTTCTAATAAATAATAACTTTTTGTGTGTCATGGGCTCCTTTTGCAGTCTGGTGAAGCCTATGGGCCCCTTCTTAGAATAAGTTTTAAAAATTTGATTTTTGAAGGATATGTCAAATTTTAGTTAGAGGTTAATAAGAACAAAGATTTCCACCTCCCATAAACATCCAGGTTCACAGATTTCCCCTGTGTATGTGTCTACAGATCCTAGGAAAAAAAACTTGCTCCAAGAATATAATTTACAGAGCAGGTATGATTCTGCATTGGTAGAAGGAATTTCCTTATCTGAAATTCCCTATACCAATGAAATAAAAGGTCAGGTCTCCATTCCCCAACCCTTTCCCTACCCATCCCCCCACCTCCTCCAAAAAAAAATCCTGTGAGAATCAATGCTGTATATAACACTGGGCTTGGGATCAGAAAGAGTGATATTCAATCCTGACCCTGATAGTTGCTAGCTGTGTGACCCTGGGTAAATCATTTACCCTCTCTATGTCTTAGGCAACTTCCTAGGACTGAACTACTAAGAATTCCCTTGCAATGATGTAGTAACATATCCTTTCCATAGTCTTTTCCAGTTATTCCAATTATCCTTTCCAATGCATCCTCACTGTGTGAAGCAATGCTTCCTTTGTTTTCTCCTAAACTGTGTTCAAATTCCATAGGGTATCTCCTCAATCTACCCTTAGTATTTGGTGAACAAGTACCTGTTTAGCTTATTCATACTGTTCAAGGGTTTACAAGTTTTTATAATGCTCCTTCCCATAGGGGAGCTAAGACCCATCCTCTCCCACCAGCCCTCACTGAAATATAAGAATTGCCACAGTGGCTCATATTAACCCCTACACTTCTACCCCCATCCTAGAGTATGTTGTTGGCAACATTGGCCTGAATGAATGGGTGTGGGGGCATGGAAAGACAGATTGTGTGTCCCTCTTAATGTCAACTTCAAGGGAAGAGTATCTCGCATTGTCTTAGTAAAGTCAATAGAAGATCAAAATGATCAAACAGGAAGCCTGGTCAATTGGAGCATGATCAAATATTGTGGTAAGTGAAAATAATGAAATATTACTGCTCAGAAGAAATGACAAATATGAAGAAGAAAGAGAAACGTGAAAAGACTTATATGAACTGATGCAAAAGAAATAAAGCTGAACCCAGAAAACAGTATACAATACTAACAACAATGGAAATGGAAAGAATAAAAAACTGAATACTGTCTACTTCGAATGATCAAGCCTGGCCCTGAACAGATGAACAAATTTACTTTCTTCCCTTTATTGGAGTAGTGGAGCTGCATTATTAGTATTGAGTATTAGTAGAGTCAAAGTATTGTCTAGTTTTGTGAAATTGCTTTTTTCATTGTTACAAGAAATGCTTCTCTGTGTATAGGAGTGGGGAGGGATAAAAATAATAATAATAATTAGCATTTGTATAGTTCCTTAAGGTTTGTAAAGCATTTTATACATGGAGAGATATATTTGGAAATGAAGGTGATGTAAAAACAAGACATATCATATGAATGTAATGCAATACTATTGTGCTATAAGAAACAAGCAAGCAGATTTCAGAAAAACCTGGAAAGACTTATATGAACTGATGCTGAGTGAAATGAGCAGAACCAGGAGAGCATTGTACACATAACAGCCACATTGTGCAATGACTGACTTTATTGATAGACTTGGCTCTTCTCAGCAATGCAAGGATGTAAGACAACTCCAAAAGACTCACGATGGAAAATGCTGTCCACATCCAGATAAAGAACTATGGAGTCTGAATGCAGATCAGAGCATACTATTTGCTTCCTTTTTCTTTTGATGTTTTGTTTTTTGCTTCATTCTTATGGTCCCTCCCATTAGTTCTAATTCTTTACATCATAACTAATGGAAAAATATGCTTAATATGAATGTGTAAGTAGAGCCTATATCAGATTGTATGCTATCTTGGGGAATGGGGAGGAGAGGGAGGGTAAGAAAATTTAAAACTCAAAATCTTATAAAAGTGAATGTTGAAAACTAAAAATAACTAAATATATTATCTTAAAATACATATTAATAAAATTAAAAATAACCCCAGTATTAAAAGACTTAAAAGATGTTCTTTTCTTCCTCCCCTGTGTCCCATTGAAGTAATTGCATCAACTTCTTGGTGGGTGGGGTCCTGTGTTTCCTTCCTTTGACTCTCAGCTTCTAGGGCTTCCCTCTATATGGTTTTGGAATTTCCAAATCAACTTCTGCAGCCCCCTACATCAATTATATTTACCCCTAACCTGGAGGAAGTAAAGGTGTTTATCTATCGTTTATCTTATTCCAGTAGAATTTGAGAGGTTAAAAGGGACCTTTGAGATCATTTACTCCAATTCTCATTTTATTTTTTGTTATTCTGAACTTAACAAAAGTCAACATATGTAAATTTTTCCATATACAAAGAATCAAAAAAGAGAATTGGAAGAAAAAGGTAGAATTTTACTCCTTGTAAAAAAAAGGCATAATAAATTCAAACCATTTTCAAAGCTATCTTGCTTATCTGTGTCTCCCTCTGAATTTCCCTCTGTTCTGTTATTTTTTTTTTGCTTCAAAAATATTTTAAAATTATTTCAGACAAAAGGAAGTATATATTTCACACATAAAAAATTCTGTATTACTCTGATAGATACAGGGTTCACAAAATTTTGATATTGCATCTGATAAAAATGAACTTTAATGAAGGCTTCATCCTCTCCCCAAATACAAATATTTATATTTGAGGTATCACTTTTACAAATGCCAATATGGCATATTTACAGAATGGCATAGGGTTGCTGTTATGCATACTAATCAACAGAATATTATCTTTGAATCTTATTAAATGAGTAGCAATGCTAGGAATAAATACTTGCGTTGGTCTTTTTCTTTTTAAACAAAGAAAATACAACAACTGGGGTGGGGGGATGGGGGAACCACATACACACACACAAGCAGTTGCTAGAAATTGTTTCACAAAACAGTCTTACAATAAAGCTCTTGAATTTGGCATTTTCCTGTATATTTTATTTATTCTAAAAATCTCAATCAAGACCCATAAGGCAATGCTATTCCCAAACAACATTCAAAGAGCCTGGTGCTAAAAAGACAGCATGCTACTACTAACATAATAGGATCCGTGGCTACTTGAGTTTGCAGTGTTCATGAGAAGATGTTGAACATCTAGAGGGATTTGATTGCTACGGAAATATTTCACTTCGTAAATTTGCAAGCCTGGAAGGTGGATAGGCATTTGATTTGCCAAGAACATCAACTCCTACTTAGGCTACCTGGCTAGCTAAATAATTTTTTTTCTACTGATTAGGATGGCATTTTCAATAAGCTTTTAAAGCAATGCTAAGAATGGAGAGAGAAAAATCAGGGGAAATTAATCAATCAAAAACCAAAAGATTTTCATACTAGTTTTGTTATGAAAGAAGAAACAGGCCACAAAAAAAAAACCCTACCAAAAAAAAGTGAAAATAGTATGCTTTGATCTGCATTCAAACTTCAATTCTTTCTCTGAATGTGGATAGCATTTTCCATGAGTCCTTTGGAATTGTCTTGGATCATTGCATTGCTGAGAATAGCTGTCATTCCAAGTTCATCACATGAATAATATTGCTGTTATCATGTACAGTGTTCTTCTGGTTCTACTCATTTCACTTTGCATCAGTTCATGTAAGTCTTTCCAGGAAAAAACACATTTTTTAAAGTGGCTATTCTACTTCAGGGCTATGCCTGGGATCTGACTTTAAAGTAGTAAGACTGACCCATAAGCCTTATGAGGTTGCTTCTCATTACCTTATAGACACAGCCTGTGCATGTTAGGAGTGATGTTGGCCCCAATCAAGGAGGAATACTACTTGTCTAGAAGGTGTGAGTTTAATACAAGGCATAATTATGGAAACAAGTTAAAATGTTTTAAATTTAAATGTCAGCAGTATAGACAACCAAAACAAGTCCATACATTGACCTTATCTGAAAATATATGTCTTATTCTTTGTCTAATAGTCCAATTTCTCTTTGTCAAAAGGTAGGTAACATGCTTCATCAGTCTTCTGGAGTTATGGTTGGTCATTGCATGAATGACAACGCATATCTTTCACAGTTGTTTTTCTTTACAATTTTGCATTCATTATGTAAATTGTTCTCTTGGTTGTGCTGACTTCAGTCTGCATCTGTCCATCTAAATCTTCCCATGTTTCTCCACATCTGTCCCTTTCTTAATTTTTTGTGGTATAATAATATTCCATTATATTCATATACCGTGATGTGTTCAGCCATTTCTCAATTGATAGATTCCCCCTTAGTTTCCAGTTCTTTACAACAAAGTGGACCAGCATACCATTAATAATTTTATATCCCAAAGAGCTTAAAAAAAAAAGAGGGATAGAACCCATCTATACAAAGTATTCATAGCGAAGTCATAGTTAAGTGATTTTTGGGAGCATAGTTCCAAATTACTTTCCAGAATGTTTAGACCAATTCATGTCTTTACCAACAGATTATCAGTGTGCCTGTGTACCACATACCTTTCTACAAGTATTGTTTCCCCTTTTTATCATTGTTAATCTGATGGGTATCAACATAACGTTGTTGGTAGCTTTCTCCTTCCCTGCTCTTCTAATTTATTTATGATATGACCATTTGTATCTAGGTTCTGTATTCATTTGGAGCTTATTTTGATATATGACACGAAATGTTGATGTAAACCCAATTTCTGTTACGCTGCTTTTCAGTTCTCCCTCATGTGAGACTAGTACCCTGGTACAGACATACTTCATTTATTGCATTTCACAGATACTGAGTTTTTTACAAATGAAAGGTTTGTGGCAGCTTTGCTTTAAGCAAGTTTATTGGCACCGTTTTTCCAACAGCACATGCTCACATCCTGTCTCTTTGTCACATTTTGGTAATTCTCACAATATTTCAAACTTTCTCATTGTTATTATGTGGTACGGTGATCTGTGCTCGGTGATTTTTGATGTTACTATTGTAGTTGTTTTGGAGCCTCACAAACCACTCCCATATAAGATAATTGATAAATGTTGTGTGTGTTCTGACTTCTCTGCCAACTGGCAATTACTTGTCTCTCTTCCCAACTTCCTATTCCCTAAGATACAACAATATTAAGATTAGGCTAATTAATAGTCCTGCAGTGAACTCTGAGTGTTCAAGTGAAAGAAAGAGTCAGTCAAGATGAGACAAACTTCATTGTTATCTTATTTTAAGAAATTGCCTTCAGCAACCACCATCCTGATCAGTCGGCAGCCACCAACACTGAGGCACCAATCCTCCACCAGAAAAAAAAGATTACAACTCTCTGAAGGTTCAGATGATAATAAGCAATTTTAGCAATAAAGTATTTTTTAAATTAAGGTATGTTCATTTTTTAAAGACAATACTGCTGCATACTTAACAGACTACAGTGTAGTGTAAACATAACTAATGTACTGAGAAACAAAAAAAATTGTGTGACTCAATTTATTGCAATATTTGCTTTATTATGGTGGTCTGTAACTGAACCTGCAATATCTCAGAGGTATGCCTATAGTTGAGGGCTTGAGGTTTGTTGAATACTATGCTACTGTTAGTTTGCCTCTGTATGTCAACAAGCATTTCATTCTCTTGCTGCTGAGTTTTGTTGATAATATACTGAAAGACTGATGATTAATGTGGTCTTATTTTATATCCTGTTACTTTGCTGAAGTTTTTAACTGTTTCAAATAAGTTTTAGTTGATTCTCTAAGGGTCTCTAAGTGAATATTACATTATCTGTAAAAGGTGATCACTTGATTTATAAAAATAAATCAATTGGGTCAAAAGACCCAATGTTTGTTTCTTCAATTTCTTTTTCTTATATTTTTTGCCACAGCTAACACTTTCAGAACTATCTCAAACAGTAGTGGTGATAAAAGACATTCCTTATCTTATTGAAAAGACCTTTAATTTCTCTCCTTTAATGTAATGCTATCTCTTGGATTTATCAAATTAAGAAAGGTTCATTCTTATATTTTCAGCATTTTAAATAGAATTGTGTGTGTATTTTGTCAGAAGCTTTTTTTCGTTTCTAATGATATAATCCTGATGTTTTCGTTGTTGTTGTATTGTATCATTATTATTATTGTTTTGCTGATGTTGAAACGACCCAACACTCCTGGTATAAATCCAAACAGGTCATAGTATATAGTTTTTTAAAATATTACCAACAAGCATTTATTAAATACTTACTAGGGGCTGGGCATTCTGGTAAGCACTGAGGATACAAAGAATGGTGGAAAAACACAATCTCTGCCCTCAAGGAACTCACGTTCTAATGGAAGAGACAACATGCTGACAACTATGTAAATAGAAGTTATATATATGTATATATGTTATATATATGTACATAAGTTATGTGTATATATAATACATAAATATATATGTATATATAAGTTATATATATGTTGTATATAAGTATATATATAATGTATGTATAAATGGGAGATAATTACAGAGGAAGTCAGTAACTGGGTCACAACCCTGAAACCAAGGAATCCTTTGTAAAGTGAAGAGTCTCTTCTCTATTCATTTTTATATATCAGATTTACTTAAAGTGAGGTAATAGGATTGTAGATTTAGAGCAGGGAAGAACCGTAGAAGCCATCTCCTCATTTTTACAGGTGAGGAAATTGAGGCTCATAGAGGTTAAATGACTTACACAAGGGATGGATTGTCAGTGACTTCTTGCCTGCACAAGGTAGAATTTGAGGGGAATCTTGTAAGAAGGTAGGGTAGTGAGGCAGTAGAGACCAGAAGAGAAAGCATTCCATGAAGGCCAGGACAAGCAGTGAGAAGGC
Source organism: Phascolarctos cinereus (assembly GCF_003287225.1). Lineage (NCBI taxonomy): Eukaryota > Metazoa > Chordata > Mammalia > Diprotodontia > Phascolarctidae > Phascolarctos > Phascolarctos cinereus. The sequence continues at coordinate 94,092,165 of NW_027555625.1, forward strand.
AGAGTTGTGAGGTTAGTCAGTCAATAGCATTTATTAAGCACTTACCAAGGGCCAGGCATGATACTAAACCCTGGGAATACAAAGAAAGGCAAAAGCTAGTCCCTGCCCTCAAAGAGCTCACAATCTAATGGAGGAGACAACAAGCAAACAAAGCTATAAATAGGGAGCAATTAACAGAAAGAAGGCACTAGAATGAAGAAGGATTGGGAAAGGCTTCCTGTAGAACATGTGGAATGTCATCGGTGAGGAACAGTAAGAAAGCCAGAGTCACTGAGTACCCAGAGAGGAGTGACTGGAAGGATGGAAGGAGCCAGGTTGTGAATGGCTTTATGAGCCAAACAGGATTTGATATATGATCCTGTGACTAATAAGAAGCCACTAGAGATTATTGAGTAAGGAAGTGACATTGTCAGACCTGTGCATTGGACAGAACATCTCTTTTGGGGTTTACCCAGGAAAAATTATGGCATTCAAAGGTCAGGTGACCAAGAGACCTCCATTTTTTAATATCCAGCCATGATAATGTTCTTGTTGTCCCTTGGTCGAAACCTAGAAGTTTCTCTCTTGGTTGAGCTCATTCCCAATGGAAGAGTTCCTTTGCTTTGCATTGCCTGGTATATAGTCTTCCATGTATACCTTCTCTCAGTGAAGCTGTCCTTGGTACCTGAGTTAAATGGAGGTTCTGGGAGGAGCCACAGGGGCAGAGAGAACTTCACTCCCAGTGGGTGTATTCCGGCCCTAGAGTGAGCTTCCAGGATGAAATTGCTTCTGGGGCATAGCAGAGAGAGTACAGAGTGCACCCTAGAGAGGAGTGTGGAGTTCTCATGAACTTAACTCCCATGAACTTAATTTCCCTTAGTCCTGAAGCAATCTTTCCTTTGTATGTTGAGTTTGTCCTCTCTCTCTCTCTCTCTCTCTCTCTCTCTCTCTCTCTCTCTCTCTCTCTCTCTTTCTCTCTGTGTCTTTCTCTATCTCTGTCTGTCTCTGTGTCTTTCCAGTGTAGTCTCTCTGTCTCTGTCTTTCTCTCCATCTGTCTCTGTCTCTCAGTCTGTCTTTTGGAGAAAGAGAGAAAGAGAGAGAGACAGAGAGATAGAGGCAGAGAAAGACAGAAGGGGGGGGAGAGAGAGAGAGAGTTCTCTCCTCCCTCTTGAAGGGCAATTATCAGTCTTTGGCCACTAGATTCAGTCACCACATGACTATATGTTGCCTCTTTGCTAATATTTTAATGTTTTTTGTGTTGAAATTCACTATGGATATTGGTCTATAGTTTTATTTTTTTGCTTCATCTTTCCCTGGTTTAAGTATCAAGACCATATTTGTATCATCAAAGGAATTTGTTGGGAGCCCAATTTTCCTCTTTGTAATTTCCACCTATTATTCCTAATTATGTCTTCAGGGGTCAAACAGAAAAAGTCTAATTGCTCTTCCCAAATGCTCCAAAGGGGCCAGTCACTGGGTCACAACCCTGAAACCAAGGAATCCTTTGTAAAGTGAAGAGTCTCTTCTCTATTCATTTTTATATATCAGATTTACTTAAAGTGAGGTAATAGGATTGTAGATTTAGAGCAGGGAAGAACCTTAGAAGCCATCTCATTTTTACAGGTGAGGAAATTGAGGCTCATAGAGGTTAAATGACTTACACAAGGTTACATGCCAGGACTCAAACCTTTGTCTGGTGCCTAGCCTTTTTCTTTTTCTTTTTCAAATTTAAATCATGAGTTAGAAGATCTACTTGTCTTGGCAGTGGGAGGGCTGAAATGCTGAAGAACTAAGATGGGTGTGGGAAATCAATTGGAAAGTGGGAAATCAATTTACTATTTGCATATGTGGTTGTGTATGTGTGTGTGTGATGGAACAGGGAGGGAATTTGTCATACTAATGGATGTCAAGGATATTAGGAAATGCAGAAGAACTGGAGTGAGAGGGACGTAAAAGAAAACATTCTCTGGGCTTTAGCAGTCAGGGAAGGCAAGCTTTCCTGACTACACCAGAATGAGAAGAATTGTAATGTTTGGTCCGAAGAGTTAAACTAGCTGAATATTCCCAGGTATTTTTTTTTAAAGAACTGTTACAACAAAATCCATCGTGGCAGATTCTCCACATGAGTGGCAGCAGCTTATTGGTTGGAGAGTGAATCTAAAATGTTTCATTCATTATGTTGATGGGCCGTTGTTTAAAGCTGATGGGATAAAATGAAAAAGAATTCTCTCTCTCATCAATAAGAGACCAGCTCTAAGGATAATGTTTGTTTTTCCTGATAGTCTTTCAAGAAAGATTTCTCCCCTAATTCTTCAACACAAAGCTGGTTGGAAACACTGGCAGGGCACAGAATAAGGGGAGAGGATTCTAATTGTTGGGTTGGTCTTGGCTGCTAACCCTTCAAAACTTCCTCCAACGACCAAATTTCTGCCAGTGAAATTGCTGAGTGGGAATTTTCCATTGTTTGCAGACTGTCTTTAACTTATTCATCTTTTCTTTTGGCTCATTTCATGGGCTTCAAGATTCCCCTCCTCTACTTCTCTCCATCTCTCCCCCCACTCCCTCCAATGAAAGCTTGATTTAAAATCTTGGAAGAAATTAGTAAAAAAAAAAAATCAATGCCCTACATTATTCCTAGGTTTGAGTGAATAGGGAATAGGAGATGAATATGCTAAAAATGGAGTTAAGCATAAAGAGATAGCATGTAATTATTTTTAGGCTTACCTCAGGCTAGAATAATTAATAATAGTTAGCATGTATATAGCACATTGCAAATCCTATTTCATTTTAGCCTCACAACAACCTTAGGAGGTAGAGGCTATTATTATCTTCATTTTACTAATGAGGAAATAGTTGGTTTCTGAGGCCACATTTGAACTCAGGTCTTCCTGACTCCAGGTACAGCACTCTAATCCACTCTGCCTCCTAGAATGAGAGCAAATCAAGAGAGAGGAAATAGGCTCACAAAATCCCAGAATTTTAGAGACCTCAGAGCCATTTATTCAACCCATTTCCAAACAAGAGTTTCCCCTATAATATTCCTAATGTGAACATCCAGCCTTTGAAGACCTCCAGTGGGGGTGAGCACACTATCTCATTCTACTCTTACATAATAGCACTAGCAGTATTCCTTGCATCAAGCCTAAATGGTAGAATGCTAGAGCTGACCTATCAGATTGGCCAACATGACAAAACAGGAAAATGATAAATGTTGGAGAAGATGTGGGAAAATTGGAACACTAATGCATTGTTGGTGGAGTTATGAAATGATCCAACCATTTTGGAAAGCAATTTGGAACTATGAATGTGCATACCCTTTGACCCAGCAATAGCACTTCTAGGGCTATATCCCAGAGAGATCATACAAATGGGAAAAGGACTCACATGTACAAAAATATTTATAGCAGCTCTTTTTGTGGTGGCAAAGAATTGGAAATTGAGACGATTCCCATTAATTGGGAAATGGCTGAACAAGTTGTGGTATATGAATGTAATGGAATAATACTACTGTGCTATAAGAAATGATGAGTAGGCAGATTTCAGAAAAACCTGGAAAGACTTGTATGGACTGATGCTGAGTGAAGTGAGCAGAACCAGGAGAATGTTATACACAGTAACAGCCACATTGTGCAATGACTAACATTGATAGACTCAGCCCTTCTCAGCAATGCAAGGATCTAAGACATCTAAAAAGACCTCATGTTGGAAAATGCTATTCACATCCAAAGAAAGAACAATGGAGTTTGAATGCAGATCGAAGCGTACTATTTGCTGTTTTTTTCTTCTGTTTTGTTTCCTCTTTCTGATGGTTCTTGCTATTGGTTCTAATTCTTCCTTACAACATCACTAATGTGAAAATATGTTTAATAGGAATGTATATGTATATCCTATATCAGATTGCATGCCATATTGGAGAGGGCGAGTGGGAGGGAGGGGGAGAAAAAATTTAAAACTCAAAAGCTTATGGAAATGATTGTTGATAAATCAAAATAAATTAATTTAAAAAAGAATGCTGGAGCTGGAAGGTACTTTAGAAACAATTTTATAGATAGGGAAACTGAGACCCAGACATGAGAGATGACTTAGCTGGGATCTGTGGAGGATAATTGAAAATAACAGGAAATACAATTTGAATTATACCTTTATTAGCAACACATGCATAATCAATGGTCAGTGGACTCCCCAGTCAGTCCAAACACTCATTTGTTATACCTGTTTTGCTAATACATCATATAGCTCAGATTGTATTTCCTCAATTTTATTATAAACTATCCACCCCAGTTTTTGGTGGAGTAAGCCAGGTCGAGCTAGAACTCCAATGACCAGGGTGACAGCCTTTCAGAAAAACTCTCTAGAGCACTCTAATTAACTTTCACTGGGGAACTTTTTTCCTGGAAGACTACCCTTAGAGGTTGGATTCTCCTTTATTTTAAATTCTTCTGGCAAGAGTAAGGTTTGCCCCTACACTGCTGGGGAAGGTTTACCCCAACATTGCTTTACCCTGAAGGTTGGGGAAGATTTACTCCCTTTAAGGAAATGATGGGTTCCAGTAATAATAAAATATTGAAGGATTCCTCATGGATAAAATTTCTTTTGGCATGAGAGCAGGGCAAGAGCACACTATTAAATTGACACCCACTCAGGGAAATTCTTTTTGGCCTAGAACGTCCTGTATGAGAATGGCTGAAGTAGAATTTTCAAAGCTTTATGGAGGAGAATTAATTGCTTAGGTAAACTAGAAGCTAGGTCACCAAAGAGTATTACCATGCATTTGTAAGCTCTTAGGAACCCCAAAGGTAAGAGTATTGCAATTAATTGGGGTTGTGTAAAATTTTGTGCTAAATTGCAAAGGAGAAATTCTATGGGATAAAGATGAGTTATTCAGATAGTTTGGAATATGATTAGGAAATACAGTACTCTGCTCCTGAAATGTCATTTGGGGGTTGGGGGGCATATTCCATTTAGAACCTCCTCAAAGGGGATGGGAATGTGAGGCTGCCATTTGGAACCTCTCCCTACCTTTCACTGGGGGCTAAAACAGAGAAGCCTTAGAGAAAGAGAGGGTAGGGCTAGGTTATGAACATGAGAGGAATTTATTTGGCACTTTGGGTGATTTTTGAGTGAAAATTAATAGAAAATTTATTGAAAGGTGAGAGTGCTACTGTGAACATTTGAAAATGAGTTAGTTGTTAACTCTGGGCTTTAATTTTTTTTTTAATCTATTAATTTATTTTTAGTTTTCAACATTCACTTCCACAAGATTTTGAGTCCCAAATTTTCTCCCCATCTCATTCCTCCCCCAACCCCAAGACTGTGCATTCTGAATATCCTTTCCCCTAATCTGCCCTTCCTTCTATCTCCCCCCTCCCCCTTCTCTTATCTTCTTCCTCTTCTACTTTCTTGTAGGGCAGGATAGATTTCTATACCCCCTTGCCTATACATCTTATTTCCCAGTTGCATGTGAAAACAATTTTTTTTAACATTTGTTTTTAAAACTTTGGGTTCCAAATTTTCTCCCTTCCTCCCTCCCCACCCACCCTCAATGGAGAAGGCAAGCAACTCAATACAGGTTATACTTGTACATCATGCTGTGGAAAACTAACTGTATTTTCCCTTCAACCTATCCCGCCCCCTGTTTATTCTATTCTCTTTTTTGACCCTGTCCCTCCTCAGAAGTGTTTGCTTCTGATTACCCCCTCCCCCAATCTGCATGTCCCCTACTCTCTTATCCCCTTCCCCTCTATTTTCCTGTAGGGTAAGATAGCTTTCCATACCCAGTTGAGTGTGTATGCTATTCCCTCCTTAAGCCAAATCCTATGAGAATAAGATTCACTCATTCCCTCTTACCTTCCCCCACTTTGCTTCCAGGGTTAAAGCCTTTTCTTGTCTGTTTTATGTGAGATAATTTACCTCATTCTACCTCTCCCTTCCTCCTTCTCCCAGTATAATCCTCTTTCACCCCTTAATTTTATTCTCCAGATATCACCCATTCATCTTCAACTCACCCTGTGCCCTCTATCTACCAATCTATCTATACATATATTTTTTACCCCCTCCAACTACCCTAATACTGACAAAGGTCTCATGAATTACAAATCTCATCTTTCCATGTAGGAATGTAAACAATTCAACCTTAATAAGTCCCTTATGATTTCTCTTTCTGTTTACCTCTTCATGCTTCTCTTGAGTCTTATATTTGAAAGTCAAATTTTCTGTTCAGCTCTGGTCTTTTCATCAAGAATGCTTGAAAGTCCTTTAATACACTGAATATCCATTTTTTCCCCTGAAGGATTATACTCAGTTTTACTGAGTGGGTGATTCTTGGCTTTAATCCTATCTCCTTTGACCTCTGGAATATTATATTCTATGCCCTCCAGTCCTTTAATGTAGAAGCTGCTAAATCTTGTGTTATCCTGAGTATGTTTCCACAATACTTGAATTGTTTCTTTCTGGCTGCTTGCAGTATTTTCTTCTTGACCTGGGAACTCTGGAATTTGGCTACAATATTCCTAGGGGTTTTCCTTTGGGGATCGCTTTCAGGAGGTGATTAGTGGATTCTTTCATTTCTATTTTACCCTCTGGTTCTAGAATATCAGGACGGTTTTCCTTGAAAATTTCTCAAAAGATGATGTCTAGGCTCTTTTTTTGATCAGGGCTTTCAGATAGTCCAGTAATTTTTAAATTCTCTCTCCTGGATCTATTTTCCAGGTCAGTTGTTTTTCCAATGAGATATTTCACACATTGTCTTCTATTTTTTCATTCTTTTGGTTTTGTTTTACAATGTCTTGATTTCTTATAAAGTCACTGGCTTCCAATTGCTCATTCTAATTTTTAAGGAAGTATTTTCTTCAGTGAATTTTTGGACTTCCTTTTCCATTTGGCCAGTTCTACTTTTTAAGGCATTCTTCTCCTAATTGGCTTTTTGGACCTCTTTTGCCATTGGGATTAAGCTATTTTTTTCTTTTTCTTTTTTTTTTTTTAGGGGTTAAGTGACTTGCCCAGGATCACACCGCTAGTAAGTGTCTGGTCTGAGGCCGGATTTGAGCTCAGGTCCTCCTGACTTCAGGGCCAGTGCTCTATCCACTGTGCCACCTAGATGCCCCTAGGCTATTTTTTAAGGTGTTATTTTCTTCAGTATTTTTTGGGGGTCTCCTTTAGCAAGCTGTGGGCTTGTTTTTCATGATTTCTTGTATCACTGTCATTTCTCTTCCTGGTTTTTCCTCTACTTCTCTTACTTGCTTCTCAGAATCTTTTTTGAGCTCTTCCGTGGCCTGGGACTGATTCATATTTTTCTTGGAGGCTTTGGATGCAGGAGCTTTGACTTTGTTGTCTTCTTCTGGTCGTATGTTTTGATCTTCTTTGTCACCAAAGAAAGATTCTGTGGTCTGACTTTTTTTGTGCCTTTGTTTGCTCATGTTCCCGGCCAGTTACTTGAGTTTTAAACTCTTTGTTAAGGTAGGTCTCTGTTTCCAATGTGGAGAATGTACTGTCCCAAGCTTCAAGGGTTTTGTGCAGCTGTTTTCAGAAATACTTCTAGGGACCTGTAAGTTTTCAGTTCTTCCAAGGTGGTATGATCAAGGTGAGGTGTTTACTCCTTTCCTGGCCTGTGCTCTGGTCTGTGAGTGACCATAAGCACTGTTTTCTGCCTTGGAACTGTGACGGGGATTCCTTCTGCACTAAGGCACAAGCTCTACAACACCAGCCCCTGGATTGCCATCCAGAACTGTGACCTGGGTCCAAGCACAGGCAAAGCAAGAGAATCCTGCCTCAGCACCAGCAAAGAGATCCCTGCAATCCCCCTCTGATCAGCCACTCGATTCCAGAAGCTCTGCAAGCAGCCACCACCCCAGGGCTGTGCTGGGACTGGGGCTGGGACCAAACTTCTTTCTCACCGCAGTCACAGACTTTTCCTACCCACCTTCTAAGTTGTCTTTGGCATTTGTGGGTTGAGAAGTCTGGAAACTGCCACAGCTGCCCATGATTCAGTCCTCTGAGCCCTGTTCCAGGTTCACTCAGGCCTGGTCTTTGCCTGCGCACCCACACTGACCTATGTTTCTTTCTCAGCCCGGTGGCAATAGACCTTTCTAGTCAACCATCCAGGTTGTCTTGGGCTGGAAATTTGTTTCACTCTGTCTTTTTGTGGTTTCTGCTGCTTCAGAATTTGTTTAGAGCCATTTTTCACAGATATTTAGAGGGGTTTGGGGGAGAGCTCAAGCAAGTTGCTGCTTTTACTCCGCCATCCTGGCTCTGCCCCTGGGCTTTAAATTTTAAAGGTGCCTAATAGTCCTGGAAAATTCAGATTTTGATTTTGTAGTTGTAAATCCAGATTTGATTTGGTTGGAATTTGTCCTGTAACTAAATTATAATGTGGTAAAATGTGTTCTATTAATTGTGACTCAAATGCAAAAAAAAAAAAAGCTGGAAAAATGCCAGGAAATCTGAGTTATACTCCAGTCTTAGAAATGCATTAACTGTGTGATCTTAACCAAGTTATTTTATCTGTTTCCTGATCTGTAAAGAGGAAAATAATGATAGTACCGACCTCCCAGGGTTGTTCTGAGGACCAAATGATATAATGATTGTGAAGTGCTTAACACAGAGACAGGCACATGGCAAACACTATATAAATGTTGATCATTGTTATCATTATTTCTTCAAGTGAATATAATTGCATATCAGGTTTTAGATGTGATTAGTATAAAATGCCAAAGGTGATAAAAGATTAATGATTTTCTATGTAAGATAATCTGGAAACGAATTCAGCTGAATTGACATCATATGACTGATAAAGAAGTTTTGTTTCATGTTTTAAAATATGATTTTGTGTATGTTATTATTGTGTTCCTAAATTCTCTTATATTGTGAAATCTGAGAAACTGTTGTATCAGAAATGCTGTTAGAAAAACTTTTTAAAAAACAATCTAGATGCTATTAGATTATGAATTGAGATATTGAAAGAATGTGATTAAAATAGACATTTAAAACAGTTAAATATTTAATGAGATATATTTTATCTTAAAACAAACAATAATAATAATGTTTACTATGATAGTGAGTTTTCATTTAAAAATTTGGGGCTATCACTTGTAAAAATTATGAAAATGTGGTTTAAAAATATAACTTCAATACATTGATATGAGTCAGCTATCATATATTCACTGCATATGTAATTTGAAAAAACTCTATAATGTGGTTATTTTTAATTTATAAGTAAAGGGTAAATGATATGTTAGGGAAACTGTTAGGGAAACATGAGAAAATGAATAACATTCAAGCCCTAAGCTGTGAGTAGTGAAATTTTGCTATTTGTGGAATGAATTGTTATTCGTTTTGTGAACTTAAACGTTAATTCTATGTACCTTTGGCTGAACGCTTAAAAAGGAACATTATAACTTCCAGCAGAGGCAGCTAGATGGTGCAGTAGATAGGGTGCTGGACCTGGATTCAGGAGGACTTGAGTTCAGATTTGGTCCCAGAAACCTAAAAGCTGTGTGACCCTGGACAAGTCCCTTAACCTGTCTTGAAGCTTCATTGTCCACGTGCATGAAATGAGGGCAATGATACCTACCTCCCAGAGTTGTTATAAGGATGAAAAGATTATTTGTAAATCTGTAAAATTGTGAATGCAAAAAATGTTACCATAATTATTATAAATTAAAAAAGGTGAAATGGCAAGAGATTTACACTGAATTGAATCATAATCTAGGAGTAGGAGCCAGAATGTTCTTTTTGGGTTTTTTTTAAAGAAATATTAAATGATGGAGACTTGGAAACAGTTTAGCTAAGCATTGGTTATTTGGTTATTGGTTATTTTGGGTAATTCAAAGTCAGAAATTACATGATAGTGTCTGAGCCTAGAAAATATCTTTAACCCCAGAAGACTGGTTTTGGTCAGTCCCAGTCTCAAATATTTTTGTTGTCCTTCTCAGCAATACAAGGATCCAAAAGCCCCATGATGGAAAATGCTCTCCACATCCAGAGAAAGAACTATGCAGTTTGAATGCAGATCAAAGCATACTATTTGCTATTTTTTTTCTTCTGTTGTGTTTTGTTTCTTCTTTCTAGTGGTCCCTCCTATTGGTTCCAATTCTTATTTACAACATCACTAATGTGAAAATATGTTTAATAGGAACGTATATGTATATCCTATATCAGATTGTGCACTGTCTTGGGGAGGGAGGCTGGGGGGGAGGGGGAAAAATTTAAAACTCAAAAGCTTATGGAAGTGATGGTTGATCATTCAAAATAAATTAATTAATAAAATATTTTTGTTGTTCAGTTGTGTTTGACTCTCTATGATCACATTTTGAGGTTTTCTTGGACTGGAGTGGTTTGCCATTTCCTTCTCCAACTCGTTTTGTAGATAAGGAACTGAGGCAAACTGGGTTAAGTAACTTCCCCAGGGTCATATAGCTAGTAAGTGCCTGAGGCCAGATTTGAACTCAGGAAGATGAGTTTTCCTAATTCCAAGCCCAGTACTCTATCCATTGTGCCAGCTAGATGCCATGAGTCATTTCACAGCTAGTGAGTGTCTGAGGTCAGATTTGAACTCAGGAAGATAAGTCTTCCTGACTCCAGGACCTGCACTCTATCCACTGTACCACCCAGATGCCTCTTCTCAAATATAGACTGGGCAACTTTTGCTTGAAATAAAACATATGCCTATCAGTAAAGAGAGAGGGATCTGGGTAGGCATTAAGTGTAGGCTTCTTTTGGAAAGGTTACATGATCTGGACTGTGTGTAAGTACCTTCTTCCCCCTCCCAAACCCCACCATCTTGCCCATAACAAGGTGTTGTCTTCTCAGTGAGAATGTGAGCTCCTTGAGGGCAGGGACTGTTTTCCTTTTTGCTTGTGCAGTATTTGTATTCTCAGCAGTTAACATAGTGCCTGGCCCATAATAAGAGCTCAGTAAGTGCTTTTTGACTCATTGTTTGGACTGGCAATAGGGACAGCCTTTTAGATAATACACAAAGTGCTTTCAGCTCTAATATTCTATGTCTCAATAAGTAGGCGGAGTAGGTGACCACCCTAATGACTGATTTCTGGGACTGAGGAATGTTCCAACTCTCATCCAAATACTCTCACAAACTGGACTAAAGACTGAAGTCTTTCCAATTTAAAGCTTCATGCTGCTAGTTGAAGGTTTCCAATCCCCGAGTAGGTTTCCAATCCCCGAGTAAAAGGCATATGCCCGTGGGAAGGGTCTGACTCTAAGCTGTGTGTGACTGCTGTTCAAATGCCGCAATGACTATCAGGCCCTCAATTCGACTTCTCTTGTGCAGCCTAAACATAACCAGTTCCTTAAATCAGTCCTTATATGGGACGATCTGCAGGCCCTTCACTATCCTGCTTGCTTTCCTCTGGATGCCCTCCAGTTTATCTTCGTCCTTGCTAAAATGTGATTTCCCAGAACTGAAAACAGTATCACAGATATTGTCTGACCACAGCAGAAAAGCGTCATAGCCAGGCACTCTCTCACCTCTCCCTCAAGGCAGCCTAAAATCTCATTAGCTTTTTTGGCTGCCATGTCATACTATTGATTCCTACAGCTTGTTAACTAATTGATTAATGAAGCAAACATTTCCAATGTTTAACAACTGGCTCTCCAGAAAACAAAACAAACCCACAACCTGAAAGTACTCAAGACACGCTTGTAAATCTAATCTGCAGTATTAACATTTTCTCTATCATTTTCTTCAGTCTAAACAATCCACAAAACAATAAAACAAGCCTTGCTTTATAGCATTTGCTGATTTCCATAGTGCAAATGCTCATACTGAAAATTTAACAATAAGCTCCTGCAAGCTTGGCTCTAGTCCGTGTCCCTCTACCTTCTTCATAAGAATAGCATGAAGGACTGTCAAATACTTTTGCTAAAATCTAGGTTAATATATATATATATAATATATGCAATACAGACATATTGCGTCAGATATGTATATGTGCCTATAGCACATACACATATACACGTACATACATATATGCAACATGTATACCTATATATATATATGTGTATATATATATATATATATATGTATATACACACATATTACTTTCCCCTGATCTATAAGTCTGGTAACTGCCAAAAAAAAAAGCAATAATATTTTTCTAACATGACCTGTTCTTGAGGAAGCTTAGTTATCAGTTTTTTTTAGGAAACCCTTAATTTAAAATCTCTTTAATAATGTGTCCTAGAACTTTACCAAGAATAGAAATCAAACTTACTGACCTACAGTTTGCAGGCTCTGTTCTCTTGCCTTCCTCAAAAATTGAAACAACTTTTACCTTTCTCTGAGTCTTCAGGGCATCCTTCATTCTCTATGATCTCTCATCTGGGCCTGGTGATTTGAATTCGTTAAGGACAGCTTAGGAGCTTTCTTACTTAGTATTTGTCTTAGGTGCCAAATCACTCAACCATTTCCTCTCTTGATCTTTTCAACACTTACATCATTTCCCTTAGTGGAGAAAACTGAAGCAAAGTAAAAGCTGAGCAGTTCTGTCTTTTTTTCCCCTAAATTATCTGTTATTATTGTCAAAGACATCTTTATCTCTTCTTTGATTTTCCCTTTTCCCCATCATAATCTAAAAAAAAACCAGACCCACTCCTTTTTATTGTCTTTAGTTTTCCTTGCCATCCTCAATCCCTTTTGAGGTTTATCCTTTCATCTCTAACTCTGAAATTTGTTAGAGAAAAATTTTGCTGACTTCACAATTTTACCATGGTTGGCTCAGATCTGAAGTCACTGTCAGAGCAGGCAGGAGGGAGAAAATTAAATATATAAGCGTTTGAGAATCATAGACCCTGGGGTTGGAGCCTAGCTACTGTATCTCTCTCTTCTCTGAATCCCGCCTAGGTGCCTTTTAAGGAGATCCTACAACCTACCTTTGCTACAGCTGGGGTTTCTCACCAGTAGCTTGGAAAATGACTTGAATTGAACCTGTAGGACCCTTGTTCTCTCACTAGATGGAACCAGCCTTCTATATCTAGGTTTGAGCTTTAGCAAGGGGACAGCCTCAGCAAGCTGATAGTGTGTTGGGTAAATGATAGTATGCGAATGTTACAGAATACCCTTGTGCCATAAGAAATGGTGAAGGGGCACTTTCAGAGAAACCTGGAAAGACTTGTATGGACTGATGCAGAGTGACATGAGCAGAATCAGGAGAACAATTTAAAGAAAAACAATTTTGAAAGACTTAAGAATTCTGATGGATGTGAAGACTACCCACCCCTTGACAGAGAGGTGATGGGCTCAGGATGCAGAATGAGACATACATTCTTGGACATGGCCAATGTGGGAATTTGTTTTGCTTGATTATGCATATTTGTTACAACAGTTTTAGTTTTCTTTTCTTTTTTCAAGTTTCAGGGAAAGGAGAGGTGGGAAGGTAAGAAAATAAATGCTTGTTAATTTAGAAACTATAATCTTTTTAAAAATATTAAAAATGTAATCTTTTTTAAAAAAAGATTATAATATTATAGAAGTTTGTCCTTTTTATCTCTAACTTCTCCTACTTGGCATCCCTTTCAGGGGACTAGAACATTCCTGCTTCCTACCTTTTGTCCTGTGGCCATAAATTGTTCAAGGAAAGGCTCTGATATCAACTTTCTCCCTAGTTGTGTTTCCTCTGTCAGATGTATTCATACCTCATACCTTATCTTTAAATGGACAGAACCCTTCATCTCTTTGTTAAAGGAATGTTTGGTATGAAGGAGCAGGTGTAAGAGGTGATTTTTTTTCCCCTTTTAGGGCAGGAGTTCTTAAACCAGTCCACAGTTCCCATCAGAGAAGTTTGTAGATAGATTTCAGTAGGTCTGTGAACGTGGCTGGGAAAAATCATACCTTGATTTCAGTATGACTAGTTTGCTTTGTAAGCCTTCATATTTTGTTTTATGCATTTAAAAAAGGACCCATGACACAAGAAAGGTTAAGAACTCCTGTATATAATAATAGCTAATGTTATGTAGTTTTTATATATTTTATATAGTTTATATATAATTTTTATGTAGTTTATATATTATTTATATATTTATGTATAATTTTAATATAGTTTTATATATAATTTTATACAGTTTGTATATATTTCAAATATAATTTTATAGTTTTTAATATATATTTTATATATAATTTTATATAGCACAGACGCTGTGCTAAGTACTTTACAAATTTTATCTCATTTGATCCTCACAATAACCTGAGGGGGAGGTTCTATTTTTATCTCCATTTTACAGATGAGGAAACTGAGGCAGACAGTAGTTTGCCCAGGGTCTTACAGTTAATAAGTATCTGAGGCTGGATTTTGAATTCAGGTCTTCCTGACTCCAGGCCTAGTACTCCATCCATTGTGCTGCTTTGCTTCCCTAATAGGGCCATCAGGTTAAGAACCCATGTATCAGGGGAAGGGAGTTCAGAGCCACTTCTAAAATGATATATGGATACTCACTCCACTTATGAGTAAGGCCTGACTGGCTGTTACTTTTGTCTTTGACTCAGAGTCCTTGAAGGTCAATTGATTCCTAAACGCTTAATGTCTGACTAGCAAATTCCTTCAGCTATAATTACTGCTCACAAGCCCTAATCCCTTTGAACTTCTTTCTCAGAAGACCAGGAAACCATTTTACAATCAATTACATAATATCACATAGTAGTGGGGAAAATGGATGATTTACTTAGACTAGAAAAAAACATGGAAGAGACATTACCATCGTACACTTAAGTTGTCTGTGGTCTAGTGCAAACTACCAAATTATTCCCCTCTTCCTTTCCCATTTCTCTCTCCCTTTCCCCAACCCAACCGCAGGAGATAAGGTTGTAAGTCCAAACTGATTCTAGCTCCCCGTAGCGGCCTGGCTATCAGCCCAGGGCCATTATAGGGAATCTAGAAATGATAGGGTAATGGCTTACCCATTGCCACTGGAGTAATAATGATGATGATGTTGATGATGAACTTGTAGAGAGGAATAGCAAATTGTACATATCGGATTTGCAGTTTCATGTGCAATCAGCTTTTTTAGTATACTATGTTACAGAAATGCTTGTTTTATTCCATATATTAAAAAAATAGTAATAATAATTTTATAGGTTTACAAAGCACTTTACAAGCATTATTTCATTTGATCCTTACAACAACCCTGGGAAGTTGGTATGATTATTATTCCCATTTTACAGATGGTAAAATGGAGGCAGACAGAAGTTCAGTCACTTGCCCAGAGTCACAAAGGTAATGGATCTAAAGATGGGTTTTAACTCAGGTCTTCCTAACTCCTAGTCTTCTGCTCTGTCCACTGCACCTTCTAGCTGCCTCAGTGTCTATACTTCCTCTGCCTGAAGTTACTGGACACAGAAGTGATGTTCCCTTTTCAGGATGCGGGAGACTAAAGAGCTTAGGGGAATTTGGAGCCCAGGGAGACCAACCCACCCATGGTGATGAATGTCATGGAGGCAGTCATATAGATATGTCATGCAATCGCAATGGGGTTCACACTACTACATTGATAACCCACTTATTTCAGGCCACTCCCCTCATAGCATATGTCTGCTGTCTTCCCTCTGTTCTTCAAACCACCTATTCCACTCTCTGTTTCCCATCTTTTAGAAAAAGGCTCTCCACAAATGCTTTATTGAAAAAACCAAGGGGGGCAGCTAGGTGTTGCTGTGGATAGAGCACCAGCCCTGAATTCAGGAGGACCTGAGTTCAAATCTGGACTCAGACACATAACACTAGCTGTGTGACCCTGGGCAAGTCACTTAACCCCCATTGCCCAACCAAAAAAACCAAACCAAACCAAAAAAAAAA
Source organism: Phascolarctos cinereus (assembly GCF_003287225.1). Lineage (NCBI taxonomy): Eukaryota > Metazoa > Chordata > Mammalia > Diprotodontia > Phascolarctidae > Phascolarctos > Phascolarctos cinereus. The sequence goes on from NW_027555625.1 coordinate 94,107,941, forward strand.
AGAAAAGAAAAAAGAAAAAAAAAGGAAAAACCCGAGACTCTACATTGGGATTTGGTCTTCCCCAAGCTCTATGTTCTAAATCACTTCAACATTATCCCCCACTGTCTCCTCCCTCATTCCTGCCTTGCAGAAAGAAGTGACCCTTGTCTTTGTAAACACTCTGCCTGTGCCCTTGATCCCATCGCGTCTTCTCTTTCTCCCTCAGATCCTTCCTTCTCTTTCCCGAGTTTTAAATCTTGACTTATCTCTGGATTTCTTTGCTACTGCTTGCCAACATTCCCAGATCTTTCTTATCATCAGATCACTTGATCTTACCATGCACTCAGGCTGTCATCCTATACGTATCCTTCCTTTCAAGCCAGACTCCAAGGAACAAAACAAATGAACAAACCTAACTTTTTACACTCACTTCCTCCACTTTCTTACCTCACACTCACTTTTCAACTGCACTTCTTTCTACACTCAATCTCTTGGTGTTCTTACCAGTTTCTAGGAGCTCAATTAGAGGCAGCTAAGTGTCCTAGTGGAGAGATAGAGTGCTGGATCTGGAGTTAGAAAGATGTGAGTTCAAATCCAACCTCAGACACTTACTAGCTGTGAGACACTGGGCAAGGCCCTTAACCTCTGCCTGCCTCAGTTTTCTCAACTATACCTCGAAGAGTTGTTGTAAGTATCAAATGAGATATTTGTAAAGTGCTTAACTGGTGTTTGGCACTTGAGGTACTTAAGGTACCTTAATACTTAGGTACTTAATAAATCTCCATTCCTTTCCCTTCAATTATCAACTGTATTCAGGTAACCCTCAGATCTACATATCCAATTCCAGTCTCTCTCTTGAAATCTAGTCCTGGGTCATAAGCTACCTATTGAATATCTCCAACTGGATATGATGTACGTATTTCAAACTCAAAATGTGAAAAAACAGATCTTTGACCCCAAACCTTCCCATTTTCCCAACTTTCCCGTTTATGTTGAACGCATCCCCAGCCTTCCAATCACCCTGGTTCACCACTCCAGCGTTATCCTCTAGTTTGTCACTTCCTTCACTTCTCACAGTCAATAAGGTGCCAATGTTTGTGATTCTGTCTCCCCACTATATCCCAATCTGTCCCCTTCTTTCCATTCATAGCCATTACCCTAGGACATCACACCTTCATCACCTGCACTATTACAGTAACCATCTGTTTGGTTTCCCTGCCTTCAGTCTCTCCCCTCCCCAATCTGTCCTCCATACTGTTGCCTAAGTGATATTCCAAAATCACAGCTCTGACTATGTAAGGCCCTGTTTAAGATGTTCTAGTGGTTCACCTTCACCTCTAGGATAAAATACAAAATCCTTTGCTTGACTTCTAAAGCCCTGCTTAATTTGGCTCCATCCTACCTTCATCTAGTCAAATTGGTCTGATTGCAATATTCTGTCTCCCAGCCTATTTCCATAGTTTGCACTCATGCTCAGAATGCACTCTGTTGTTTGTGAGAACAAATTCCAAACTCTGAATAGTTTTATAAAGAAATTTATTAGGTCATTTGGCAAAGAAGCGTGAACCGGAAAGGAGGCGTGGCTCCCTCTCATCTGGGCTCTGGAAGGTTTACATTACATCGGATTTAGACAAGGGAACCCGCATATAAACCACATGTATACAATTAAGCAATTTTTGCTCAGAGGGTAACTGGAAAGCAAGGTGGATTGAATTGGGAATTAGTAAATATAAACATTCAATAACAAAGCTAAAACACAAGGGGAACCCCAAACATGAGCTTTCGTGGTCTCCAAACAAGACCTGGGTATGGAAACCCAAAATGAGTATGCTTTGGGTAGATCTGGTCCTGGAGGCACGCCGAATTCCTTGTAGCCATCTCTGGCATTCGTGGAGATTTACTGAGGTCAGGGTGACATTCTGGGCTCAAATAATCTCTAGTGACATAAAGTTAGGTTCAAACAATATTAATCAATGATAAACAATAATCCACAACTCCCTCCTCACCTCTGCCTCATAGAATCTCCAGCTTCCTGCAAAGCTCAGTTTTAGGCACCACCTCTTATAGAAGGGTAACCTGATTCCTCCTCCCCTTCCCTTGAAATTACTTTCTGTATAGTTTGTATTTGCTTACCTGTGCACATGCTGTTTCTCTCCAACAGAATGGTAGTGCCTTGAGGGCTGGGACTATTTCATTTTTTTTCCCTTTGAATCACCAAGAATCTACCCAGTGCTTGGCATGTAGTAGGTACTTAATAAACCCTCACTACTGTTGAGTCCTAATCTAGGCACAAATAGGAACTATGAAATCTGGAAATACATCAGTACTGCTATACCAACACGTAAAGTCTGATCTTGGAAGGAGAGGAAAGGAAATCTCATAATTCCCCAACCCCTTTTCAGGAAGAAGCCCACCTGTGCCATTTTTTCCCCCAAGTACCTTTAAAAATCTTCTGCTCTCATGAGCATTCCCTGTACCTATGCATGCCATCCTCTGACAGAGTCTCTCAGATCCCAAAGACTTACAGGGTGGTGGACAAGCTCCTTAAATGATTAATCAATATTTACCAAATATCTACTGTGTGCAAAGCACAGATACCTACTGTGTGCAAGGCACTGGGTTGGCTACTCTGCTGATGATTCATCTCATCCACTTAGCAAGTGCACCTACTGTATGCTTTCTCTGCATCCCTGGGAGGAAGGAAGGGGTCTATCTACAAAAGATGCTGCTACATTCCAATTGTCCAGACTGCATGGTTGCAGTGAAATGAAGTCAAAAGGACCCCACACTCTTTGAGTTAGGAAATCTGGATTCTAGTCTCTGCCACTAACTTGCCAAGTTGCTTTGTTACTTCTTTGGTCCTTAGTTTCTTCATTTGTAAAATAGGGTGGGAGTTGGACTGGATGACTTCTAAGACCCTTTCCTGCTCTAAAATCCCAGGATTCCCCTGGAGAATTCTTCTCAAGCTGCCTATCTTCACTCCTCCCCTACTATTTCCCTTCTCAACCCCCAAGTCAATGAGACAAAGCCAGGGGAGAAGTAGGCATCATACACAGCCTGGTTTCCTCTTGTGAATCTCAAAAGCTTCCCTGTCTTTTCTGTGGCTGAACTGGAGCACCGAATTAAATGTTGGTGCTGCTCTCTTTATTCACGTGGTTAGATTTTTTTTTCCCTTCCCTATTGCCTTTTTAAAAAAGTGACATGTAATTCGGCAACAGATCTCTTTGAAGTGTCTCCAGCAGGGGGAATGTGTCCAAATGGCATCTGTTGGTGGAGATGCCAAGCTGACAGCCTGGCCAGAAATCTGCGGGCTGGCACTGCAGTCTTGGTGCAGAGAACAGGGAAAAACTCCCTGGGTCTGAGCCTGCTGAGCAGCAGCAGCAGCAGGAGGGGGGAGGGCATTGTTTCCCTTTGTCAGGAATATTAACTCTTTGGAGGAATGGAGGGGGACTTTTAACACCCCAAAGCATCTATTTACTAAGTCCCTTCTAGGCCTGAAAGAGTTAACCCTTCTTCAAACACTGAGCAATTTTCTCTTCTTGTCTTAGGTGTAAAAAAAAAAAATCAGGAAAAGAAAGAGCTGGTCTCTTCTTTAAAAAAAAATCTAGTCAGCAGTTTTCATGGGATCACAGATTTAGAGCTGGAAGAGAGGTGCCCAGAGCCAATCCTTGATTTTTTTATAGATGAAGAACCTGAAACTGAGAGCTTAAGTAATTTGACACACAGTAAATGGAAGAGTCATCTTGAGGGTCCAAATCTAGAACTCTTTCCAGTTCACCACCTTAGGTAGAGGGGCATTTCATCATCTCTTAGCCCTGAAAGATCTCTCTAAGGAAACTTCTGGTTTTAAATCTTATAAACTAGGAACAGTCTGACCCTTTCCTTTTACAGATGAGAACACAAAGGTCTGGGTTACCCAGGGCTCTCATGTGTTGGGATTGCTTGTATTGGGGACAGGGGAGGATGATTTGAGCACGTGAAAGCTGGTCTGACTCTGCCACTACTCTGGTGCAGACCCTCATCACCTCACACCTGGACTATTGCAGTAGCCTCCTGGAGGGTCGGCCCTCCTCAAGTCTCTCTCCGTTGTGGTCTATCCTCCACTCAGATGCCCAAGTGCAGGACTGACCGAGTCACTACCATACTCAATAAACCCTAGTGGCTCCCTATCACCTCCCTCATCAACTATCAAATCCTCAGTTTGGTGTTCAAAGCCCTTCATAACCTGCCTTCCCCTTCCACCTTCATACTCTATTTTCCAACTCTAGGCATTGTCACAGGCCACCCCCTGTTCCCAAGGGCGTCCTCATGGAATAAAAAGCATAGGCTTATTTTCAGGACTCAGCAAGCAGTGGAGGTAGTTTTTGCAGGGGATGGGGAGGCAGGGGGGAGAAGAGAAGGGCATTCCCGGCATCCCTGAAATCATACCAATGATTGGCTACATACTCCAGCCAGTCCTGATAGTCTCTCTTCCCTTGAGATTGTCCTATAAAGTAAATGGACTCTAACCATTGTTTTGCGAAAATCTTTATATGTTGAGAAAACAAGAACACATTAGTACAGGAAAGCATTTTCTGTCGTACAAAGCTTCAAAGCGGTAGTCTGTGTCCCTGGGGGCAACTGCTGCTGTTCTGGTAGGATTCTAGCGGTAACCCTCAGGGCCTGGGTTTCTATTACTATGAGCCCCCGCCGGTGTGCTTCCTATTGAAACTCTTAATCAGCTTTTAAGAAAGGCCAGTAATATTAGTTAGCTTTTAGGAAAGAGATTTACTGAACTTTTATTGTAAGAACAGTTGGTACAGAAACATTCCCTCCACTCTTGTGGGGCACCCTCCCTTTGTATGTGCAATGTGTCTGGGGAGAGTGGGCTCATATTAATAATAAAGTTGTGGGGAGGTACATGTATAGAGAAGTCCTTTTCTCCATTTGTAGTATTATGAGGTTCCTCCTGAATAGAACCCTGTGTTAGGTTGTG